>NC_090744.1:18897034-18917741 GCF_036898095.1 Palaemon carinicauda
TAATTTTTTCCTCTTTATTTCATTCGCATTGTTAGCCCTGCCATTGAATTCTCCCCCTAAAAAAATTTCTTAGTTGATAAAGTTGAAATTCCTCGGCCTGAGGAAGTGTACCCAACCGAACCCTTTCTGCACGGCAGGTTCTTGTGTTTACCCCTGACCACCGCATATGCCATCTCTCCATACGCTATCTGTTTGGTTACTCGCCGTGATGTAAGTGTGTGAAAGGGTGCACTTCCTTAGAGCGATGTGTGCCAGGAATTCACGTGTCCATCTGGACCTTACATGTGTAATGAGAACAACTTCAAAGTTAACCAGTTTCGGGAAATAATTTATGAAATCTTGCAGGTATCTGCGCGATGGCCGCCTCAAATTATGCAGGCAGTAGTAATGGCATCCCCCCACAAGAGGAAATCTGCCCCACAAGAGGAATTCCCCCCCCCCAAGAGGATTGCCCCCACAAGAGGATTGCCCCCACAAGAGGAATTTCCCCCCCCCAAGAGGATTGCCCCCACAAGAGGATTTTCCCCCCCCCAAGAGGATTGCCCCCACAAGAGGAATTTCCCCCCCCCAAGAGGATTGCCCCCACAAGAGGATTTCCCCCCCAAGAGGATTTCCCCCCAAGAGGATTTCCCCCCCCTAAGAGGATTCCCCCCCTAAGAGGATTCCCCCCCTAAGAGGATTCCCCCCACAAGAGGATTCCCCCCCACAAGAGGATTCCCCCCCAAAAAGAGGATTCCCCCCCACAAGAGGATTCCCCCACCCCCACAAGAGGATTCCCCCCACAAGAGGATTCCCCCCACAAGAGGATTCCCCCCCCCAAAAGAGGATTCCCCCCCACAAGAGGATTCCCCCACCCCCACAAGAGGATTCCCCCACCCCCAAAAAGAGGATTCCCCCCCACAAGAGGATTCCCCCCCACAAGAGGATTTCCCCCCCTAAGAGGATTCCCCCCCCACAAGAGGATTCCCCCCACAAGAGGATTCCCCCCCTAAGAGGATTCCCCCCCCCACAAGAGGATTCCCCCCACAAGAGGATTCCCCCCCACAAGAGGATTCCCCCCCACAAGAGGATTCCCCCCCCAAAAAAGAGGATTCCCCCCCACAAGAGGATTCCCCCCCCAAAAAAAAGAAGATTCCCCTCCACAAGAGGATTCCCCCACCCCACGAAGAGGATGAACCCAATAAAAGGAGTCCCCATGGAGAAGACACTTAAGAGAGGAAGAGTCCCCCCCACAAAGAGGAAGTCTCTCCCATGAAGAGGACTCATTACTAGAGTTGTCTCCCATAAAAAGATGTCCCAACAAAGAGGAAGAGTCTCCCACAAAGAGGAAGTCTCCGATGAAGAGGACTCCTTACTAGAGTTGTCTCCTACGAAAAGGTGTCCCCCACGAAGAGGAAGAGTCTCCCACGAAGAGGACTCCTCACTAGAGTTGTCTCCCACGAAAAGGTGTCCCAACGAAGAAGAGGAAGTGTCCCCTACGAAGGGGAAGGGTCCCCCACGAAGAGGAAGAGTCCCCCACAAAGAGGAAGTCTCTCCCATGAAGAGGACTCCCTACTAGAGTTGTCTCCCATAAAAAGATGTCCCAACGAAGAGGAAGAGTCTCCCACAAAGAGGAAGTCTCCGATGAAGAGGACTCCTTACTAGAGTTGTCTCCTACGAAAAGGTCTCCCAACGAAGAGGAAGGGTCCCCCACGAAGAGGACTCCCTACTAGGTTGTCTCCCACGAAGAGGAGTCCCCATGGAGAAGTCTCCTGCTAGAGGACTCCTTACTAGGGTTGTCTCATCCCACAGAAGACTCCCCACGAAAAGGAAGAGTTCCCCACAAAGAGGAGGATTCCCCCCCCACTAGTGTTGTCTCCCACATAGTTATCTCCCTTAAGAGGATTCCCTACGAAGAGGAAGAATCCCCCACGAAGAGGAATCGCCACAAAGAGGAGTCCCCCATAAAGAGGAAGAGGAGTCCCCCACGAAAAGGAAGAGGACTCTCCCACAAAATGGAGTTTCCTTCAAGAAGGCTAACCCACAAAATGGAGTTTCATACAAGAGGCCTCCCTCACAAAATGGAGTTTCCCACAGGATGACTCCCACGAAGAGGAGTCCTACAAGAGGACTTCCCACGAAGCAGTCTCCCCTACAAAGAGGACTCCCCAGTGAAGGCGTCCCCCACGAAGAGGAAGAGGCGTCCTCCACGAAGAGGAAGAGGCGTCCCCCACGAAGAGGAAGAGGCGTCCCCCACGAAGAGGAAGAGGCGTCCCCCACGAAGAGGAAGAGGCGTCCCCCACGAAGAGGAAGAGGACGATCCCCCACAAAGAGGACGATCCCCACAAAGAGGACGATCCCCAGGAAGAGGAAGAAGATGATCCCCACGAAGAGGACGATCCCCACGAAGGGGAAGAGAACGATCCCCACGAAGGGGAAGAGGACGATCCCCACGAAGGGGAAGAGGACGATCCCCACGAAGAGGAAGAAGACGATCCCCACGAAGGGGAAGAGGACGATCCCCACGAAGAGGAAGAGGACGATCCCCACGAAGGGAAAGACGACGATCCCCACGAAGAGGACGATCCCCACGAAGGGAAAGAGGACGATCCCCTCGAAGAGGAAGAGGACGATCCCCACGTAGAGGAAGAGGAGTCCCCCCCCACGAAGAGGAAGAGGAGTCCCCCCCACAAAGAGGAATAGGATGATCCCCACCAAGAGGAGTCCCCCCACGAAGAGAAAAGAGGACGATCTCCACCAAGAAGAGTCCCCCCACGAAGAGGAAGAGGACGATCCCCACGAAGAAGAAGAGGACGATCCCCACGAAGAGGACGATCCCCACGAAGAGGACGATCCCCACGAAGAGGACGATCCCCACGAAGAGGACGATCCCCACGAAGAGGACGATCCCCACGAAGAGGACCCCCCACGAAGAGGAAGAGGACCCCCCACACGAAGAGGAAGAGGACGATCCCCACGAAGAGGACCCCCCCCCCACACGAAGAGGAAGAGGACGATCCCCACGAAGAGGACCCCCCCCACGAAGAGGACCCCCCCCCCCACGAAGAGAAAGAGGACCCCCCACACGAAGAGGAAGAGGACGATCCCCACTACATTTGGAACCCACCAAAAGTAAGTTAGACATCAATGAAACATGTCATTTCAGTTGGTACATTTGTCAGGACTCGAATTTTAAGAAAGCAATTTTTTATTCTTCGCTGTTATTATCAGTCGTTAAATGTTACGTGAAAAAAGGTATATGAATATTGATTGCTTTATTTATAGGTAAGTTTTTTATATAGTAAAATAGTCCTTCATTATATTAGAAGTGTGTGTGTTGTAACTGGTTATATTTAAAGGTATTTTTTGACTTAAAATGGAGTTAGTTAAAATCTTTCATCATCACGTACAAGAAAATTTATTTTTTTTGGTTTAATTGTTCAACAAGAATCAAAATCATCATCATATGATGCAGCAATACCTCAAGTTCATCAAACTTGCATTATTGTTTAAGACTTCAGATTTGAAGTGTGGACTTGATGAGATCTACATGTTCAATTGAACATATTTAGCTCATATAATGTATTTAGCTCATAATGTGTTCCTTTATTAAGGAAATGTAAAAAGTACAAATGAAAGCACTGGTATCTGTGATCTGTCTTCATCTCAAACATTTTTTTAATTTGATGGGTCTTATGTTATGGTAAATGGTTAGGAAACAATTAGTTTATAAATTTAAAAAAAAAAAAATATTTTGATATTGGTTACTATTTGCATTATTAAATTTTGACTTGCATTCAGAAGCTAATATTCTCTCTATATGTGTACATACATGACTTTGATGGCAAGGTCTTATCCAGGGAAATAACAAGTCGTTTTGGAAGCAATACGGTTTCCAATTACTGTAATTGTAAATACAAACTAACTACAAGTTAAGATACAGTTGAAAAATTACTACACCCCTATATTCTCTCTCTCTCTCTCTCTCTCTCTCTCTCTCTCTCTCTCTCTCTCTCTCTCTCCTCACAGATTTTACAAGGTCACCTCAAAGTTTGAGTGACCACATATGACGACCTGTGTCAAGTCATCATATAATTTCTCAATATTAAATCATTTATGATCGTCAAAACTTTTAACTGTGATACTGTCTTAACCATGCTAGACTACCAAATATCTGGAAAGAATGTACATACTTTGGTGTTTATTTTTGTTGAGAATATTGGCTTCCAAACTTTAATCTAGGTTTAATCCATTTTTGTTTACATTCTGGGATTTAAACAATAGTAAAAAAAAATTTCTTCCTCAGGTCTGGCTTCTATTAACGTTAAAGCAAAATCTGCAATGCAAAACTGAATATATTTTTCTGGGGCACAATCTCAGATTGGAATCTGTACCTGCAGAATGAATGGTAAGGGAATGTGAATTTAATATCTTTTACTTTCTAGACTTGGTTAGAGGTTTAGAGATGTAGTAGCATTCAGTTAATTGATCCAGTTCTTAAAAGTATGGGAAGTTGAAACCCATATCTTGAATGACCTTGTTAGATAGAACGAAGACTTGTTGAAAGGATCATGCAAGATTTCATAGAATTATTGGGCATTAATTTGATCTCCAGTATGATCAGAGGTTGGTTTTCTAAAAGGATTATCTAAATAAAAATGGTCAACAGCCCTTTTATCCAGTATAGGATGTAACCGAAGTTGAATAATAACCATTTTAAGATATAATTCTTCGGGACTATGCTATGAAGAGTTAGTCTATCAGTAGTAACATTTCAGTTTACATAATTTGACGTTTCTGAAAAAATTATGCACCAGATTCAGAGGTTTGTTTTGGAAGAACTGTACAAATCTCATGAAGTTCTAGGTATATATGGTTCATCAAGGTCTAATGACAGTTTTATTTTTTCTCAGGTGGATCCACCTTTGACATTGGGTGTCATACAAGGAAGTAAATATTTCTGTTGAGGCCTCTTCATCATATGGCCTATTTGTCGTCAGGATCTAAAGCTTATAGAGGTGAGATATGATGAAATTAAAGGTGTTGTACAGAACTAAACAGAGACCTTTTTGAAAAATAATAAAATACATTCAGCAATACATTATTTTGCTTTCTGCAAATATTGCCAGGGATCTAGAGATCAATGTGGTCTTTTATTTTTTTACATGTTTATTCATATATTCACACACACGCCCACTAATTGCATACATTCATTTCCATACAATGACACCATTTTCCTTGGAATTATCACTAATTTGATACAATAGATACTCAGGCAATTAGTTTTAACAGATATCTGATTTATATAATCGTAAGTCCGATCCTCAAATCTCACTTGTCTTGGTATTAAGTTTGACCTGTGATTACTTAGACACCAAAAACAGAAATAGCACTTATCATAACACCAGGTAACCGTATTTCATGTAATGTTAGAATCTAATTTACATTATGATAATGCAATAGTTTTAAAAGTTTGCAAAGTATATATTTGATGTTTAAAGATCCATGTATTTTTAAATTGGAGTTTATACAAGTTTTAAACAAACCACTTTTTATATAATAACCACTGTGCAATCCAAATAGCTGTGTTGTTTCAATACTTTTAAAAAGATGCTTAGATTTTGGTGTTAAATGATGATGTTAATTAAGGGATGTTGATTAATAAATTTGAGAGATGTGGGCAAATGTTGGTTCTGATATATTTTACTGATGTGGAAAAAATTAAAGGTGGTTTTAGGGAGGTATAGCCAGACCCAAGTCGTCGACATCGTTATCATCACAATAATAATAATAATAATAATAATAATAATAATAATAATAATAATAATAATAATAATAATAATAATAATAATAATAATAATAATAATAATAATAATGATGATATTAATAATGATATTAATAATAATTATATAATAATAATAATAATGATGATGATGCTGATAATGATAATAATAATGATAATAATAATGATATTAATACTAATAATGATGATGATGATGAGGATGCCAATCACTACAAGTAAATAACTTTTGCCTATTTTATGATGCTCCTGGTAAAGGGATCCTAAATATTGTACTCCTAATGCTCGAGGCCTGGTTAAAACCCAACATATTTTAATATATACAAGTTAATGTATCATAGTATGACATAATTAACTTGTTTCTACCATCCTCAGATAATCATCTTGGAAAAACGCGTGTTATTGTTAAGAAGATTTAAGTTGATTTAAGAAGATTTCCAATTAATATCAAGATGCTCCAAGGACATCTGGAAGATTATTCTGCCCCAGAAGACATCTGAATTAATTTTTAGAAACATTGAAAAAGAGGCAGTCCTGTTTGCAAGCAAAAAAATAGCATTACAAAGCTTTAGAAAATCCCTATTTTTAGATATATAGGTGATATAGGAGTGATAATTCACCTGTCTGTGATTGATATAGTTATGATTCTTCAATCATTTATTTATTAGTTTATCAGGGTCTTAACAGTAATCTATGATACATTTTCATTGAAGTATCAAATCGGTTCAATTTTAATGAATACCTTAATATCAGGTATAGGCAGTCTTAAGTATTAGGATTCATTTATCCAAAATAATTTGATCAAATCAGGTCAATTTGATATTGCTAATGTACGTAATCACCCACAAAGGTTATCTGGAATCAGGTAGCTAGTTAGTTAAGTATTTAATTGAGCCATAGTTTTAAGCTGTCTGTAAAGATCAATAGCTATTTACTATAGATGTAATTATCTTGAAGAAAATTGGTTTGATCAGTAAGGTGATTAACATAATTTATAGTAGGTTTGCCTGAAGCAGATATATTTGATTGTAGGTAATACATAAGTTAAGAAGAATAGGATTGACATTATAATGATTTTATAATACGTGTACTTTTATATAGAACAGCCAGGTAAAAGCTATATTTGCCAAGTAAGTTTTGTCACAACAATAATTACTGATAGTTTGATGCAATTTCATAGATTTTAATTGAAATATCTTCCATTTTGCTAAGAAAATGTAGTTAGGGTATTCATTGCTATTAACCAATTATGGCAAAGGTCTGGAATTTTCTTGATAGCTCCTAATTAATGTATTAATGTAATATTACTTGAGCACTGATATATAGATACCTATATTAGTTCAAAATTCAGTTCAGTAAAGGTGGCATCTCAGACTGAAAGTCTTGAGGTGGTTACGGTTCATGTTAGGAAAGATTCCAGTTGATAATTTATTGACAAAGATAAATTGTCACAATTATTCAACATATGATAGTTTCGTAGGTTAATATCAAGTTTGTGCCTCTTGCTAACGTTTAGAAGAGCCATTGATAAAATACTGGTTTTTAAAATACTGTTCATAATTTTAAGAATATTATCATGATAGTTTTTTTTGCATATATCAAGACACTGATGGCATGTTAATGTCACAATCTGAAACTTACTTTTAAAAGAATTTAACATTAACAATGGTATTTTAGGATATATACCAGTTAGCTACCTTTATTGAAATGGCTTATTTAATGAAGGAATATTTATTATACAGTGTATAATGCGGCAAGTACATTAAAAAACGGAGTTTTAAAGGATTTTTTATATTGATAATCATTTTGAAAGTATTGACAAGTCAAATTGAAGATGCTGCCCTAACTACTGTAGTTGATAGTATGAGTAATTTTAAATAGATTTGAACTGAAAGTGCTGATTCATGGGAACTTTGGTAGTGTTATTAAAATTTTGAGTTTACCATTGTTTACTCAAAATTGATATTAGATAAGTGTTTGATTTTAGACACGTAAATTATTGCTCAGTCTAAAATTGCATATTTCAGTTGTCATTCATTGCTGAAGACAGTTTTTGGTATCTAGATTAGTAAGTAAACCTAAAATGAGCGCAATCTCAAGGCAAGTTTTGAATAGTAAATAGATAAATTGATAAGTACCATCGATTATCTCAGGAGTTTTGAATAGTAAATAGATGAATTGATAAGGACCATCGATTATCTCAGGAGTTTTGAATAGTAAATAGATAAATTGATAAGGACCATCGATTATCTCGAGTTCTGGTTAATTTTAAAATGATAGTTGTTTTATCGAGTTGATCTTAAAAAGTTTTACATTTTTCCCCCCTGATTACTGTATTTTACAAAATACTGTACTCTATTTAAGTAGCCATTTAAGTAGGAAGTTGCTGTACTCTATTTAAGCTGCCATTTAAGTAGGAAGTTGCTGTAATATTGCAGTAACTATTTAAGTAGCCGCAGGAATTTTAGGTCATTATCAGACGCCAATGATATTTCAAATATCAGATGTAAAATCTTATACAAAGAACTTGATTGCATGTCGGAAGTAAAGTCCTCAGTCAGTGCTTGAAGGTAGAAAAAATAGTCATTCAAATTTATAGAAGAAGATAGTTAAAAAGAATATCCTTTAGTATAGTATTCCAAATTTATAGGGCTCGAAAATTTTAGTTCTCAGCGCCACAGTGTCTTGACGTATGAATTTTTTAGATTAAGATATGAATAATTTTTATTTGAATGTTAATGTTCTTCACACTATTCCCATTGAATTTAATAAGTCTTTTGTTTTGTTGAGTTAAAAACTGAAATTTGCAAACTCAAATGATGGGAAATTTTTGTAAAACCAATTTGTATATCAATTTTATTGTACATGGACTTCTGAATTTCAACTTCTGCTTAGGTCTCCTTTAGTTATTATAATAGGACCTTGTGGGATTATGCCCTGCTCACTTCTCAAGTTTCCAGACTAGTGGGGTTGATTATATTTAGCCCTTATAGGTAGGGCATATAGTGGGACTTAATAATCTATGCTTCAGTTATTTGAAATAGCAATGATCTTTTCCTTTGTTGTTAGCTATGGAAAACTGATGCGATTATTTTAGACATTCAGTATTAGCAATAGTATTACTTATCTCCTTTTATATGCTTCTCTGAAGCATGAATTCGCTCAGCCATCTGCTCTGTACACTTAACATGCTCCTGAGCATCATTGGAATTCGAAGGCTATGCTAGAGGGATCTCGAATTTAATATACAGTAGTTGTTTTCAGTTTTTCCCTGTGTGATAGGACAAGAAAAAACAGCCCCTTAAGCCTTAAAGTAAACATTCAGATCATATCTTGGTAAAATAATGGCGTCAACATAGTGTTATACATATGTTTAAGCAGGATTTCAAGTTTTATTTTCAGTATTTCGATTAGTTAATATTTTATATTATGATTTAGTTGGTCTACATTTTTGTAGTCGAAATCATTGAAATGGAAGACCTTAGGAGCTAAGTGACAGTCATTTTGAGCAATTTCTTTAAACATTAGTTCATAGTAAACAGGATGAAGTTGAATATTACTTCGTAGAAAATAGGATGAAGTTGAACATTACTTCATAGAAAATAGGATGAAGTTGAACATTACTTCATAGAAAATAGGATGAAGTTGAACATTACTTCATAGAAAATAGGATGAAGTTGAACATTACTTCATAGAAAATAGGATGAAGTTGAACATTACTTCATAGAAAATAGGATGAAGTTGAACATTACTTCATAGAAAATAGGATGAAGTTGAACATTACTTCATAGAAAATAGGATGAAGTTGAACATTACTTCATAGAAAATAGGATGAAGTTGAACATTACTTCATAGAAAATAGGATGAAGTTGAACATTACTTCATAGAAAATAGGATGAAGTTGAACAGTACTTCATAGAAAACAGGATGAAGTTGAACAGTACTTCATAGAAAACAGGATGAAGTTGAACAGTACTTCATAGAAAACAGGATGAAGTTGAACAGTACTTCATAGAAAACAGGATGAAGTTGAACAGTACTTCATAGAAAACAGGATGAAGTTGAACAGTACTTCATAGAAAACAGGATGAAGTTGAACAGTACTTCATAGAAAACAGGATGAAGTTGAACAGTACTTCATAGAAAATAGGATGAAGTTGAACATTACTTCATAGAAAACAGGATGAAGTTGAACAGTACTTCATAGAAAATAGGATGAAGTTGAACATTACTTCATAGAAAACAGGATGAAGTTGAACATTACTTCATAGAAAACAGGATGAAGTTGAACATTACTTCATAGAAAACAGGATGAAGTTGAACATTACTTCATAGAAAATAGGATGAAGTTGAACATTACTTCATAGAAAATAGGATGAAGTTGAACATTACTTCATAGAAAACAGGATGAAGTTGAACAGTACTTGATAGAAAACAGGATGAAGTTGAACAGTACTTCATAGAAAATAGGATGAAGTTGAACAGTACTTCATAGAAATTAGGTTGAAGTTGAACATTACTTCATAGAAATTAGGTTGAAGTTGAACAGTACTTCATAGAAAATAGGATGAAGTTGAACAGTACTTCATAGAAAATAGGATGAAGTTTTAACATTACTTCATAGAAAATTGGATGAAGTTGAAATACAGAAGTTCACTTATATGAAATGTGTAGTTAGAAAAACTTGGAAAGATTGTAGTTAGCAACCAAAATTGTGAAGACTTAAAAATAAAAAAAGCTCCTTGGAGTCAGCATTGCAATGACCCAAGGGAGTGTTACTCGGCAGGGAATAACCAGCCAGTTATCAGCTTCGAAGCAGATTCAAAGACCTGTTTTCTAAGCTGATTGCTGAGATGGGAGAAGTCCCCCCCCCCACTGTTCCTTGTGCTCCCCCAGGTGCATACCCATATTCTATGTCATTTTTGACAACTGTTAAGTCCCTTTTTAATGTAAGAGAAAGCTTCTATACTCGCAAGTTCAATGGGGTTGGTAAAGTTGCTCCTGAGACGAGCCATCTGTTTACATTATCTCTCAACAATGTCTGAGATTTGGTACGTAGGCAAATACTTGTCTTACTTGTAATTGTCTTTTGGAACATGACGTAGAAATGTGTAGAGTTTTTTTCCAATCGGATTTCTTTGTAGCAATGTCTAAGAGTTAATTGTCACTAAGATATCTCTGTGCAGTTCCTCTATGAGTAACTCAGGAGAAACTCTGCTGGGTTTAAGCATATCTGGATATTTTACTTTCAGTTTTTCTTAAGATTTTCCGCAGGATGTCTTGTTATAGAAAATTTGTTGTTGCTTGCGAAACGTACAGATTTTTCGATTTATTTTTGAAAAAAAAGTCCATGTTGTATATTTATAAATAGATTTTTTAGATTAATTTTGAGAAGACTGTCGTGTCAGTAAATATTTTGTTTTGCATTTTAAATCGGATCTCTGAGTTACTGTTTCCGTGGCAATTTCTTGAGTTTGTCGATTTAATATGGAAGTATTTAACTTTAATAACGTTCATATCTTGTCATTTTTGCTGATCATGGATTTAAATGCCTGTATCACATGCTGATTTATTACAGTTTACATGAACTCTATATTACAAAATCTTATGTATCAATATATCTGCATATACTGTCAGATGTCTCGAAAGGTAGAATTTAGTTATATTGAGAAATTTATTAAGAGTCAGAAGTTATTCCTTTGGTCAATAATAGAGCAATACTTTTTATATATATTGGACACATGCTGTTGTTTCAAAAGTGGATATAAGCTTCAGGGTATAGTATCTGTTCGCCTTAGGCTTTACATCCAGAAATTTACTTGCCATTGAAGAGGGGTAAATGCCAAGATAAACCAGTTTTATAGGTCTTTGCTAGAAACCACATTAGACAAATAACTCTTTGTAGCTATTAATCTTGGCTGTATCTTAATGGAAGTCTTTGCCTTAGATGGGACTGAAAAAAAGTGTGGAAAGTCTTGGAAATAATGTATTAAACTTCCATAGACCTGAAAAAGTCACGCCATCACACAATGTCTTATAAAAAGCTTTAGTCTGGAGCTTGATGTCTTAGTAAGATATATAGCCTTCATTGAATGTGAAAGCTTATTTATAGAACAATTGTTTATCCAGTTCTTAAAGGGTAGCTTGGAAACTAAGCTCATTTGTGTTACCTTCCTAAAGGTTTTAGTAATATGGAAAAATCTTCATTAGTAATGTATTGGAATTGTTACTTCACATACCAGTACTGTAGATAGACTTGACTTGATACTTCTAGAATTTTGCCCTAGGATAATAGACGAGTCTTAAGGCTCCTACTTCCTATTTGTAAATTTTGATGCAGAAGAACTCTTGTAAATATCTAGCTTATGATTATAAAATTAAATCATGAGATTTGTTTTAAGTATTGCTTTGTGGTGGTACTGGGTTCATTAATGGTTTGTTCTTGGTGGTCTAGTTTTAGACTAAAAGAAATCTATTTCATAACAGTGGAGTATGGAATTCTGAAAAAAAATAGTATGTGATAATGTTAGTTTTTCTATATAATAGCAGTCCATAGTGACCCTAACAACATTTGATGATCCTCAGGTGATGAATATTGTACAGAATGAAGAGTTCTCAATGAAATGTTATTGCTCCAGTGATCAGTGTGCATTGCTAGGTCGCACCCAACAAATCCCAAGTTTGTATTTCTTGCCACATATCAAACAAGTCAGATTAGTATTTATGACTGCAGGGATCTTTTGTGTGTTGTATCACTGCTGTTTTGTAGAGAAATGCTGTACAACTACACCTTAAGGCAGTGACTTTGTTAACACTCATTCTCCATACCAGGGTGTTTTTTCTGGTAGTTGGTAGAAGTTTACATGCCTAACAAGGGTTCCCATGACAGTTGGTGACATTTTGGATTCCTACTAAGGGTTCCCAGTATAGTTAGTCGAATTTTGAATTCTCATCAGTTGCTTTGAGGGTTGTTGGTGTAATTTTGCATTCCCTCTAAACATTTCCCAGATATTTGATAGAATTTTCCATTCCTACCAAGGGTTTCCAGCATAGATGGTGCAATTTTGCATTCCTACCAAGGTTCTAGGATAGTTGGTGGAATTTTGCATTCCTACCAAGGGTTTCCAGGGTTGTTGGTGGAATTTTGCATTCCAACCAAGGGTTTCCAGGATTGTTGGTGGAATTCTCAGGAAATTTTGTGGAATTTTGCATTCCCATCAATAGTTCCTTAGATATTTTGTGGAATTTTGCATTCCCACAAGGGGTTTACAGGATTGTTGGAGTTTTTCATTCGTACCCAAATTTTGCATTCCCACCAAAGGTTCCCAGAATATTTGGTGGAATTTTACATTCCCACCAAAGGTTCCCAGAATATTTGGTGGAATTTTACATTCCCACCAAAGGTTCCCAGAATATTTGGTGGAATTTTACATTCCCACCAAGTTTCTCCAGGATTGTTGATGGAATTTTGCATTCCCACCAAGTTTCTCAAGATTGTTGGTGGAATTTTGCAATCCCACTAAAGGTTCCCAGAATGTGGTGGAATTTTGCAATCCCACCAAAGGTTCCCAGAATATTTGATAGAATTCTGCATTCCTACTAAGGTTTTCCATGATATTTAAGAGAATTTTGCATTTCTTCTAAGGGTCTCCAGGATTATTGGTGGAATTTAGCATTCCTACAGAGTTTCTCCAGGATTGTTGGTGGAATTTTGCATTCCCACCAAGTTTCTCCAGGATTTTTAGTGGAAATTTTGCATTCCCACCAGGGGTTTCCATGATAATTGATAGAATTTTACATTTCTACCAGGGGTTTCAAGGATAATTGTTGAAATCTTGCTTTCCCACCAAGGGTTTTAAGGATAGTTTTTGAAATTTTGCTTTCCCACCAAGGATTCCTTGGATTGTTGGTTGAATTTTGCATTCCCACCAAGGGTTACCAGGATATTTGATTGAATTTTGTATTCCTACCAAGGTTTCCAGGACATTTGCGAGAATTTTACATTCCTATAAGGGGTCTCCAAGATTGTTGGGATTTTGCATTCCCACTAAGCTTTTCCAGGATTATTAGCGGAATTTTGCATTCCAATCAAGGGTCTCCAGGACTGTTTGTGGAATTTTTGCATTTCCAGGATAGTTGGTTGAATCTTGAAATCTCACTAAGGGTTTGCAGGATATTTGATCGAAGTTTGCATTTCCACCATGGGTTTTCAAGATAATTGTTGAGATTTTGAATTCCTACCAAATGGTTTTAGGATATTTGTGGAATTTTGCATTCCCATCATGGTTTTTTCAGAATATTTGTGAAATTTTGCATTCCCACCAAGGGCTTTTAGGATGTGGAATTTTGCATTCTCACCAAGTGTTTTCAGAATAGTTTGTGGAATTTTGCATTCCTGCCAAGGTTTTTTGGAATATTTGTGGAATTTTCCATTCTCACCAAGGGTTTTCAGGATAGTCGATGGAATTTGGCATTCCCACCAATGGTTCCCAGAATATTTTGTGGTATTTCGCATTCCCACTAAGGGTTTTCAGGATAGTTTTTGGAATTTGTCATTCACACCAAGGATTCCCAAGATATTTTGTGGGATTTTGCATTTCCACCAAGGATTTTCTGGATAGTTTTTGGAATTTCTCATTGCCACCATGGGTTTTCAGGATATGTTGTGGAATTTTGCAATATGTCTATGGGTTTTTAGGATTTTTCTGAAATTTTCCATTCCCATTAAGGGTTCCCAGGATATTTTGTGGAATTTTGCATTCCTACCAAGGGTTCCCAGGATATTTTGTGGAATTTTGCATTCCTACCAAGGGTTCCCAGGATATTTTGTGGAATTTTGCATTCCTACCAAGGGTTCCCAGGATATTTTGTGGAATTTTGCATTCCTACCAAGGGTTCCCAGGATATTTTGTGGAATTTTGCATTTCTATCAAGGATTTCCAGGATTGTTGGTTGAATTTTGCATTCCCACCAAGGGTTCCCAGGATATTTTGTGGAATTTTGCATTTCTATCAAGGATTTCCAGGATTGTTGGTTGAATTTTGCATTCCTACCAAGGGTTCCCAGGATATTTTGTGGAATTTTGCATTCCTACCAAGGGTTCCCAGGATATTTTGTGGAATTTTGCATTCCTACCAAGGGTTCCCAGGATATTTTGTGGAATTTTGCATTTCTATCAAGGATTTCCAGGATTGTTGGTTGAATTTTGCATTCCCACCAAGGGTGTCTATGATATTTTATATGATTTTGCATTCCTACCAAGGTTTTCCAGGTTAGTTGGTGGAATTCTGAATTCCCACCAAGGGTGTCTATGATATTTTATATGATTTTGCATTCCTACCAAGGTTTTCCAGGTTAGTTGGTGGAATTCTGAATTCCCACCAAGGGTGTCTATGATATTTTATATGATTTTGCATTCCTACCAAGGTTTTCCAGGTTAGTTGGTGGAATTCTGAATTCCCACCAAGATTTCCAGGATTATAGGTGGAATTCTGAATTCCCACCAGGGGGTTTCAGAATATTTGATATAATTTTGCATTTCCACCAAGGGTTTCCGGGACAGTTGTTGGGATTTTGAATTCCCACCAAAGGTTTTCTGGATAGTTGTTGAAATTTTGCATACCTATCATAGGTTCCCAGGATTGCTGGGTGAATTTCGCATTCCCACCAAGGTTTTTCCAGCATATTTGATAGAATTTTGTATTCCTACCAAGGTTTCCAGATTATTTTATAGAATTTTGCATTCCCACCAAAAGTTTCCAGGATATTTCGTGTAATTTTGCATTCCTACCAAAGTTTTTCACGATGGTTTGTAGAAATTTGGCTCTCCTACCAAGGGTTCCCATGATAGTTGTTGGAATTTTGCATTCCTATCATGGGTTCCCAGGATAATTTGTGAATTTTTTCATTCCTACCAAACATTCCCGTGGTATTTTGTGGAATTTTGCATTCCTACCAAGGGTTCTCTGGACATTTTGTAGAATTTTGCATTCCCACCAAGGATTTCCAGGATAGTTGTTGGAATTTGGCATTCCTATCAAGGATTCCCAGGATATTGTGGAATTTTTTTTTACTCCTACCAAGGGTTTTCAGGATATATGGTGGAATTTTGCACTCCTGCCAAGCGTTCCGATGATATTTTGTGGAATTTTGCCTTCCTACCAAGGTTTCTGGGGATATTTTGTATAATTTTGCATTAATAGCAAAGGATTTCCAGAATATTTTGTGGAATTTTGCATTCCACCTAGGGTTTTCAGGATAATTGGTGGAGTTTTGGATCTCTATCAACCATTGAGCCAACATAGTTTTCGTTTGATGAATATGTCTTCTAAATATGTGCATCCCACTCTTTCCAGGATCTCTTGTTTGGTGTGCATTTTTCCAGACGAAGGCCATAATTTTCTGCAGACAAGAAATATGAAAGTGTTTCAGTTGTTTGAGATTGCATCATTATAGAGCATAGGTCTTTGCACCATAGAAGAGAGTAAGAATACTTGCTGCTTGATTTATTTAGTTTTAGTGGCCAGTCTTGGGTGTTTGTTCTGGAAAACCCTGGTCTTCAGCTTGCCAAAAGCACATAGAGCCCTTTTTATTTTCTCTGTAAAATCAGTGTTAATCTCGGTTGTGAATTAAACATTGCTATGGAGGTATTTGAAAAATTCCATCTTCTGATATTATGTATTATTAACAGGAAGAATGGCACATAATGATTTGTTTTATAGTTTGTTGTACATTGTCTTATGTTTTTCTTGTAGTTTTTTCAAAGAAGGTCCTAAAGTTCAAGTGTGTTCTACGAAGGGAATAAATCTGTTTGGGTGTGTTATTCTCGAGAAATCTGTCAGTTTGAGTGTCAAGAAACTTGGTTCTTGAATTTTACCATAAAAATCTTAAAAGTTCCATTGTGTTTATCCAAGGAAAAAAGTTTGTATGCTTTAAAAGTGTGGCAGACTCATTTTATTGTTGCTTAGAAAGTCACCCAGTAGGAATCAATTCCTCGTTGGGAGTCAAAATTTAACATCAATTGCAGTTAATAAGAGAGTCAGATATAGAGCTTTCGCTTTGTTAGTCTGTCTGTTCAGGGGACTGTTTATCTTGATGTAACACAGAGGTGTTTTCTTATATTTTTAATATAAATTTTTCTAGTTATGGAGAATTCTTTTGGTTTATTGGTTTCTTGAAAATACTTTTTACAGATTGTGGTGGTTGTCCAGAATTTGTTCAATAACTAAAAGATGTATAATAAGTTAGAGGAACGAAGATGAGAATCTAAGCAAAGTTTGAATAACACAGACAAGTTGATTTAGCATTCAGTACTTGATAGTAATTTTTTCTAGAATTATTTGTAGCTAGTGTTGAAATTTAGTACCATTTTTTTTCAAGTTCATGATATGAGTGGAATTTCTCTTGAAATGAGGTAATGGGTAAAAATTCAGCTACCATTAAAATCCAAAAACTTTAAACTTCAGTTTTAAAAGTAAATTGGTGTTAGCATTTCGAAGGGGGGTATTGAGATACCTAGATAAAGATTACAGTTTCTATGTAGCCTATTCTAAACAAGTCGTAGTCGACTGAATGTAGTATTGATAGTTCTGACTTTTTCAACAATATGCTACATTGTGTTCTGTACATTTTCATAGGCATAGTCTGTTAAGCAACATAGAACCTAGTTTGTTTATCTCCTCTTCTGGTCGTCTACAAGAAATTTGAAATTATGTCATGTGGTATTCGGGTAAATTTTACAAGCACCGATATATAAGATTTAGATATAATCTAGATAGTATAATACATATTTGTAGGCCTATTCTGGGAATCATAATATATAATTGAAGGCCTAATTTGAATAGCACTAAATTCAGTATGTGTAGGCCTATTCTGGTGAGCTTAATATATATTTGAAGGCTTCTGGCGAGCACAATAAATATATGTAGGCCTCCTCTGGCTAGCGAAATATATATTTGTATGTCTGGTGAGCACATTTTGTAGGCCTAGTCTGATGAGTATGCTATATATTTGTAGGTCTATTATGGTTCGCTATTTCTGGACCTATGCTGGTAGGCAGACTATATTTGCAAGCTTATCCTGGTGAGCAAGCTTAAACGGCATTTTCTTAGTCCTGCATTGCAAGCAAAAATCAGAAAAAATATAAATTCTTAGACTCAAATATCAGAATCAAATGTTTGATTCATTTTGATTTGGCAAAGGTGTTTTTATGGCCTACCCCCACATACCTTAAGATGGCGCACGTGTAGGCCTACGTGAAGGCCTTGGACGTCTCATGGGGAAGTTTGGGTCACTTATCCACTTTTGAAGGTCCAGTGTGTGTCTTTGTATAACTAATTGTATTGTTATAACATAAACTGAAGGATGACTTGTAATTTTGAATAAAATGAAAGATAGAAATTTGTTTGGTTTACTTTTTGAAAATCCCGTAACTGTTTTGGTTAAAAGGACATCTAAACAGAATATGCATAAATATATTTAATACTTAAGGAGGTTTGTAGAGTCACGTGAATTGATTTTTATGAATGTAGCACCAAATTAAGCTTGATGAATCAATATTTGATTGCCTTAAATGTTCGAAGCTTATAAATAAGCTGTTCAACGAAATATTGAAAATTATCTACCTAAGAACTGATAAGAGATAGAGATTAACGTAATTTCTCCAACCCCACATAATTATCAACACTTTGATAAGTAATTTAATTATTTAATGTAATTTATTTTCCACCCCACAAAAAAGTTTTTGATATGCAATTTAATATAAAATTTAATCATCCCTAGATATAAATTTTAACGTAATTTATTATACAGAATGTTGAATAAGTCTGGGTAACAACTTTTGATAAGATATAAAGAATTTAAATAGTCTCAAAATTCTAATTTGATATGAATTTAATCATTCCTAAAGATTTATTTAAATTTGATACAATTTAGTACACCAACAAGTGCCAAAAGTCTTGAAATTAAATCTTATTAAATTTTGATACAATTTGGTACATCAAAAAGTGTCAATAGCTTTGAAATAAGTCCCGTTAAATTTGATAAATCAAAATATTTGTTTAATCTTGATATCTAATCCAAAATTATATAAATTGACTTGCTTCGGTAACCCACAAATAGCTAAATTGACTAAAAAAAGATTCAAATGGTGCAATATATGAAAATAAAATCTGTGTGACAGGTTTACAGGAGCAATAAGTAATTTTGAATAAAATAAAAAAGTGCTCATATAGGTATTAAATTTTCCGATTTAAATCCATGTAAAGACGAGTAAGTATTGAGAGCGTAACTAAATGACAAAAAATTTTAAGTTTTTTTAAAGTAAAATTCGTAAGATATATTCGAATGGATTTATCATTGATAAAGTTAAAGTTATTATGAGAAATTAAAAAAACACGGTCTATATTAATATATTAATTATGAGCATATTAGAATTCAAACTATGCGGAAATAAGTTTGAGTACAGTAAAGTAATCGAAGTCTATAAGTGTTGGTAAATTATTTGTCATTACAAACTAAGTCCAGTCATAAAACTTTTTTCAAGTCATAAAGAAAAAGCAAAATCAAATGGAAATTGTCATAAAAAGTTATTTTGAAAATGTCTAATAACTCAATTTGTTATATAAACCTGAATAGTTTATTAGATTTAATAATTAAAATCGAAATCCGTTGAATGCAATGACAAGATACTATTAAAAATCAAATGGACACAACCATGAACAAATATTTTTCAAATGATTTAATAATTAATTTATAAAGTAAATTTTAATGTATTAGTTTTAAAAGTAAAAATCTGATTCCGTTGATATAAATAATGAGATCTAGCACTAAATTATAAAGTCAACTTTTCTAATTTCGGTAAGAAATGGAACGATTTTACAGTCAATATTCTAATCCCCTTAACCACATTTCCTGACAGCATTGGACTTTTGGCGAAAATTTTTACATTAAATAGTCAGTGCTGGTGACAATATTGACATCTTTTGTGATTATATCACGTATGATCATAAAAACAACTTATATATTGTTACCTTTATTGACAATTTGATGTCAAATTTGGCGTCAAAAAGCTAAGTGTATGTCAAGAAATTGGCTGTGTGGGATGTCTTGTAAACTTGCTAAGTACTTCAATTGAATCTTTCATATGGAGAATTTTGAGTAAATATTATAAATCGCTTTATAAATGATTGTAAAATATACTCGTCTTTTAACATATACGGTTTAGTTAATTACGGCTCAAAGTAAAGAATTTTGTTGTTAAATTCTCCCATTACGTTTAAAAATAGAGGTATAAATGATTAATCACGGTTCAAAGTAAAAAATTCTGTCGATCACGAAGTCAATATCTTGCTCGGTAATATATTCAGTAAGTAATCATCTTTATCTTAATCTCTTGAATACGATGCGGTCAAAAACAGCAACACAACCATTTTCTATAACAAGACATAAGTTCCTGTGTAAAATAAAAAAAAGGAAAACTGAGAATAAGATGTCAATGTATATGTTTACATCCGGTAGATTTTCTCCTGGGGTATTCATGGTGGAGCTGAACTTTGAAAATTTTTTGCCAATTCCGCTCTGGTCTTTGGTACAAAAATTCTGATGATAAAACTCTACGAGTTTCCACGCCCTGTTTCACTAGACTTTACTCGTGAGCTTTGAGTTTGCCTTAAGTATGTACCAAATAACAGCCATGGGAGAGAGAGAGCGTAAACTCTGGCTCTTCTCAGGGGTACATTTACCAACCCCCTTTAACTTGTGCGTGGAGTTGTTTTCTTTTACATTTGAAAAGGTACTGACATTTGTCAAGACTGACATAGAAAACGGGTATGTAGCTGGGGGATCACAAGGGAGGGTGGGGGGGGTACTTCTCCCACCTCAGCAATCAGCTTAGATAACAGGTCTTTGAATCTGCTTCGAAGCTGATGA
>NC_090744.1:18920741-18933241 GCF_036898095.1 Palaemon carinicauda
TGTTCCAACCATTGATTGCGACAAAATCTGGTAAAAGTTCTCCTCCCTGTGTTCCAACCATTGATTGCGACGAAGTGTGGGTAAAGCTCTCCTCCCTGTGTTCCAACCATTGATTGCGACGAAGTCTGGGTAAAGCTCTCCTCCCTGTGTTCCAACCATTGATTGCGACAAAATCTGGTAAAAGTTCTCCTCCCTGTGTTCCAACCATTGATTGCGACGAAGTCTGGGTAAAGCTCTCCTCCCTGTGTTCCAACCATTGATTGCGACAAAATCTGGTAAAAGTTCTCCTCCCTGTGTTCCAACCATTGATTGCGACGAAGTCCGGGTAAAGCTCTCCTCCCTGTGTTCCAACCATTGATTGCGACAAAATCTGGTAAAAGTTCTCCTCCCTGTGTTCCAACCATTGATTGCGACGAAGTCTGGGTAAAGCTCTCCTCCCTGTGTTCCAACCATTGATTGCGACAAAATCTGGTAAAAGTTCTCCTCCCTGTGTTCCAACCATTGATTGCGACGAAGTCTGGGTAAAGCTCTCCTCCCTGTGTTCCAACCATTGATTGCGACAAAATCTGGTAAAAGTTCTCCTCCCTGTGTTCCAACCATTGATTGTGACGAAGTGTGGTAAAGCTCTCCTCCCTGTGTTCCAACCATTGATTGCGACAAAATCTGGTAAAAGTTCTCCTCCCTGTGTTCCAACCATTGATTGCGACAAAATCTGGTAAAAGTTCTCCTCCCTGTGTTCCAACCATTGATTGCGACAAAATCTGGTAAAAGTTCTCCTCCCTGTGTTCCAACCATTGATTGCGACGAAGTCTGGGTAAAGCTCTCCTCCCTGTGTTCCAACCATTGATTGCGACGAAATCTGGTAAAGCTCTCCTCCCTGTGTTCCAACCATTGATTGCGACAAAATCTGGTAAAAGTTCTCCTCCCTGTGTTCCAACCATTGATTGCGACGAAGTCTGGGTAAAGCTCTCCTCCCTGTGTTCCAACCATTGATTGCGACAAAATCTGGTAAAAGTTCTCCTCCCTGTGTTCCAACCATTGATTGCGACGAAGTCTGGGTAAAGCTCTCCTCCCTGTGTTCCAACCATTGATTGCGACAAAATCTGGTAAAAGTTCTCCTCCCTGTGTTCCAACCATTGATTGCGACGAAGTCTGGGTAAAGCTCTCCTCCCTGTGTTCCAACCATTGATTGCGACAAAATCTGGTAAAAGTTCTCCTCCCTGTGTTCCAACCATTGATTGCGACGAAGTCTGGGTAAAGCTCTCCTCCCTGTGTTCCAACCATTGATTGCGACAAAATCTGGTAAAAGTTCTCCTCCCTGTGTTCCAACCATTGATTGCGACGAAGTCTGGGTAAAGCTCTCCTCCCTGTGTTCCAACCATTGATTGCGACAAAATCTGGTAAAAGTTCTCCTCCCTGTGTTCCAACCATTGATTGCGACGAAGTCTGGGTAAAGCTCTCCTCCCTGTGTTCCAACCATTGATTGCGACAAAATCTGGTAAAAGTTCTCCTCCCTGTGTTCCAACCATTGATTGCGACGAAGTCTGGGTAAAGCTCTCCTCCCTGTGTTCCAACCATTGATTGCGACGAAGTCTGGGTAAAGCTCTCCTCCCTGTGTTCCAACCATTGATTGCGACAAAATCTGGTAAAAGTTCTCCTCCCTGTGTTCCAACCATTGATTGCGACGAAGTCTGGGTAAAGCTCTCCTCCCTGTGTTCCAACCATTGATTGCGACAAAATCTGGTAAAAGTTCTCCTCCCTGTGTTCCAACCATTGATTGCGACGAAGTCTGGGTAAAGCTCTCCTCCCTGTGTTCCAACCATTGATTGCGACAAAATCTGGTAAAAGTTCTCCTCCCTGTGTTCCAACCATTGATTGCGACGAAGTCTGGGTAAAGCTCTCCTCCCTGTGTTCCAACCATTGATTGCGACAAAATCTGGTAAAAGTTCTCCTCCCTGTGTTCCAACCATTGATTGCGACGAAGTCTGGGTAAAGCTCTCCTCCCTGTGTTCCAACCATTGATTGCGACGAAGTCTGGGTAAAGTTCTCCTCCCTGTGTTCCAACCATTGATTGCGACAAAATCTGGTAAAAGTTCTCCTCCCTGTGTTCCAACCATTGATTGCGACGAAGTCTGGGTAAAGCTCTCCTCCCTGTGTTCCAACCATTGATTGCGACAAAATCTGGTAAAAGTTCTCCTCCCTGTGTTCCAACCATTGATTGCGACGAAGTCTGGGTAAAGCTCTCCTCCCTGTGTTCCAACCATTGATTGCGACAAAATCTGGTAAAAGTTCTCCTCCCTGTGTTCCAACCATTGATTGCGACGAAGTCTGGGTAAAGCTCTCCTCCCTGTGTTCCAACCATTGATTGCGACAAAATCTGGTAAAAGTTCTCCTCCCTGTGTTCCAACCATTGATTGCGACGAAGTCTGGGTAAAGCTCTCCTCCCTGTGTTCCAACCATTGATTGCGACGAAGTCTGGGTAAAGTTCTCCTCCCTGTGTTCCAACCATTGATTGCGACGAAGTCTGGGTAAAGCTCTCCTCCCTGTGTTCCAACCATTGATTGCGACGAAGTCTGGGTAAAGCTCTCCTCCCTGTGTTCCAACCATTGATTGCGACAAAATCTGGTAAAAGTTCTCCTCCCTGTGTTCCAACCATTGATTGCGACGAAGTCTGGGTAAAGCTCTCCTCCCTGTGTTCCAACCATTGATTGCGACAAAATCTGGTAAAAGTTCTCCTCCCTGTGTTCCAACCATTGATTGCGACGAAGTCTGGGTAAAGCTCTCCTCCCTGTGTTCCAACCATTGATTGCGACAAAATCTGGTAAAAGTTCTCCTCCCTGTGTTCCAACCATTGATTGCGACGAAGTCTGGGTAAAGCTCTCCTCCCTGTGTTCCAACCATTGATTGCGACAAAATCTGGTAAAAGTTCTCCTCCCTGTGTTCCAACCATTGATTGCGACGAAGTCTGGGTAAAGCTCTCCTCCCTGTGTTCCAACCATTGATTGCGACAAAATCTGGTAAAAGTTCTCCTCCCTGTGTTCCAACCATTGATTGCGACGAAGTCTGGGTAAAGCTCTCCTCCCTGTGTTCCAACCATTGATTGCGACAAAATCTGGTAAAAGTTCTCCTCCCTGTGTTCCAACCATTGATTGCGACGAAGTCTGGGTAAAGCTCTCCTCCCTGTGTTCCAACCATTGATTGCGACAAAATCTGGTAAAAGTTCTCCTCCCTGTGTTCCAACCATTGATTGCGACGAAGTCTGGGTAAAGCTCTCCTCCCTGTGTTCCAACCATTGATTGCGACGAAGTCTGGGTAAAGCTCTCCTCCCTGTGTTCCAACCATTGATTGCGACAAAATCTGGTAAAAGTTCTCCTCCCTGTGTTCCAACCATTGATTGCGACGAAGTCTGGGTAAAGCTCTCCTCCCTGTGTTCCAACCATTGATTGCGACAAAATCTGGTAAAAGTTCTCCTCCCTGTGTTCCAACCATTGATTGCGACGAAGTCTGGGTAAAGCTCTCCTCCCTGTGTTCCAACCATTGATTGCGACGAAGTCTGGGTAAAGCTCTCCTCCCTGTGTTCCAACCATTGATTGCGACGAAGTCTGGGTAAAGCTCTCCTCCCTGTGTTCCAACCATTGATTGCGACGAAGTCTGGGTAAAGCTCTCCTCCCTGTGTTCCAACCATTGATTGCGACGAAGTCTGGGTAAAGCTCTCCTCCCTGTGTTCCAACCATTGATTGCGACGAAGTCTGGGTAAAGCTCTCCTCCCTGTGTTCCAACCATTGATTGCGACGAAGTCTGGTAAAAGTTCTCCTCCCTGTGTTCCAACCATTGATTGCGACGAAGTCTGGGTAAAGCTCTCCTCCCTGTGTTCCAACCATTGATTGCGACGAAGTCTGGTAAAAGTTCTCCTCCCTGTGTTCCAACCATTGATTGCGACGAAGTCTGGGTAAAGCTCTCCTCCCTGTGTTCCAACCATTGATTGCGACGAAGTCTGGGTAAAGCTCTCCTCCCTGTGTTCCAACCATTGATTGCGACGAAGTCTGGGTAAAGCTCTCCTCCCTGTGTTCCAACCATTGATTGTTCGAACTATTGATTGCGACGAAGTCTGGGTAAAGCTCTCCTCCCTGTGTTCCAACCATTGATTGCGACGAAGTCTGGGTAAAGCTCTCCTCCCTGTGTTCCAACCATTGATTGTTCGAACTATTGATTGCGACGAAGTCTGGGTAAAGCTCTCCTCCCTGTGTTCCAACCATTGATTGCGACGAAGTCTGGGTAAAGCTCTCCTCCCTGTGTTCCAACCATTGATTGCGACGAAGTCTGGGTAAAGCTCTCCTCCCTGTGTTCCAACCATTGATTGCGACGAAGTCTGGGTAAAGCTCTCCTCTCTGTGTTCCAACCATTGATTGCGACGAAGTCTGGGTAAAGCTCTCCTCCCTGTGTTCCAACCATTGATTGCGACGAAGTCTGGGTAAAGCTCTCCTCCCTGTGTTCCAACCATTGATTGCGACGAAGTCTGGGTAAAGCTCTCCTCCCTGTGTTCCAACCATTGATTGCGACGAAGTCTGGGTAAAGCTCTCCTCCCTGTGTTCCAACCATTGATTGCGACGAAGTCTGGGTAAAGCTCTCCTCCCTGTGTTCCAACCATTGATTGCGACGAAGTCTGGGTAAAGCTCTCCTCCCTGTGTTCCAACCATTGATTGCGACGAAGTCTGGGTAAAGCTCTCCTCCCTGTGTTCCAACCATTGATTGCGACGAAGTCTGGGTAAAGCTCTCCTCCCTGTGTTCCAACCATTGATTGCGACGAAGTCTGGGTAAAGCTCTCCTCCCTGTGTTCCAACCATTGATTGCGACGAAGTCTGGGTAAAGCTCTCCTCCCTGTGTTCCAACCATTGATTGTTCGAACTATTGATTGCGACGAAGTCTGGGTAAAGCTCTCCTCCCTGTGTTCCAACCATTGATTGCGACGAAGTCTGGGTAAAGCTCTCCTCCCTGTGTTCCAACCATTGATTGCGACGAAGTCTGGGTAAAGCTCTCCTCCCTGTGTTCCAACCATTGATTGCGACGAAGTCTGGGTAAAGCTCTCCTCCCTGTGTTCCAACCATTGATTGCGACGAAGTCTGGGTAAAGCTCTCCTCCCTGTGTTCCAACCATTGATTGTTCGAACTATTGATTGCGACGAAGTCTGGGTAAAGCTCTCCTCCCTGTGTTCCAACCATTGATTGCGACGAAGTCTGGGTAAAGCTCTCCTCCCTGTGTTCCAACCATTGATTGCGACGAAGTCTGGGTAAAGCTCTCCTCCCTGTGTTCCAACCATTGATTGCGACGAAGTCTGGGTAAAGCTCTCCTCCCTGTGTTCCAACCATTGATTGCGACGAAGTCTGGTAAAAGTTCTCCTCCCTGTGTTCCAACCATTGATTGCGACGAAGTCTGGGTAAAGCTCTCCTCCCTGTGTTCCAACCATTGATTGCGACGAAGTCTGGTAAAAGTTCTCCTCCCTGTGTTCCAACCATTGATTGCGACGAAGTCTGGGTAAAGCTCTCCTCCCTGTGTTCCAACCATTGATTGCGACGAAGTCTGGGTAAAGCTCTCCTCCCTGTGTTCCAACCATTGATTGCGACGAAGTCTGGGTAAAGCTCTCCTCCCTGTGTTCCAACCATTGATTGTTCGAACTATTGATTGCGACGAAGTCTGGGTAAAGCTCTCCTCCCTGTGTTCCAACCATTGATTGCGACGAAGTCTGGGTAAAGCTCTCCTCCCTGTGTTCCAACCATTGATTGTTCGAACTATTGATTGCGACGAAGTCTGGGTAAAGCTCTCCTCCCTGTGTTCCAACCATTGATTGCGACGAAGTCTGGGTAAAGCTCTCCTCCCTGTGTTCCAACCATTGATTGCGACGAAGTCTGGGTAAAGCTCTCCTCCCTGTGTTCCAACCATTGATTGCGACGAAGTCTGGGTAAAGCTCTCCTCCCTGTGTTCCAACCATTGATTGCGACGAAGTCTGGGTAAAGCTCTCCTCCCTGTGTTCCAACCATTGATTGCGACGAAGTCTGGGTAAAGCTCTCCTCCCTGTGTTCCAACCATTGATTGCGACGAAGTCTGGGTAAAGCTCTCCTCCCTGTGTTCCAACCATTGATTGCGACGAAGTCTGGGTAAAGCTCTCCTCCCTGTGTTCCAACCATTGATTGCGACGAAGTCTGGGTAAAGCTCTCCTCCCTGTGTTCCAACCATTGATTGCGACGAAGTCTGGGTAAAGCTCTCCTCCCTGTGTTCCAACCATTGATTGCGACGAAGTCTGGGTAAAGCTCTCCTCCCTGTGTTCCAACCATTGATTGCGACGAAGTCTGGGTAAAGCTCTCCTCCCTGTGTTCCAACCATTGATTGCGACGAAGTCTGGGTAAAGCTCTCCTCCCTGTGTTCCAACCATTGATTGTTCGAACTATTGATTGCGACGAAGTCTGGGTAAAGCTCTCCTCCCTGTGTTCCAACCATTGATTGCGACGAAGTCTGGGTAAAGCTCTCCTCCCTGTGTTCCAACCATTGATTGCGACGAAGTCTGGGTAAAGCTCTCCTCCCTGTGTTCCAACCATTGATTGCGACGAAGTCTGGGTAAAGCTCTCCTCCCTGTGTTCCAACCATTGATTGCGACGAAGTCTGGGTAAAGCTCTCCTCCCTGTGTTCCAACCATTGATTGCGACGAAGTCTGGGTAAAGCTCTCCTCCCTGTGTTCCAACCATTGATTGTTCGAACTATTGATTGCGACGAAGTCTGGGTAAAGCTCTCCTCCCTGTGTTCCAACCATTGATTGCGACGAAGTCTGGGTAAAGCTCTCCTCCCTGTGTTCCAACCATTGATTGCGACGAAGTCTGGGTAAAGCTCTCCTCCCTGTGTTCCAACCATTGATTGCGACGAAGTCTGGGTAAAGCTCTCCTCCCTGTGTTCCAACCATTGATTGTTCGAACTATTGATTGCGACGAAGTCTGGGTAAAGCTCTCCTCCCTGTGTTCCAACCATTGATTGCGACGAAGTCTGGGTAAAGCTCTCCTCCCTGTGTTCCAACCATTGATTGTTCGAACTATTGATTGCGACGAAGTCTGGGTAAAGCTCTCCTCCCTGTGTTCCAACCATTGATTGCGACGAAGTCTGGGTAAAGCTCTCCTCCCTGTGTTCCAACCATTGATTGCGACGAAGTCTGGGTAAAGCTCTCCTCCCTGTGTTCCAACCATTGATTGCGACGAAGTCTGGGTAAAGCTCTCCTCCCTGTGTTCCAACCATTGATTGCGACGAAGTCTGGGTAAAGCTCTCCTCCCTGTGTTCCAACCATTGATTGCGACGAAGTCTGGGTAAAGCTCTCCTCCCTGTGTTCCAACCATTGATTGCGACGAAGTCTGGGTAAAGCTCTCCTCCCTGTGTTCCAACCATTGATTGCGACGAAGTCTGGGTAAAGCTCTCCTCCCTGTGTTCCAACCATTGATTGCGACGAAGTCTGGGTAAAGCTCTCCTCCCTGTGTTCCAACCATTGATTGCGACGAAGTCTGGGTAAAGCTCTCCTCCCTGTGTTCCAACCATTGATTGCGACGAAGTCTGGGTAAAGCTCTCCTCCCTGTGTTCCAACCATTGATTGTTCGAACTATTGATTGCGACGAAGTCTGGGTAAAGCTCTCCTCCCTGTGTTCCAACCATTGATTGCGACGAAGTCTGGGTAAAGCTCTCCTCCCTGTGTTCCAACCATTGATTGCGACGAAGTCTGGTAAAAGTTCTCCTCCCTGTGTTCCAACCATTGATTGCGACGAAGTCTGGGTAAAGCTCTCCTCCCTGTGTTCCAACCATTGATTGCGACGAAGTCTGGGTAAAGCTCTCCTCCCTGTGTTCCAACCATTGATTGCGACGAAGTCTGGGTAAAGCTCTCCTCCCTGTGTTCCAACCATTGATTGCGACGAAGTCTGGGTAAAGCTCTCCTCCCTGTGTTCCAACCATTGATTGCGACGAAGTCTGGGTAAAGCTCTCCTCCCTGTGTTCCAACCATTGATTGCGACGAAGTCTGGGTAAAGCTCTCCTCCCTGTGTTCCAACCATTGATTGCGACGAAGTCTGGGTAAAGCTCTCCTCCCTGTGTTCCAACCATTGATTGCGACGAAGTCTGGGTAAAGCTCTCCTCCCTGTGTTCCAACCATTGATTGCGACGAAGTCTGGGTAAAGCTCTCCTCCCTGTGTTCCAACCATTGATTGCGACGAAGTCTGGGTAAAGCTCTCCTCCCTGTGTTCCAACCATTGATTGCGACGAAGTCTGGGTAAAGCTCTCCTCCCTGTGTTCCAACCATTGATTGCGACGAAGTCTGGGTAAAGCTCTCCTCCCTGTGTTCCAACCATTGATTGTTCGAACTATTGATTGCGACGAAGTCTGGGTAAAGCTCTCCTCCCTGTGTTCCAACCATTGATTGCGACGAAGTCTGGGTAAAGCTCTCCTCCCTTTGTTCCAACCATTGATTGCGACGAAGTCTGGGTAAAGCTCTCCTCCCTGTGTTCCAACCATTGATTGCGACGAAGTCTGGGTAAAGCTCTCCTCCCTGTGTTCCAACCATTGATTGCGACGAAGTCTGGGTAAAGCTCTCCTCCCTGTGTTCCAACCATTGATTGCGACGAAGTCTGGGTAAAGCTCTCCTCCCTGTGTTCCAACCATTGATTGCGACGAAGTCTGGGTAAAGCTCTCCTCCCTGTGTTCCAACCATTGATTGCGACGAAGTCTGGGTAAAGCTCTCCTCCCTGTGTTCCAACCATTGATTGCGACGAAGTCTGGGTAAAGCTCTCCTCCCTGTGTTCCAACCATTGATTGTTCGAACTATTGATTGCGACGAAGTCTGGGTAAAGCTCTCCTCCCTGTGTTCCAACCATTGATTGTTCGAACTATTGATTGCGACGAAGTCTGGGTAAAGCTCTCCTCCCTGTGTTCCAACCATTGATTGTTCGAACTATTGATTGCGACGAAGTCTGGGTAAAGCTCTCCTCCCTGTGTTCCAACCATTGATTGCGACGAAGTCTGGGTAAAGCTCTCCTCCCTGTGTTCCAACCATTGATTGCGACGAAGTCTGGGTAAAGCTCTCCTCCCTGTGTTCCAACCATTGATTGCGACGAAGTCTGGGTAAAGCTCTCCTCCCTGTGTTCCAACCATTGATTGTTCGAACTATTGATTGCGACGAAGTCTGGGTAAAGCTCTCCTCCCTGTGTTCCAACCATTGATTGCGACGAAGTCTGGGTAAAGCTCTCCTCCCTGTGTTCCAACCATTGATTGTTCGAACTATTGATTGCGACGAAGTCTGGGTAAAGCTCTCCTCCCTGTGTTCCAACCATTGATTGCGACGAAGTCTGGGTAAAGCTCTCCTCCCTGTGTTCCAACCATTGATTGTTCGAACTATTGATTGCGACGAAGTCTGGGTAAAGCTCTCCTCCCTGTGTTCCAACCATTGATTGCGACGAAGTCTGGGTAAAGCTCTCCTCCCTGTGTTCCAACCATTGATTGTTCGAACTATTGATTGCGACGAAGTCTGGGTAAAGCTCTCCTCCCTGTGTTCCAACCATTGATTGCGACGAAGTCTGGGTAAAGCTCTCCTCCCTGTGTTCCAACCATTGATTGTTCGAACTATTGATTGCGACGAAGTCTGGGTAAAGCTCTCCTCCCTGTGTTCCAACCATTGATTGCGACGAAGTCTGGGTAAAGCTCTCCTCCCTGTGTTCCAACCATTGATTGTTCGAACTATTGATTGCGACGAAGTCTGGGTAAAGCTCTCCTCCCTGTGTTCCAACCATTGATTGCGACGAAGTCTGGGTAAAGCTCTCCTCCCTGTGTTCCAACCATTGATTGCGACGAAGTCTGGGTAAAGCTCTCCTCCCTGTGTTCCAACCATTGATTGCGACGAAGTCTGGGTAAAGCTCTCCTCCCTGTGTTCCAACCATTGATTGCGACGAAGTCTGGGTAAAGCTCTCCTCCCTGTGTTCCAACCATTGATTGCGACGAAGTCTGGGTAAAGCTCTCCTCCCTGTGTTCCAACCATTGATTGCGACGAAGTCTGGGTAAAGCTCTCCTCCCTGTGTTCCAACCATTGATTGCGACGAAGTCTGGGTAAAGCTCTCCTCCCTGTGTTCCAACCATTGATTGCGACGAAGTCTGGGTAAAGCTCTCCTCCCTGTGTTCCAACCATTGATTGTTCGAACTATTGATTGCGACGAAGTCTGGGTAAAGCTCTCCTCCCTGTGTTCCAACCATTGATTGCGACGAAGTCTGGGTAAAGCTCTCCTCCCTGTGTTCCAACCATTGATTGTTCGAACTATTGATTGCGACGAAGTCTGGGTAAAGCTCTCCTCCCTGTGTTCCAACCATTGATTGCGACGAAGTCTGGGTAAAGCTCTCCTCCCTGTGTTCCAACCATTGATTGTTCGAACTATTGATTGCGACGAAGTCTGGGTAAAGCTCTCCTCCCTGTGTTCCAACCATTGATTGCGACGAAGTCTGGGTAAAGCTCTCCTCCCTGTGTTCCAACCATTGATTGCGACGAAGTCTGGGTAAAGCTCTCCTCCCTGTGTTCCAACCATTGATTGCGACGAAGTCTGGGTAAAGCTCTCCTCCCTGTGTTCCAACCATTGATTGCGACGAAGTCTGGTAAAAGTTCTCCTCCTTGTGTTCCAACCATTGATTGCGACGAAGTCTGGGTAAAGCTCTCCTCCCTGTGTTCCAACCATTGATTGCGACGAAGTCTGGGTAAAGCTCTCCTCCCTGTGTTCCAACCATTGATTGCGACGAAGTCTGGGTAAAGCTCTCCTCCCTGTGTTCCAACCATTGATTGCGACGAAGTCTGGGTAAAGCTATCCTCCCTGTGTTCCAACCATTGATTGCGACGAAGTCTGGGTAAAGCTCTCCTCCCTGTGTTCCAACCATTGATTGCGACGAAGTCTGGGTAAAGCTCTCCTCCCTGTGTTCCAACCATTGATTGCGACGAAGTCTGGTAAAAGTTCTCCTCCCTGTGTTCCAACCATTGATTGCGACGAAGTCTGGGTAAAGCTCTCCTCCCTGTGTTCCAACCATTGATTGTTCGAACTATTGATTGCGACGAAGTCTGGGTAAAGTTCTCCTCCCTGTGTTCGAACTATTGATTGTGACGAAGTCTGGGTAAAGTTCTCCTCCCTGTGTTCGAACTATTGATTGTGACGAAGTCTGGGTAAAGTTCTCCTCCCTGTGTTCGAACTATTGATTGTGACGAAGTCTGGGTAAAGTTCTCCTCCCTATGTTCGAACTATGGATTATGACGAAGTCCGGTAAAGTTCTCCTCCCTATGTTCGAACTATTGATTGAGACGAAGTCTGGGTAAAGCTCTCCTCCCTGTGTTCCAACCATTGATTGCGACGAAGTCTGGGTAAAGCTCTCCTCCCTGTGTTCCAACCATTGATTGCGACGAAGTCTGGGTAAAGCTCTCCTCCCTGTGTTCCAACCATTGATTGCGACGAAGTCTGGTAAAAGTTCTCCTCCCTGTGTTCCAACCATTGATTGCGACGAAGTCTGGGTAAAGCTCTCCTCCCTGTGTTCCAACCATTGATTGCGACGAAGTCTGGGTAAAGCTCTCCTCCCTGTGTTCCAACCATTGATTGCGACGAAGTCTGGGTAAAGCTCTCCTCCCTGTGTTCCAACCATTGATTGCGACGAAGTCTGGGTAAAGCTCTCCTCCCTGTGTTCCAACCATTGATTGCGACGAAGTCTGGGTAAAGCTCTCCTCCCTGTGTTCCAACCATTGATTGCGACGAAGTCTGGGTAAAGCTCTCCTCCCTGTGTTCCAACCATTGATTGCGACGAAGTCTGGGTAAAGCTCTCCTCCCTGTGTTCCAACCATTGATTGCGACGAAGTCTGGTAAAAGTTCTCCTCCCTGTGTTCCAACCATTGATTGCGACGAAGTCTGGGTAAAGCTCTCCTCCCTGTGTTCCAACCATTGATTGTTCGAACTATTGATTGCGACGAAGTCTGGGTAAAGTTCTCCTCCCTGTGTTCGAACTATTGATTGTGACGAAGTCTGGGTAAAGTTCTCCTCCCTGTGTTCGAACTATTGATTGTGACGAAGTCTGGGTAAAGTTCTCCTCCCTGTGTTCGAACTATTGATTGTGACGAAGTCTGGGTAAAGTTCTCCTCCCTGTGTTCGAACTATTGATTTTGACGAAGTCTGGGTAAAGTTCTCCTCCCTATGTTCGAACTATTGATTGTGATGAAGTCTGGGAAAGTTCTCCTCCCTATGTTCGAACTATTGATTGTGATGAAGTCTGGGAAAGTTCTCCTCCTTATGTTCCAACTATTGATTGTGACGAATCCTGGTAAACAAACAAGGTCAGGAAACACTTCACAGAAGAAGATGAGGTCACAGCTTTAAGCTCTTGTCTTCAATGTCAACTCCAGAGATCACGTGGTTATCCTTATTGAGGTGTGTGTGGAGTTTGTTTATGTAAGGCACTTTGACGTTCAGGTA
>NC_090744.1:18937581-18950081 GCF_036898095.1 Palaemon carinicauda
TACACCTCTTTATTCACACAGAATTTGGCACAGGAACAATTACACCTCTTTATTCACACAGAATTTGGCAGAGGAACAATTACACCTCTTTATTCACACAGAATTTGGCACAGGAACAATTACACCTCTTTATTCACACAGAATTTGGCACAAGAACCATTACACCTCTTTATTCACACAGAATTTGGCAGAGGAACAATTACACCTCTTTATTCACACAGAATTTGGCACAGGAACAATTACACCTCTTTGTTAACACAGAATTTGGCACAGGAACAATTACACCTCTTTATTCACACAGAATTTGGCACAGGAACAATTACACCTCTTTATTCACACAGAATTTGGCACAGGAACAAATACACCTCTTTATTCACACAGAATTTGGCAGAACAATTTCACCTCTTCATTCACACAGAATTTGGCACAGAAACAATTACTGATCATTTTTATTTACGGACTGACTTACGACGAATCACAGGAAGTGTTGAGACTGGAATGGTAAAATCCAAGTGTACGAAGATTAATTTTGAAAGTTTAACTCGTGTGGATTATTTACGTGTACTGGGAATGTCGAGAGAGGTGATTTGGACAAGTTCTCAAAAGGAGATGTTCTAACTTTGAGAAACTGAAAGAAATAATGTAAAAACAATACATTTATGGAAAAAATTCTCTGTTCGGCTAAACAAAAATTATTATTATGATCTTTATTATTATTATTATGATTATTATTATTATTATTATATTATTATTATTATTATTATTATTGTTGTTGTTGTTGTTGTTATTATTAAAATCATCAAAATTATAGAAATTATTATTATTATTATTATTATTATTGTTATTGTTATTATCAATATAATTTTTGTTTTTATTATTATTATTATTATTATTATTATTATTTTAATTATTTTTATTATTATTAGAATTACAAAAAATATAAAAATTATTATTATTATTATTATTATTATTATTATTTTCATTATTTTTATTATTATTAGAATTACAAAAAATATGAAAATTATTATTATTATTATTATTATTATTATTATTATTATTATTATTATTTTCATTATTTTTATTATTATTAGAATTACAAAAAAATATAAAAATTATTATTATTATTATTATTATTATTATTATTATTATTATTAATATTATTATTATTATTATTAATATTATTATTGGAGCGATGCCATTTTTCACGGACATTTCTGTGTTCATCTATTACCTAATCAATAGAGATGTTCCAACTTTGATAAAGTAGGAAATAATTGAAAAAATACATTTATGGAGAAATGTCTTTGATCGGATAAAAAGATATCTATTGAAGCGATGACATTTTCCTTGAAATTATTGTAATTATTCATTTTCCAAAATCAGAAATGATATTTTGCTTTGAAAGACATTTTTGATTGTTTCTCGTAATTATGAATTTTTCAATACCAAATATACACTTAAAAATTTTGCATTAAAATCGGTATATGCCTGGCAACATTTACTCCAGGATTTTTACCGTTTTAAAAACGGATATATTGACGTTAAAGAGTGATATTAATGTCACCACACCGTAAAAGGTAATAACAAAGTAGGGTAAAAGTTACTGTCGCCTGTATTTTACTGAAATACGCTGAGAAGAACAGTATATCTTTACGGAGAATTTTCGATTAAAATTACTGTTTTTTTAGCAGTGTATGATATATTAAAGATAATCATAGTTACTCTGCCTTAAAGAATAACTGCATAAAAACGAAAAAAGGACAAATATTCCCTTCTGCACTTAAAAAAAAACCGTAACTTTAATCAGAAACTCTCCGTAAAAATATATATTGTTCTCAGCCGTATTTCAGTAAAATACAGGCGACCGTAATTTTACCCTACTTTGTTATTATCTTTAACGGGTTGGTGACCGTAATATCACTCCTTTACGTCAATATATCCATTCTCGAATCAGTAAATATCCTAACAACATTTATTCCAGGATTTTTGCCGTTTTTTACGGAAAATGTTTAGGAGTATAAGAAAGCCTTAGAACAATTCCGGTCAGTTGAAAGGATCTCGGTCTGGTTAATTTATTACAAATAGGATCACATCTTCAGGGATTCACCAGTTAGGCCTACGACCAATATCGAGCGATATGTAATCCTCTTTTGTCCTGATGTGATGGGATGGGGAAATCAGATGGAAAAACAAAGTGAGTTATATGGCGTAGTTGATGCTTTGGGAAATTCGGTAGTTTATTTACTTACTAATTTTTTTTTTTTTTTTTTTAAGGCCGCTCATGAATGGCAGACGCAAGGGACAGTGACATTGCCATATTAAGAAAGACATTGCCTTAAGGCAGCTCATGAATGGCAGAGGCAAGGGACAATAACATTGCCATATCAAGAAAGACATTGCCTTAAGGCAGCTCATGAATGGCAGAGGCAAGGGACAGATGACATTGCCATATCAAGAAAGACATTGCCTTAAGGCAGCTCATGAATGGCAGGGCAAAGGGACAGATGACATTGCCATATCAAGAAAGACATTGCCTTAAGGCAGCTCATGAATGGCAGAGGCAAGGGACAGTGGCATTGCCATATCAAGAAAGACAATGCCTCAAGGCAGCTCATGATTGGCAGAGGCAAGGGACAGTGACATTGCCATATCAAGAAAGACAATGCTTTAAGGCAGCTCATGATTGGCAGAGGCAAGGGACAGTGACATTGCCATATCAAGAAAGACAATGCCTTAAGGCAGCTCTTGATTGGCAGAGGCAAGGGACAATGACATTGCCATATCAAGAAAGAGAATGCCTTAAGGCAGTTCATGAGGCAAGGGACAATGCCATTGCCATATCAAGAAAGACAATGCCTTAAGGCAGCTCATGAATGGCAGGGGCAAGGGACAGTGACATTGCCATATCAAGAAAGACAATGCCTTGAGGCAGCTCATGAATGGCAGAGGCAAGGGACGATGACATTGCCATATCAAGAAAGACAATGCCTTGAGGCAGCTCATGGATGGCAGAGGCAAGGGACAATGACATTGCCATATCAAGAAAGACAATGCCTTAAGGCAGCTCATGAATGGCAGAGGCAAGGGACAGATGACATTGCCATATCAAGAAAGACAATGCCTTGAGGTAGCTCATGAATGGCAGACGCAAGGGACAATGACATTGCCATATCAAGAAAGACAATGCCTTGAGGTAGCTCATGAATGGCAGACGCAAGGGACAATGACATTGCCATATCAAGAAAGACAATGCCTTAAGGCAGCTCATGAATGGCAGAGGCAAGGGACAATGACATTGCCATATCAAGAAAGACAATGCCTTGAGGCAGCTCATGGATGGCAGAGGCAAGGGACAGATGACATTGCCATATCAAGCAGGACAACACCCTAGATACTGACCATATATACTGTACATATGATCAGCTCCCAATCCCCCTCTCCACCCAATCTAGGACCAAAGAGGGAAAGGCAATGGCGGCTGATGACTCAGCGGATAGACCCATAAGCTGTCCCAAACTCTCCATCCTTAGCCTACAAGGATGGTGAGGTTGCAACGACCAAAGGAACTAACGAGTTCGAGCGGGACTCGAACCCCAGACTGGCGTTCACCAGTCAGGGACGTTACCACATCGGCCACCACAGCATACAAATAAGCATAAAAATATAAAAATGATATACAGTCAATTTCAAATTTTACACAAAAACATTGAATTTTCAGATCAACGGACTACAAAATTTTGTGCCATTATTTTTCTTCACAATCATCTTAAACTTTTTTTATACATATTTTTAACCCAAATTCTCAGCATCTAATAACAGGTTTTAGTTTTAGACATAGAAAAAAAATAGTTTCATAATCTGAATACAAAGTAATGAAAAAAAAATGAATTTATCACTATCATTTCCAGATAATCAACATCATTTAAGCCCACCTGACTGAAAATGACATAACCCTGATTAAATTTCCTTCCCAAAATACCATCGTCATGAAATTCTCCTCCTTCTCCCTATCCCAAAGGAAGTTCCCCTCCCTCCCTCCCTCCCTACCCCTTCCTTGTGGTCATCAACATCCCCCTTCACCCCCTCCTCAGCCTCTAGTCTTCCCAGAGCTCCAACTTCCCAGGGCTCCATTTTTTTTTTTTGCTGGCATCAGCGTTTGTCGTAAAAGGGATGAGGCTGAATAAGGCTTTTGTGTTTAACTACACATGTAATCAATTACAGGTAAGGAAGGATATGTCCTTTGTCAGTGATCAGTTTCGATTCGTAATTAGGGACGCGTCATTAATTGAAATGGGTGATTTGGCAGATTTCGTAATTGTGCTTCAAATTTTGAATTCAATGCTTATTTAAGATGATTGTGAAGAAAAATTTTGAATTCAATGCGTATTTATAATGAATGTGAAGAAAAAGTTTGAATTCAATGCTTATTTAAAATGAATGGGAAGAAAAAGTTTGAATTCAATGCTTATTTAAAATGAATGTGATGAAAAATTTGAATTCAATGCTTATTTAAGATGAATGTGAGGAAAAAGTTTGAATTCAATGCTTATTTAAGATGATTGTGAAGAAAAAGTTTGAATTCAATGCTTATTTAAGATGATTGTGAAGAAAAAGTTTGAATTCAATGCTTATTTAAAATGAATGGGAAGAAAAAGTTTGAATTCAATGCTTATTTAAAATGAATGGGAAGAAAAAGTTTGAATTCAATGCTTATTTAAGATGAATGTGAGGAAAAAGTTTGAATTCAATGCTTATTTAAGATGAATGTGAGGAAAAAGTTTGAATTCAATGCTTATTTAAGATGAATGTGAAGAAAAAGTTTGAATTCAATGCTTATTTAAGATGATTGTGAAGAAAAAGTTTGAATTCAATGCTTATTTAAGATGATTGTGAAGAAAAAGTTTGAATTCAATGCTTATTTAAAATGAATGGGAAGAAAAAGTTTGAATTCAATGCTTATTTAAAATGAATGTGATGAAAAATTTGAATTCAATGCTTATTTAAGATGAATGTGAGGAAAAAGTTTGAATTCAATGCTTATTTAAGATGATTGTGAAGAAAAAGTTTGAATTCAATGCTTATTTAAGATGATTGTGAAGAAAAAGTTTGAATTCAATGCTTATTTAATATGAATGTGAAGAAAATTTTTGAATTCAATGCTTATTTAAAAGGAATGTGAAGAGAAAATTTGAATTCAATGCTCATTTAAAATGAATATGAAGAAAAAGTTTGAATTCAATGCTTATTTAAAAGGAATGTGAAGAAAATAAAATGACACAAAATTTTTTAGTACTCCGTTGGTCTTTAAAGAAAATTGAATGTTTTTGTGTAAAATTTAAAATTGACTGTATATTATTTTTATATGTTTTATGGTTATCTGTATGTTGTGGTGGCCGATGTGGTACCGTCCCTGACTGATGAACGCCAGTCTGGGGTTCGAGTCCCGCTCGAACTCGTTAGTTCCTTTGGTCGCTGCAATCTCACCATCCTTGGAGACTAATGATGGGGAGTTTGGGGAGCTTATAGGTTTATCTGCCGAGTCATCAGAAGCTATTGCCTAGCCCTCCTTGGTCCTAGCTTGGGTGGAGAGTGGGCTTGGCCGCTGATCATATGTATATATGGTCAGTCTCTAGGGCATTGTCTGCTTAATAGGGCAGTGTCACTGCCCCTTGTCTCTACCATGCATGAGTGCTTTTTAAACTTTTAAAACTAAAGAGAAAAAAGGCTAAATGTTATAAAGACTTTATTTTCGGTTTGGTAAAAAATTTTGAAAAATCTTCTCGATTCTGTTAATTTATATTTATAAGATATAATGCGTTTTGACAATTTAATCGTTATATTTTTTACTTTTATAATGACATTTAAGATTGCTAAATATGATTATATCGTTTTAAAATGAATGGGAGAAAAGATAATTTTGACTTTGGTTTTGACCAAAGTCAAAATTCTTCGAGATTCCCCAAACGTATAATTCTAAAAAGTGCATTTATTTATTCAAAATATAGACGTGATTCATTTAGTACTTTTAAAGTATTTTATTGTAGTTGAATTAGTAGGACTTCAAAAGTTCAAAGTTGGAGCAAATGTTTTTATATTGACCAGGCTGACATGAGTCTTTTTATAGTTTATATTTGACATATCTGTTTTTGACGTTGTTAATAGTTTATATAGGACATATCTGTTTTGACGTTGTTACTGTTTTAGAATGATTTATTGTTAACTTGTTCTCATCCTTTGTTTATTTCCTTTCCTCACTGGGCTATTTTTCCTATTGGAGCCCTTGGGCTTATAGCATCTTACTTTTCCAACTGGGGTTGTAGCTTGGCTAATAATAATAATAATAATAATAATAATAATAATAATAAAGACGATAATTACTTATGTTGTGAAATCCCATATACACGTTTTTGATTGACATAGTTAATGGTTTTGTTTTAGTTTCAAGTGATAATTGGTGGTTATAAATTTTGAAAAGCAGGAAGTAGGAAGGATTATATATACATATTTATGTGTATATTACATTGTTTTATCAAAGTATGTGTGTTTACGCGTTTGTGTGTGGGTGTATATTTATCAATATCAGTTTTGAACTGATTTCATGATAGGCGTTATTATTATTATTATTATTATTATTATTAATATTATTTTTATTGTTATTATTATTATTCTTATTATTATTATTATTATTATTATTATTATTATTACTATAAATATTGATTATCATTCATATTATTATTATTATTATTATTATTATTATTATAAATATTGATTATCATAATTTAGTAGTAGTAGTAGCAGCAGCAGCAGCAGCAGCAGCAGCAGTAGTAGTAGTAGTAGTAGTAGTAGTAGTAGTAGTAATCTGTACCCAAATTAAAAAATCCCCTTTCAACTCGAAAACAATCATACCTAAAATCAAAAATCCTAACCTAGTTTAACATCGTCTTCAACCTATATTCAATCCATTCCACTGGGGCTGTGACCTCTCCATTTATATCCACCTTTCGATATCAATTGGATTTTCACCCATCAATTTATCGTCTTGATATTAATTCAACCATCGTATCACTTTCCCCGCTTTCAATTTCGGTCTATCCTGGAGGGATCGCCTGGTCGCCAGCACTTAGTTTGATCGAGTTAGTTCGTCCATTTTTTTAGATCTGCTGTCAGGGATAAAAGTTTGTTTTTGGTCCGATATTTTTTAGTTATTGATTTTTTTAGTTTTTTTTTTTCTTTACTGTTATTTAGTTTTTAGTTTCTTATTCTGTTCGTTTATTTTTTTTTAACTTTTTTCTTTTTTAGTTTTTAGTTTCTTATTTTTGTTCGTTCATTTGTTTGTTAACTTTTTTCTTTTTTAGTTTCTTATTTCTGTTCGTTTATTTGTTTTTTAACTTTTTCTTTTTTAGTTTTTAGTTTCTTATTTTTGTTCGTTTATTTGTTTGTTAACTTTTTCTTTTTTAGTTTTTAGTTTCTTATTTTTGTTCGTTTATTTGTTTGTTAACTTTGTTATTTTTTAGTTTTCAGTTTCTTATTTTTGTTCGTTTATTTTACTGTTAACTTTTTTCTTTTTTAGTTTTAGTTTCTTATTTTTGTTCGTTTATTTGTTTGTTAACTTTTTCTTTTTTAGTTTTTAGTTTCTTATTTTTATTCGTTTATTTGTTTGTTAACTTTTTTCTTTTTTAGTTTTTAGTTTCTTATTTTTGTTCGTTTATTTTCTTGTTAACCTTTTTTTTTAGTTTTTAGTTTCTTATTTTTGTTCGTTCATTTTCTTGTTAATCTTTTTTTTAGTTTTTAGTTTCTTATTTTGGTTCGTTTATTTTTTTTTAACTTTTTTCTTTTTTAGTTTTTAGTTTCTTATTTTTTTCGTTTATTTGTTTTTTAACTTTTTTCTTTTTTAGTTTTTAGTTTCTTATTTTTTTTCGTTTATTTGTTTGTTAACTCTTTTCTTTTTTAGTTTTTAGTTTCTTATTTTTGTTCGTTTATTTGTTTGTTAACTTTTTTCTTTTTTAGTTTTTAGTTTCTTATTTTTGTTCGTTTATTTGTTTGTTAACTTTTTTCTTTTTTAGTTTTTAGTTTCTTATTTTTTTTCGTTTATTTGTTTGTTAACTTTTTTCTTTTTTAGTTTTTAGTTTCCTATTTTTTTCGTTTATTTGTTTGTTAACTTTTTTCTTTTTTAGTTTTTAGTTTCTTATTTTTGTTCGTTTATTTGTTTGTTAACTTTTTTCTTTTTTAGTTTTTAGTTTCTTATTTTTGTTCGTTTATTTGTTTTGTTAACTTTTTTCTTTTTTAGTTTTTAGTTTCCTATTTTTGTTCGTTTATTTGTTTGTTAACTTTTTTCTTTTTTAGTTTTTAGTTTCTTATTTTTGTTCGTTTATTTGTTTGTTAACTTTTTTCTTTTTTAGTTTTTAGTTTCCTATTTTTGTTCGTTTATTTGTTTTTTAACTTTTTTCCTTTTTAGTTTTTAGTTTCTTTTGTTCGTTTATTTGTTTTTTATTTTTTTTCCTTTTTTAGTTTTGTTTCTTATTTTTGTTCGTTTATTTGTTTGTTAACTTATTTCTTTTTTAGTTTTTAGTTTCTTAATTTTGTTCGTCTATTTTACTGTTAACTTTTTATTCATCTTTTTACTCGTTCGTAATATTTTTCCTTTCTGTGCTTACTTTTTTATTCCCCTCTTTATCCTCATTTTCTTATTTTGTTCTCTCATTTATCAGTTCTTTTTTGTTATTTACTTTGTAGTTTCTTATTTTTTTCGTTTATTTTTCAGTGTATTTTTTTTCATCTTATTACTCATTCGTAATATTTCTCCTTTCCAATTGCTTCTCTTTTATTCCCCTCTTCATCTTCATTTTCTTATTTTATTCTTTCATTTATCAGTTAACTTTCTTCACTTTCCTCTTACTTTATCATAATTTTTTTCCATTTTTCTTATATGTTCATAAGTTTTTTCTTTCTAATTACTTTATATTTCATTCCCCTTTTAATCATTATTTTGTTCCCTTACTTATCACTTAACTTCCTTCACCTTCTTTTAATTCATTCTTAATAGTTTTCGATTATAATTGCTTACGTTTTTATTTCCATTTTATCCTCATTTTCTTATTTTGGTCTCTCATTTATCAGTTAACTTTCTTCACCTTTTTACTCATTCTTAATATTTTTTTTTCCTTTCTACTTAATATCCTAATTCTCCTATGACATCATTACCTTGTTTTTTTTTCCTTCTCCTTTTTGCTCTTATTCTTTTTCGTTATTTTCTTACTTAATTCTCTGATTATCATTTAACTTTATTCATCTTGTTTTAATCATCATTCTTAATAATGTTTCCTTTTTTAATACTTATTTTCTTTATCTCCTCATCTATCATTATCTTGTTTTTCCTTCTTCCTTACTCTCTTGTTTTTTTTTCGTTATATTTTACTCTATATTCTTATTCTGTTAGGTAGTAGGTTGTCCAGGGCACCAGCCACCCGTTGAGATACTACCGCGAGAGAGTTATAGGGTCTTTTGACAGGCCAGATGGTACTACATTGGATCCTTATCTCTGGTTACCGTTCATTTTCCTTTTTGCCTGCACACATCCACACTGAATAGTCTGGCCTATTCTTTACATATTCTCCTCTGTCCTCATACACCTGACAACACTGAGATTACCAAACAATTCTTCTTCACTCACGGGGTTACTGCACTAATTAATCAGTGGCTACCTTCTTCTTGACGCTGTTCCTGTTTTTAGAATGATATATTGTTAATTTATTCTCATCATTTATTTATTTCCTTATTTCCTTTCCTCACTAGGCTATTTTTCCCTGTTGGAGCCCTTGGGCTTATAGCATCTTGCTTTTCCAACTAGGGTTGTAGCTTGGCTAATAATAATAATAATAATAATAATAATAATAATAATAATAATAATAATAAGGGTAGAAGAGACTCTTTAGCTATGGTAAGCAGCTCTTCTAGGAGAAGGACACTCAAAAATTAAACCATTGTTCTCTAGACTTGGGTAGTGCCATAGCCTCTGTTCCATGGTCTTCCACTGTCTTGGGTTAGAGTTCTCTTGCTTGAGGGTACACTCAAGCACACTATTCTATCTTATTTCTCTCCCTCTTGTTTTGTTAAAGGTTTGATAGTTTATATAAGAGATATTTATTTTAATGTTGCTCTTCTTAAAATATTCTATTTCCCTTTTTTCCTTTCCTCATTGGGTTATTTTCCCTGTTGGAGCCTCTGGGCTTATAGTATCCTGCTTTTCCAAATAGGGTTGTAGCTTAGCTAATAATAATGATAATAATTTATCATTTAACTTTCTTAATTTTTCTACTCATTGTTATTATTTTTCCTTTTTAATTACTTAATTTCTCATCTGCCTTTCCATCTTTATCTCTTTTTTTCTTCCTTCCTCCTTATTCTCATGTTCTTTTTCGTTATTTTCTTACTTTATTCTCTTATTTATCATTTAAATTTTTCACCTTTTTACTCATCTTTCTTAAACTTTTTTCCTTTTTAATTACTTAATCTCTTATCTCCCTTCCATCATTATCTTTTTTTTTCTTCCTTCTCATTCTCATAATCATTCCCCCCCTCTCTCTCCCCTCTCCCCCCTGGTTCTTCCAGCAATTCTTCCTCACGATCTCATTCCTCCCTCTTCTCGTTCGTTTTCTTCTTCTTCTTCTTCGTCTTCTTATTATTATTATTCTTTTTCTTTTTCTTCTTCTTCTTAGTCTTCTTCTTCTTCTTCTTCTTCTTCTTCTTCTTCGTCTTCGTCTTCTTCTTCTTCTTCTTCTTCTTCGGAGCCGGAGACGAATCCGAGATTGGCGTCTCTTTCGAAGCCCAATAAGGATCGGGATGATGAAATGACCTCGGGCTTCATCTCCCATTGTTCTTCACCTGGGGAGCCAGTCAGTCGTCCACTCAGGTATTCAATCAGCCAGCCAGTTATTCATCAGTCAGTCCGTTATTCAATCAGTCAGTTATTCACTCAGTCAGTTATTCAATCAGTCAGTCACTCAGATTCTGGGGCTCCCAATATTTCTCTCTTTGGGTCTAAAAAGAAATAGGTGGCTATTCGAACATTGCTGACAGGTACAGGGATTAGGGCTGGACGGGGCTTTTAGCTCCTTTTGAGAGAGAGAGAGAGAGAGAGAGAGAGAGAGAGAGAGAGAGAGAGAGAGAGAGAGAGAGAGAGTATCAGTTTGTGGACTAATGGGAAAAGTCAGATGGTATTACAGTGTATTTTTAGAATTGAGAGAGAGAGAGAGAGAGAGAGAGAGAGAGAGAGAGAGAGAGAGAGAGAGAGAGAGAGAGAGAGAGAGAGAGAGAGAGAGAGTATCAGTTTGTGGACTAAAGGGAAATGTCAGGTGTTATTACAGTGCAATTTTAGAAGAGAGAGAGAGAGAGAGAGAGAGAGAGAGAGAGAGAGGAGAGAGAGAGAGAGAGAGAGAGAGAGAGAGAGTATCAGTTTGTGGACTAAAGGGAAATGTCAGGTGTTATTACAGTGCAATTCTAGAAGAGAGAGAGAGAGAGAGAGAGAGAGAGAGAGAGAGAGAGAGAGAGAGAGAGAGAGAGAGAGAGATTATCATAGTTTGTGGACTAATAAAGTCAGGTGATTTTACAGTGCAATTTTAGAATTGAGAGAGAGAGAGAGAGAGAGAGAGAGAGAGAGAGAGAGAGAGGAGAGAGAGAGAGAGAGAGAGAGGCTAAAGCCATACTCTGAGGGATATATTCTGTTGGTGTAGAAGACATTCAGAAAGAAAATCAAAGATTTTTTTAAATGTAGCCTACTTTATATCAACACATTTTCTTGCCTTCGACTATAAGCGTATATTAACGTCTATATCAGACCTATCTTATTATTATTATTATTATTATTATTATTATTATTATTATTATTGTTATTATTATTATTATTATTATTATTATTATTATTATTATTATTATTATTATTATTATTACTATTATTATTATTATTATTACTATTTTTATTATTATTTTTATTATTAGCTAAGCCACAACTCTAGTTGGAAAAGCAAGATGCTATAAGCCCATGAGCTCCAACAGTTGAAAGTATCCCAGTGAGGAAAGGAAATAAGGAAATAAAAAAAACTACAAAAGACGTAATGAACAATTGAAATGAAATATTTCAAGAACAATAACAACATTAGAATAAATCTTTCATATATAAACTATAAACACTTCAAAATAATAAGTGTTCATTATTTATTTTGCAAAATTATTTTCTTATAAGTGTCCATAATTTAGCAACATGAAGTTAATAACACACTTCATTGCGCGCGATTTTGCGAAGTCTGAATTTGCAGTGATGGAGTTATAGCTTTGATTATACACTCAGCATTGAATGTTATTGGTAATTATCGTGCATCCTTCCCAATTATTTTGAGGTTACCAATAATGGGAAGAGCTCAAATTAGTTTTTTGTTACCTCCGCCAACGAAGTTGGAAGGAGGTTACGTTTTCAACCCGGTTTCGTTTTTTGTGTGTGTGTGTTT
>NC_090744.1:18970081-19013338 GCF_036898095.1 Palaemon carinicauda
GCATCTATTACGTTTAAAACGCTTCCAGAAGACTAAATTTACTTCCAGATCTCTGTTCAGACAGCGTCTATTACGTTTAAAACGCTTCCAGAAGACTAAAATTACTGCCAGATCTCTGTTCAGACAGCATCTATTACGTTTAAAACGCTTCCAGAAGACTAGAATTGCAGTCAGCCCTTTGTGTGTCTGTCAGAGAGAGAGAGAGAGAAAGAGAGAGAGAGAGAGAGAGAGATCCTAAGATGCAACTTTTGTTAATGGAAAATCTATATATCAGTATATGACGAACCTGGGACATTTATATAGTAAATAAACAAATGAAGACATTAAACAATATTTCCTAGTGGAATTCCACTGGTAGAGAGCTCAATGTTAAAATCAATATCTTTATTTTCTTTCTTTCGAAATCAAATAAGTTGTATGACGATTTTTGCAAGGTTTCACAGAATTTCCTTAAGCTTCAATGAAGTTCACGATTCCATTTTTGCAACGGGATTGACGTCAGATCTTCAGTAACGCCATCTCTTGTTCAAAATAGTCTAATTCATTATTATTATTATTATTATTATTATTATTATTATTATTATTATTGTCATTACTTGCCAAGCTACAACCCTAGTTGGTAAAGCAAGATGCTATAAGCCCAAGGGCTCCAACAGAGAAAAATAGCCCATTGAGGAAAGGAAACAAGGAAGTAAATAAACGATACAAGAATTAATGAAAAATTTAAAATTAAAAGTTTCAAACATTAACAACATTAAAACATAATTCATAAATTCATATATAGACTATAAAAAGACTTTTGTCTGCCTGTATAAGTGCATTCTTTGTACTGACGTTTACACTTAACAAATTTGGATCTCATAAAAGATGGTAGAACAGAATAATCAGAAAACGAATTATATTAATATTAACTGTAAAGGTTGACTTACCACTAACTTTACCGTTCTATTGAAAAGAAAAGTTTTTTAATGGTTCCAGTGTAAAAGGTTGGGTTGATGTGTGCTGTTTCATATTTCAACTTTAAACAAAATTTTACAAAATTTTATTGTTTTGGCCACATCTACATTTACATATAGATCATGGTTTTGGACTAGTTTCCACACAGCAGTATTCATTTCGTAAGTATGTATCATTGTGTGCATGTATGAATATGCATATGCATTTACACACTCTTATTTTGTATATAACACAAACTGCTTTGCATTTTGCCACAAAAAAAACAATAAACAATGATGTATATATAAATATACATATGCATTTGCATATTCTTATCTTTTATATAACACAAATTCCCTGGCATTTTGCCACAAAGAAAATAAACAATAATGTATATATAAATATACATATGCATTTACATATTCTTATCTTGTAGATAACACAAACTGCTTTGCATTTTGCCACAAAAAGACAATAAACAATGATGTATATGTAAATATACATATGCATTTGCATTCTCTTATCTTGTAGATAACACGAACTCCCTTGCATTTTGCCACACTCAAAAATTAACAATGATGTGTATATAGATATACATATGCATTTACATATTCTTATCTTGTAGATAATACAAACTCCATTGCATTGTTCCCATCAAAAAAGAAACATTGTATACACTGTTGTATGTATGAATATACATATGCATTTACATATTCTTATCTTGTATATAACACAAAATCCCTTGCATTGCTCCCATCAAAAAAGAAACATTGTATACACTGTTGTATGTAAGAATATACATATGCATTTACACATTCTTATTTTGTAAATAACACAAATTTGCATTTTCCCGCAACGACAAAAAATGTAAACAATGCGCATCCTTATCTTCATCTGTTGGCAGCATCCAGCCCATAAGCTTCCATCTCTCGTCCTCACGTGTTGAGTACCTCCATCAGTCGGTCCTTCTCCCAGAGTCGAAGGAGATCAAGCCTTTGTTGAATGATTTGTCAGCATCTGCCGAGACTCATAACTGCGCATTAAGAAAATGTCAAGAATGGCTTAGACAATCTCAAGGTACCTGGATATCCAAAAAGACCTGTCAAAGTTGAAGACTTCTTTCTTTTTTTCTCTCTCTCCGGTTGATCTTTTTCGTTGTTTTTTTTCTGCATCGCGTCTGTGTCCTTGGTGTTATAAGTTGGTTTTTGATGTGGCGTTGTTAAGCTCTCGGGGTATTGAATTATTGATCGTGGAGCCAAGGTGGGTGGAAGATTGATTGTGCTGGGGATGTTATAAGCCACGTTTTCAAGTCTGCGCCACCTCTTTTTTTTTTTTTTTTTTACGGGTTTCATGGTTTTGTAAGATGATTAGGCTTAATGATACGCCTGCATTTCTTCCGTCACTCACTGCATATACTGTATGGTATATGATATGTCTTTAATACATTTGTAAAATTTGAGGCTACCGATTGGTAAATTTCTTAAGAGGTTCTACACACACACACACACACACACACACACACACACACACACACACATATATATATATATATATATATATATATATATATATATATATATATATATATATATATATAGATATATATATATGTGTGTGTGTGTTATCTCTCTCTCTCTCTCTCTCTCTCTCTCTCTCTCTCTCTCTCTCTCTCTCTCTATATATATATATATATATATATATATATATATATATATATATATATATATATATATATATATATCCCTTAATGTGGGGATAACATGGGGAAGAAGAAGAAGACGTCTACAACCTACTGCATATCTATCTTAACTTTAACTTCAACCAAAAAAAATGATCAGACATATACTCATTCACTCTTCTTACTATTTTTATCCATGTACTTGTTCTTCCACCTGCTCTCCATAGACAAAATGGTTCCAGCAAGCGTTTCCTCGCTATTTGTATTTCCCAAGTATACTTGTCAATATTTAACCTTAGAAGATAATACTTCTCTTCATTCCCATTTACTTGAATAACTCCATACCTACCAATGAGATCAACTTGCTTCGTATTTGCCTACTTAAGCATTCACGTCTCCTAGCAAAACCACCCTTTCATGTTCTTTAAACGAACCCAGGCATGGATTCAGAACTCCATACCTACCAACGAGATCAACTCGCTTTGTATTTGCCTACTTTTGCATTCAAGTCTCGTAGCAAAACCACCCATTTATGTTCTTTAAATGAACCTAGGCATGGATTCAGAACTACATACCTACCAACGAGATCAACTCGCTTCGCATTTGCCTACTTTAGCATTCAAGTGTCCTAGCAAAACCACCCTTTTATGTTCTTTAAACGTACCCAGGCATGGATTTAGAACTCCATACCAACCTACGAGATCAACTCGCTTCGTATTTATCTACTTTAGCATTCAAGTGTCCTAGCAAAACCACCCTTTTATGTTCTTTAAACGTACCCAGGCATGGATTTAGAACTCCATACCTACCAACGAGATCAACTCGCTTTGTATTTGCCTACTTTAGCATTCAAGTCTCCAAGCAAAACCACCCTTTTATGTTCTTTAAACGAACCCAGGCATGGATTCAGACCTCCATACCTACCAACGAGATCAACTCGCTTTGTATTTGCCTACTTTAGCATTCAAGTCTCCAAGCAAAACCACCCTTTTATGTTCTTTAAACGAACCCAGGCATGGATTCAGACCTCCATACCTACCAACGAGATCAACTCGCTTTGTATTTGCCTACTTTAGCATTCAAGTCTCCAAGCAAAACCACCCTTTTATGTTCTTTAAACGAACCCAGGCATGGATTCAGACCTCCATACCTACCAACGAGATCAACTCGCTTTGTATTTGCCTACTTTAGCATTCAAGTCTCCAAGCAAAACCACCCTTTTATGTTCTTTAAACGAACCCAGGCATGGATTCAGACCTCCATACCTACCAACGAGATCAACTCGCTTTGTATTTGCCTACTTTAGCATTCAAGTCTCCAAGCAAAACCACCCTTTTATGTTCTTTAAACGAACCCAGGCATGGATTCAGACCTCCATACCTACCAACGAGATCAACTCGCTTTGTATTTGCCTACTTTAGCATTCAAGTCTCCAAGCAAAACCACCCTTTTATGTTCTTTAAACGAACCCAGGCATGGATTCAGACCTCCATACCTACCAACGAGATCAACTCGCTTTGTATTTGCCTACTTTAGCATTCAAGTCTCCAAGCAAAACCACCCTTTTATGTTCTTTAAACGAACCCAGGCATGGATTCAGACCTCCATACCTACCAACGAGATCAACTCGCTTTGTATTTGCCTACTTTAGCATTCAAGTCTCCAAGCAAAACCACCCTTTTATGTTCTTTAAACGAACCCAGGCATGGATTCAGACCTCCATACCTACCAACGAGATCAACTCGCTTTGTATTTGCCTACTTTAGCATTCAAGTCTCCAAGCAAAACCACCCTTTTATGTTCTTTAAACGAACCCAGGCATGGATTCAGACCTCCATACCTACCAACGAGATCAACTCGCTTTGTATTTGCCTACTTTAGCATTCAAGTCTCCAAGCAAAACCACCCTTTTATGGTCTTTAAACAAATCCAGGTATGGATTCAGATTCTCACAGGAAAGTTCTCCCACATTTTACCAATCCTGGTCAATATAAATTCATTCTTGAAACCTAATGTATCCTTTCACAAGAATTATAAAGATCATTTGGAAAAGTAGGATTTATAAGAACAGGAATGCCGTTAGACAACTGCAAAGAGTTAGTTTTTATCTATTCAATTCTCTGAAAATCTTGATCTAGATCAGTGATTCTTAAACTTGGTGGCGCGCCCCCCTAGGGGGGAGCCAGGAGCTTTCAAGGGGGGCGCAAGTAGTTAAAATGGTAACAATGAAAATAAAAATGTAGTAATTATGATGGCTTTTGTTTTACAATACTACATAAATATGGATAAATCAATTACTAATGAGGATGTGTAATATTTTTTTATGTGGTCATGATCCATGAATGATTGTATTAAGAGTAAAAATTATGTTTATTTTTGCAGTAATTTGTATTTTTTCCAGTATTTTCTATCAATGTAATAACTGTAATCTGTATAATGCTAAAACAGTTTGAAAAAAGATTATGATAAAATTTTGTTTCATCATGATATATTTATTTTACCCATTTTCTATGAACAATGTTTATTTTATTGAAATAATACTTTCTACTTTGGCAGAAATTTCTAGGGTGGGGAGGGGGGGCATGGGATCTATGCTTAATGCAGAAGGGGGGCGCAAGGCAAAAAAGTTTAAGAACCACTGATCTAGATCTTTCTCCAATGTTTTTTCAAGTAAAATTGGTCCACAAGGTTAAAAAATTCAATCAACAAGGTTAAATACAAAAACAGATTAGATCACAAGGTTAAAAAAAAAACGGCAGTAAAAGAAAACGCAGGAATAGATAAGAATGCATAAAGCATAATAGTCTCTCATACCAGTAAATCTTAAATTATCCCATTTTTAATATATAGTAAGAAATCAGTACATGTACACCTAAGAAAGATTAGTTAATCAAACTTTCAACTGGGCTCTACAAGCTACTAGAAGAGTTGGAAGACCCAGGCCTACATAGCTAAGGACTATGAAGCGTAACGTGGGAGATGATAGTGAAGAAGTATTGATTTAAAATGTCAAAATAGAGACGACAGCCGATTTCTAACCGAGGCCCTTTGCGTCAATAGGCGTAGGAGGAGATGATGATGACATCCAAGTATAGAAATGAATACTGTGTGCCACTTTTATGAGAGCTCCAGCTGCACCCAGCTACCACTCTCTCTCTCTCTCTCTCTCTCTCTCTCTCTCTCTCTCTCTCTCTCTCTCTCTCTCTCTCAATCTGTGCTCCTTATGATTGCGCAACTGAAGAGAAGTGGATGTGGAAGGCGGGGGAGGAGAAAAGAAAGGAATCGAGGCTGACAGAGAGAGAGAGAGAGAGAGAGAGAGAGAGAGAGAGAGAGAGAGATCAAGGTGATTAAGTGGACGTCTCCTCGCGTCCTGTCATTCTTGTCACCAACTTTATTACAAATGGTCTTTCACTACGTCAAATCCCAGCACCAAATTCCTTATTATTATTATTATTATTATTATTATTATTATTATTATTATTATTATTATTATTATTATTATTATTACTTGCTAAGTTACAAACCTAGCAGGAAAAGCAGAATTCTTTAAGCCCAGGGGCCCCAACATCTCGATCAATATTCATACTAATATAAATAAATGTTGATAAATAACTGCCATATATCTTTAATAGCTTAATGCAACATCCACACTTCACCTATCTAAATGAACATTGGCTCTTCTTGTTATAGGTATTATCAGTCTCTTCTGATTCATTTGCATCCCTGTCTTCTAGGTGGCCTCTTCTCTCTCTCTCTCTCTCTCTCTCTCTCTCTCTCTCTCTCTCTCTCTCCCTCTCTCTCTCTCTCTCTCTCTCTCTCTCTCTCTCTCTCTCTCTCTCTCTCTCTCGCTTTAAGTTTTATAAAATATTGCTTACATTTTGGGGATGTACTAACAAATCACAGCTACAAAGACTACAAAAGCTGCAGAACTTTGCAGCAAGAGTGGCTGTTGGCAACGTTAGAAAGTTTGAACATGTAACTCCACATTTAAAGGAATTGGAATGGTTGAAAATAAGAGACCAGTATACTCTTGACATGTGCACTGTGGTATATAAAGCTTTAAATAATAAAATTCCAGATTGATTATACAGTTTCCCACCAGTATCTCTATTCAGTAATGTCACTACACGCCAAAGGGATGATTTGTATGTTGCAAGACATAAAACTAGTATTGGCTCACGGCAAATCAGAGTCCGAGGTCCAGTGTTGTATAATGAACAGCCACGTGAAATTAAAGAAGCTGGCTCTGTGTCTATTTTCAAGTCAAAACTAAGGAGTTTACTTTGTCTTAATTGTTCTTTTAATTATTAGTACTTTGTTCTTAGATTTTAATCTGGCTTATTTTTATATCTTTTACTAACTGATACTACATTGTAGTTTTTAAATCCAAGTATCCTGATTCAAAATGGTTTCTGAGTATACATATTTGTTGGGACTTATTTACTGAAAATATTATGACAATCTGATTTTTACTACATATCCTATCTTTTTAGAACCGTCTTCGTTTTTTTATTTATTGCCTGTACGTATTTTTATATACTTATTTATTGATAATTTATGACTATTGGATTTCTATTTGAAGCTCATTTTACCTATGACTTTCTACTTTTATAATTAGTTTCAAATTTATACATAGTTTCAAATAGTTTCCTATGGTATTTATATTGTTGCTATTTTTACTGATTTTGATATTCTTAACCTATACCAAGTTTTATGTAAGTTAAATTCAAAATGTTTTATACTGATATGGCTACTTATGTAGAATACCCAATGTACAATTGGAAATAAAGGATTATTATTATTATCATTATTACTCTCTCTCTCTCTCTCTCTCTCTCTCTCTCTCTCTCTCTCTCTCTCTCTCTCTCTCTCTCTCTTCACCAAGGAAATGGTGATAAGGTTTATTTTAAAACTGATTTACACTCTCGAACGCCCTTATTAACAAACACAAATTCGCAGGTGGATGACGCAACACAGCCAGGCGTTGGTGAAGACACAGAAATATGACCATTTTCCTTTTCATAATTCGATTTGTGTATGTTGATTACGCTAATTATAAGAACATCAAATTACACCATAGTCATGACCTTCTGGCATATAACTATTACGCCTTAAATTATTTGAATCTGTAATGAATAATGATATTCTCCATTCAAGGAAATTCGATTTGGCAGCGCTGTCCCAAACTCGTCCCGCCAACCTTAACTATGTTGACGATTGTTACCTTGCTCACATATACAAGGACATGACATAGTATTCATGTGTTCTGATGAAGAAAGGAAATACTAAACGCTTTCATAAGTAAACTCAGGTTGCTTCCGACAACATATGAAAAATTCATACTATTTTTTGATAAAAATATTCATTCCTAATAAGGGAACGATCGTTGGACAATTTACCAAATACCTATTCTCTAGCCTCTACCTTCCTACCACACTTTTTTGACCCACGTGGTCTTCAAATAATACACTATATTAGGTAGGACAAGGTGCCTTTGATGCCATCTATTGGCGGTAAAGTAAAACTCGTTATGATGTATGGGAGGGAGCTGGAGGGAGTCTGCGTTAGTATGCCTTTTTTAGTGTAAAAATTTTGTTATTCTACGTAGTTTTTACTAACAATACTTTTTCTAACATGAAACATGTGATTTATATTATGTTTTCATAAAGAGTTGTTGAAAATTAGATAAAATAACTGTATAATTACTTGATTTTCGTACTGATTTCAGTACATGTGGCATATCTGAAGACCCCCAAATGTAATTGAACTAACGATTGTTTGCAGAAGAAATATCTTTGTGAAATTTATTGTGAAATTTGTAATATCCTAAGAATTAAGTTGGTGCCAGACAATAAGGAACACCAAGTTCACATACGTCTATTTTTTAGTAATTTTGTGATCAAATAGCAACAGTAATGAAGTAATGAAAATTATAATGAGTGGATGATGGGGATAATTAGCAATTTGTTAAGTAGTAGATCTCAAAGAGTAGTTGTTGATGGGCACCATAGTGAGTATAGGAATGTGATATCCGGTGTTCCACAGGGTAGTGTTCTTGGCCCATTACTTTTCATACTATATACACATGACATGTGGTTTGGCCTAGAAAATAAGCTTGTTGCATATGCAGATGATGCTACTCTCTTTGCATCAATTCCATCCCCTGAATGTAGACCTGGGGTTGGTGAATCCCTTAATAGAGATCTAGCTAAAATTAGTGCATGGTGCAAGTTATGGGGTATGAAGTTGAATCCTAACAAAACTCAAAGTATGATTGTAAGTAGGTCAAGGACGGTGGCTCCTCAACATCCGGATCTCAGTATTGATAATGTTTCTTTAAATTTGTATGACTCTTTCAAAATTTTAGGTGTGATTCTCGACAGCAAATTTACTTTTGTGAAACATATAAGGTCTGTGTCTTCTTCAATTGCACAAAAAATTGGCTTATTGAGAAAGTCTCTTAAGATATTCGGTGATCAATCTATTCTGAAGAAGTGTTTTAATTCTTTTATTCTACCTTGTTTTGAGTATTGTTCTCCTGTCTGGTCTTCAGCTGCTGATTCTCATCTTAATTTGTTGGACAGAAACTTACGGTCTATTAAATTTCTTATTCCTGATCTAGATATTAATCTCTGGCACCGTCGTTCAATTAGTTCATTATGCATGTTGCATAAGATTTTTCATAACTCTGACCATCCTTTACATTCAGATCTCCCTGGACAATTCTATCCTGTTCGTAATACTAGGCTGGCAGTTAATTCTAATAGCCAGGCCTTTTCCATCATAAGACTCAATACCACGCAGTACTCTAGAAGTTTTATTCCAGCTGTTACCAAGTTGTGGAATGATCTTCCTAATCGGGTTGTTGAATCAGTAGAACTTCAAAAGTTCAAAGTTGGAGCAAATGCTTTTTTGTTGACCAGGCGGACATGAGTCTTTTTATAGTTTATATATGACATATTTGTTTTTGAAGTTGTTCATAGTTTATATATGACATATCTGTTATGACGTTGTTACTTTTTTTAGAATGATTTACTGTTAATTTGTTCTCTTCAGTTATTTATTTCCTTATTTCCTTTCCTCACTGGGCTATTTTTCCCTATTGGAGCCCCTGGGCTTATAGCATTTTGCTTTTCCAATTAGGGTTGTAGCTTGGATAGTAATAATAATAATAATAATCTATTGGCCATGAAAAGAAACAATGTGTAGAGCTCTATAATCCTTGCATTCTGGAACTTTCCATGACGTCATTTTGGTTTAAAATAACCATAAATGGCCTACTTGATTAGAACTGAATATAATTTATACCTGATACACATATTACTACATAGGGATCATTCTATCACAATTTTCCAATTGGGTAGAATCATTCACATGAATGGAACAAGAGACGTGTGCTGCCATCTTTTGACAAGAGGTAGAAACACTATTCTATTCAAATTTGGAGAAATGCTATTACTAAAACATACTTTAATGGTATTTTTTTTTTTAATTAATGTATCAAAAACTCATAATTACAATATTTTTTTTTTCTTCGGAGCTTTAGGATCTAAGTTATGGTAATTATATGTAAAATACAGATAATATGTATTGAAAAAAATTCAGATAATATATATTAAAGAATATATTGACCAGATCCCAATTTTCTATAAGTAAAGAATTAGAACTCAGCCATAGAATTAAGAATCCCAAATTTAACCAAAACATAATCGTGTCCGCAGAAAATGCGTCCTTAGCTAGTCATAAGACCAGTTACAGATACCAATCTTCTATAAAGTGTGCCTTTTTACTTGTACCGGGTTTTTTTCCAGGTTTTTTATTTTTCCTTTCCTTTTTTTTCTTTTTTTGACTAAACTTTGAAAAGGCACCGACGGTTGGGGGTTAGAGGCCCTCCGCTGCAATTTCCTGGCATCTGACAGCAAATTGTATAGGAACAACAAAATCCTATTTTTTGGATGATTTTTATGGAACCAATTACAATTTCTACATATTGACTATAATGAAATGCTGGTAAGCCTACTATGACAATGAAACTATATAACAGATTTTGTAGATTTGAGAGTAAAGCTCTCAGAAGAATATTGGGAGTTAAATGGTAGAAGAGATTAGAAATGAAACTGTAAGAGAGGTTACTCGAGTGTCATATGTGAATGAGATCATGGTGAGGGGTAAATGGAGATGGTTTGGCCATGCTCTTCGTACTCCCCAAAGAGAGATTAGGTCACCAAACTTTCAACTCTACTCCACAAGGCACTAGAAAAGTTGGAAGGACCAGGCCTACATGGCTGAGGAGTATGAAGCGTGAAGTAGATGATGAATGGAGGAGTATTGAATTGAAGGCTCAAGATAGAGACAACTGGCAAAATCTAACTAAGGTCCTTTGCGTCCATAGGCGTTGGAGGAGATGGTGATGATGAAATATATATATATATATATATATATATATATATATATATATATATATATATGTATATATATGTATATATACATTATACATATATTGTTATTACTTGCTAAGCTACAACCCTAGTTGGAAAAGCAGGATGTTATAAGCCCAAGGGCTCCAACAAGGAAAATAGCCCAGTGAGGAAAGGAAATAAGTAAATAAATAAACTACAAGAGAATTAATTAGCAATTAAGATAGAATATCTTAAGAACATTAACAGCATTAAAATAAATCGTTCACATAAAAACAATAAAAAGTTAAAAAAAAAAAAAGGAAGAGAAATAAACTAGATTAGTGTGCTCAGCTGTACCCTCAAGCAAGAGAACTCTACCCCAAGACAGTGGAAGCCTTTATATATATATATATATATATATATATATATATATATATATATATATATATATATATTTATATATATATATATATATATATATATACACAACATGTAGGAAAGACCAAGTAGTTATATCATCTTGCAAATATCTCATTAATACAGTAAAGTAATTTCCGCACTAAATGTTTTGTCTCTGTTCCTTGTGCCTTTACCAGTCTATTCAAGACTCCACTAAAAGCTTTATCAAAGAGTTCATTATTGGTAACATAAGAGGGTCTTAGTCTAAGAACGGACTTCTAGCTTTTTTAATTAATCATCAGAATTCTAACCCAGAGAAAGACACAAAGAAGAGACTTGTTTGAGTGAAGAATCCTTCAGTCAAGCCTGAGTGATGACTCTCTCTCTCTCTCTCTCTCTCTCTCTCTCTCTCTCTCTCTCTCTCTCTCTCTCTCTCTCTCTCTCTCTCTCTCTTGTTAACTAAAGATAGGTACAACCTACCTACGAAATCAAACTAAATTTCATTTTGTATTCCATATGAATTCCTTTGTATAACCTTTGATATATTATTTTTGATATATACTTAAATGTCTGTCTAAACTCTATTTTGTATTATTTTGGCATAAATTAACTACTATATAGATGTAAACAATATTACAGTTACCATGTACTCAAATGTCTGACGCCAAAGGGCGCAATAAATTGATTAAAACAAAAATCAAATCTCTCTCTCTCTCTCTCTCTCTCTCTCTCTCTCTCTCTCTCTCTCTCTCTCTCTCTCTCTCTCTCTTCAACAAAGTCGAAGTTTCTAAGAAATAAATGCCAACCGTATTCAGCTAATTATAAATGATTATGTAACAATGTTCTGGACTGAAACTCTTGACGTCAACGAATACTGAAGTTTTTGATGATATCTCAGAGTTCGAGGGTATTATAGGGAACAATGTGAGTTTTCTTACTTTAGATTTTTTACTTGGAATTAATTTATTTTTACTCGGAGTACTTTTAAGTCATGAGTCTTTTTACAGTTTGTATATGACATATCTGTTTTTGACGTTGTTAATAGTTTATATAGGACATATCTGTTTTGACGTTGTTACATTTTTTAGAATGATTTATTGTTAATTTATTCTCATCATTAATTTATTTCCTTATTTCCTTTTCTCACTGGGCTATTTTCCCCTATTGGAGCCCTTGGGCTTAAAGGTTGAAAGGTCGTTCATGAATAGCAGAGGCAAGGTACAGGACAATGCCCCAGAGAATGACTACATATACTGTACATATTCTGTATGCCCAAGACCCCTCTCTATCAAGCCAGGACCAGGGTTCCCTCATACAGGCTGCCTTAGCGCAAGAGCCTGTGGCCTGCATCTTCATTGCAGGTCGTTCTAATACCTGCCTGCCTGTAAGACCAGGGAGAGCCAAGCAATGGCTTCTGATGACTCAGCAGGTAGCCCTTTAGACTTCCTCAAACACCCAATCCCTAGCTCACAAGGATGGTGAAGTTGCAGACACTACTAGAAATGACTTTGGCTGGTCTCGAACTCCTGTCAAACAAATGTACAGGCAAGGACGTTTCCAATAGGCTACCACAATCCCAAAGGAAATGACCCTTGAAGAATTCACTAAGCCCCACATATGGATGAGTAATGTTCCAGTATCAGTCATGTCAATATCAGTGGTAAATCTTGGCTTTATAAGTAAATTGGAATTTTACAGGCAAGTTATACAAGCTCACCATTTCCCCAAAACCCCGAAATATAGTCAACTCTTGTCAAAGAATGGAAGTCCACAATACTTTCGACCACTTCCAAACTAAGATTCTCTTGTACAACTCTGTATGAGACTTATTACCTGACTTTTGCACCGACTCGCAGCGGTGCCCTTTTCGCTCGGAAAAGTTTCCTGATCGCTAGTTGGTTGGACAAGATCATCCTAACCAATCAGATAGCAGGAAACTTTTCCGAGCTAAAAGGGCACCGCTGCGAGTCAATGCAAATGCGCCTCATTGAAAAAAATTGAGTATAGTTGTCTTGATCAGAATGATGATTTCAGACAAATAATCCACTACACTACATTGTCTCTTGAATCAACAGTAATCATATTTACATTTCAGCCAACCGTGTCAGGATGTCAGTAAACTTCAAATCATTCATTCATTCAGTCAACCATGTGTATAGTAATCTTCACATCAGCTTCATGACTTTCTTTTAATTGCGCCTCATTACCAAATCAAAGTAAGATCTTGCACTTTTGAGATTCAGTACAGTAAGAGTTTATATACAAGCAAAGACATAGATAACATTTATTTATTTCCTTATTTACTTTCCTCACTGGGCTATTTTTCCCTATTGGAGCCCTTGGGCTTATAGCATCTTATTTTCCAACTATGGTTGTAGCTTGGCTAGTAATAATAATAATGATAATATTTGAAACGTTTCTGGCTTGCATCTGACACTTACCATTAGTTTACTTAAGGTGCCTGATGAAACTGGCACTAAATGCTCACCAGAACGTCAGCGGGACAAGCTCAACTTCCTACTGGGGTGCCCAACCACAGCTGTGGCCTCCCCAGTAAGCAGCTCAAACTCCGGGTCCTGGACTGGGATCGATCCGCTGCCATACGAATGTTAGGCAAACACGTTACCACTGTACTAGACAGGAGGGTGGAAATAAAGCGTTTGTGGTAGCCTAAAGGAATATCCACTGAATCACCAGCAGCCATTACCATGCCCTCCCTGGTCCTAACTTGGGTAGAGAGGGGCCTTGAGCACTAATATGGTCTGTCACTAAGATATTGTCCTGTTCCTTGTGTCATCCGCCCGTGAGTAGCCTTTAAACCGTAAATTTTAGGCCAGCTGATATTTCACTAAAGAATTAGTTAGGCTTGTATTGACTCAAAATAGGATTGCATATACCGGTATATATATATATATATATATATATATATATATATATATATATATATATATATATATATATATATATGTATTTATATATATATATATATATATATATGTATTTATATATGTATACTGTATATATATATATATATATATATATATATATATATATATATATATCCCTGGGCTTATAGCATTCTGCTTTTCCAACTAGGGTTGTAGCTTAGCAATTAATAATAATAATAATAATAATAATAATAATAATAATAATAATAATAATAATAATAATAATAAAGTAACAAAGCGAGGGAACTTGGGGAGGGGTATAAGATGTTCTATAGCGGAGCAAATAAAGAAGGTAGGAATGGTGTTGGAATAATTCTGTCAAGTGAAATGAAGAAGGAAATCGTTGAAGTAAATAGAAGAAACGATAGGATTATTTGGGTCAGGCTGATGGTTGAAAATTGCACTGTTAACATCTTTAGTGCATATGCACACCAGTCAGGATGCTCAGATGAAGAGAAAGATCACTTCTGGTCAGACTTAGAGGAGGAGATGGAAAAGGTACCAGCAGATGAAAGATGCCTTGTCGGGGGAGATCTGAATGGGCATGTAGGCCAGAATAACCATGTGATCAGCCGTATACATGGTGGGTATGGCTATGATGAAAGAAATGCAGAGGGTGAGAGAATTGTTGATTTTGCTGTGGCCAAGGATATGGTACTGGCGAACACTTTTTTCACCAAGCGGCAAGAACACCTAGTTACGTACAAAAGCGGCGGAAGGTCCAGCCAGATAGATTACTTGATGTATAAGAGGAAAGATTTGCGCGAGGTAAAAGATTGTAAGGTCATACCAGGAGACCATGTGAGTGTGCAACATCGTTTGGTAGTGATGGACTTGGTTATGGAAGTTGAACAAATAAGGAAGAAAAAAATGCAGGGGCCAAAAAGGATTAAATGGTTTAAGCTGAAAGATATTGAACTTTGTAGGCAGTTTAAAGAAAAAGTATTAGAGGAACTAACTCATGAAATTGAGGATGTTGATAAATGGTGGAATAGAACGATGGAGATAATACTGCGGGTTGCTAGAGAAATACTGGGTGAGAGTAGTGGTAAGATGTTCGAAAATAAGGAAACGTGGTGGTTCAGTGAAGAAGTGAAGGATGCAACAAAGCAAAAGAGAGAAGCAAAGAAAAGGTGGGAGGGGACCCAAATGGAAGAGGACTGGATGGCCTATAAGGAAGCAAATAAATTAGCAAAGAAAATTGTAGCAATTGCTAAGGATAGAGCATATGATCAGCTTTACAAAGAGCTAGATACCAAGGAAGGGCAAGGAAAGATCTTTAAACTAGCACACATGAGAAATAAGAATACCAAGGATATAACACACATAAGACATATTAAGGATAAGGATGGAAATATACTGAGAAATGAGAGAGACATAATAAAGAGATGGGAAGAATATTTTGAGGCCTTACTGAATGAAAAAAATGAAAGATTTCTAAGAGGAGACGGACACACAAATTGTGGACCAGTCACAGAAATAACAAAAGCTGAGGTTAGAGGGGCACTGGGAAAGATGAAAAATGGTAAAGCTGTGGGACCAGATGGCATACCTGCAGAAGCCTGGAAGGCTCTTGATGAGGAAGGAATTGACATATTGTGGCAGTTAATGAAAAAGATTATGGAAAGTGAGACAATACCCGAAAAATGGAGGGAAAGTATATTAATCCCAATATTCAAAAAGAAAGGGGACATACAGTGTTTTGAAAATTATCGAGGAATAAAACTCATGTCACATACACTGAAGGTATTTGAAAGAATTATAGATGAAAGATTACGGCAGCAAGTTTCCATCGGTAGACAGCAACTAGGATTCATGAAGGGGCTTAGTACTGTGGATGGTATTTTCGCTTTGAGACAAATTATGGAAAAGTACAGAGAGAAGCAAAAGGTCTTGCATATGGCCTTTATAGACCTAGAGAAGGCATATGACAGAGTACCACGACAGGAAATATGGAGATGTCTCAGGGAGAGAGGAGTGATGGAGAAGTATGTCAGAATGATCAGGGAGATGTATAGAAATGTAAAGACCAGCGTCAGATCTACAGTTGGAAGAACAGAAAATTTCCAAGTTGGAGTTGGGCTACATCAGGGATCTGCTCTAAGCCCACTCCTGTTTAACATCGTCTTGGATGTGTTAACAGAGGATGTCAGGGAGGAGCCACCATGGTGTCTGCTCTATGCAGATGATATAGTCTTGGTAGCCGAGAACAGGGAAGAACTGGAGGGGAAACTAGAAAGATGGAGATATGCCTTGGAGAGTAGAGGTTTAAGAATAAGCAAGAAGAAGACAGAGTATATGACAACCGAAATGGATGGCGACCAGCAAACAACAATCAAATTAGGCGGAGGAAACATCAAAAGGATTCATAAATTCAAGTACCTTGGTTCAGTGATCGACAATGGGGGGAACATGGAAGAGGAAATTAACAACCGGATTCAGTGTGGTTGGAACAACTGGGGGAGGGTGTCTGGTATCATATGTGATAGGAAAGTCCCTATAAGATTGAAGGGCAGAGTGCACAAGGCAGTGGTCAGACCAGCAATGACATATGGATTGGAAGCAGCACCCCTAAAGAAAACAGAGGGTAGAAAGTTGAACGTAACCGAGATGATGATGCTTAGGTGGATGAGTGGAGTAACCAAAAAGGACAGGGTTAGAAATGAACATATTAGGGGTACAGTAAAAGTCACTGAGGCATCAAAGAAAGTGCAAGAGGCAAGGTTAAGATGGTATGGCCACCTGATGAGAAGAGAAGGGCAACACATGGCAAGAGAAGTGATGGACGTGGAGGTGGATGGAACACGAAGGAGAGGAAGACCTAAGACCAGGTGGAGAGATTGCATTAGAGATGATATGAGGGAGAAGGGAGTATGGGAGGAAATGACACAGGACAGAGGGAGATGGAAGAGACTCATTAGCAACGGCGACCCCGAATAGGGATAAAGCTGGGAAGAAGAAGAAGAATAATAATAATAATAATAATAATAATAATAATAATAATAAATGTTCACAAAGTCATATTTTACCGATAACTAAGAACTCATCAATAAAGCAATTATATGAGAGCAATTTAATTGATAATTTCTTTTACTTATCAATTCATATTAATCATTTCCTGGTATTTTATGATTTTAATCGGCAGCCTTCTTTTAAATAAAATTAAAGAATAAAAATATCAGCATTTGTATCTATCGTCAAAACCTTCAAAGTCTGCCTTTGAATATTTTTTTTAATCAAAGAAATGATCCATGATGATAATAGTAACGTTGAGTAACTATTATACTATAGTCTTGGGTAGTGCCATAGCCTCTGTACCATGGTCTTCCACTGCCTTGGTTTAGAGTTCTCTTGCTGGAGGATACACTCGGGCAAACTATATTTCTCTTCTCGTTTTGTTGAAATTTTTATAGTTCATATAGGAGGTATTTATTTTAATGTTGTTACTCTTCTTAAAAGAAAAAATTTTCCTTTCCTTTCCTCACTGGGCTATTTTCCCTGTTGGAGCCCTAGGCTTATAGCATTCTGCCTTTCCAACTAGGTTTGTAGCTTAGCAATTAATAATAATAATAATAATAATAATAATAATAATAATAATAATAATAATAATAATAATAATAATAAAAGAAGAGTCATACGAATTCCTAGAGATTTGTCTGCTTCTTTGTATTGTCAAAAAAAATTGACAAAAATCTTTTCAAATTTGTCTTTTTTTTTTTTTTTTAGTTAAATGGAATATCAATACAATAGTTTACTTGCTTTTGAAAGTTTAATTTTTAGTTTTGTTGCATGAATTTATTAAAATATATTTTCTTAGCTGGATTAAGAAAAATGACAATAGGTTTTTATTAAGTCGCGTAGAAAAGGGAAAAGTTGCAAATAATTTTATGATTTCTTATTTTTGCCTATTTTTAAAGTGAATATAAACTATACTTTCACCTCATACAAAAGCTGACATAATTCTTCTTTCTATTTTTATATTGCTTTGATAAGATTGAATCTGCCTTGCCTAAGATATCAGCAATATATTCTTTGTAAACAAAACAATTGCCAGTTATCTTCTGTTTGCTTATTTCTATTTTATATTTCTTCTAACTCCCAGTAGATGTCAATAACATCGCTTTTGGATGGATAACGTGCGTAAATATATATATATATATATATATATATATATATATATATATATATATATATATATATATATATATATATATATATATATATATGAAATCATTTGGAAATCGCTAATTAGGATATATAACCAGCAAATTCTATATTAAAACGTGAATTTATATTATAAGATTGTTGAAATATAACTTTTTAGTCATAGATATTATGAAAGCTTAACTTTGAAAAGGCTTTCACCTTCGGTCTTTTTTATTTAGTATCGTTGCCCCCTCAAAAAATCGTCTACAATTTCAAACTTAGTTAAAAACCTAGAAAAATTCTAGGATTTGGGAAAATTATAAATTTTTTGGTAATATATATCTATTAAACCTTATTTTCATTTAATTGAAGGTCAGATTATTGTCTTTTAACTATAAATTAGTGGCTTAATTTGTTTTTTTCTTTTTGTCCACGTGTCATTTCTAGACAATCTTATGTTTCTAGTTTTACCAAATGGAATTACCAAAATACCTTTTAAGATTCCATATTTTCTAGTTTTCTAGAGCAATAATGGCACAGTTTACTTTATTTTTCTTGTTTATCTTTATTCCTATTTTGTATTTATGTTACAATGTAGTTTTTATATACCAGAGTTGAGAATTTATACAATAGTCATTTCATATGGAAGCCTCAAATACAAAAAGTTGCTAACAATATCTTTTATATTATTTGTTTATTAGTAATTATATCATTAATCAGACTCACTTTGCCTCCAAATGAAATAAAAATTTGAGTTTTAATTTACATTGATATTCTTTTGATTAAACTCAATTCGACTTATGTTTTCTTGGGAATATAAAGTTGCCATATACCGCTATTTCCTTATTATTTTCTTCATTTGTAGTTGTTTTAACTTCCAGTAGATATCCATAGCATCGCGGTGACAATTTCTGAATGTTGCAAGCTTTAAATATACAAATAAAAAAACATTAAGAATTAAAACTATTATTTTAGTATAAATTTACTTTATGATTCAGGAAACATTGCGTTTTTATAATAGGCCTACCATTATTTCAGAAGTTTATATATTACGATTTATATTATAGAGTTATTTTTGGTATTTTACCATGCAATAAACTCATCTGCCAACAGAAAATTTTTTATATATTTACTTATTCGTAAAATAAATCTTTTCCTGCTTTCTATGTATTCTATTTAATACTCAAATTCAACTAAAGTCCATGAATTCTTATTTCCTTTATTTTGCATATTATTATACGGATCCATTTCTGTTATTATTATTATTATTATTATTATTATTAGCTAAGCTACAACCCTAGTTGGAAAAGCAAAATCCTATAAGCCCAAGGGCTCCAACAGGGAATAATAGCCCAGTGAGGAAAGGAAAAAAAGGAAATAAATAAACAATATAAGAAGGAATGAACAATAAAGATTAAATATTTTAAAAACATTAACAACATTAAAAGATATTTTGAAGTTCTACTGATTCAACTACCCGATTAGGAAGATCATTCCACAATTTGGTCACAGCTGGAATAAAACTTCTAGAATACTGTGTAGTATTGGACCTCATAATGGAGAAAGCCTTACTATTAGAATTAACTGCCTGCTTAGTATTACGAGCATTTAAAGGTTTAAAGGTCGTAATGAGTGGCAGAGGCAAGGGATACTGACAATGCCCTAGAGACTGACCATATATCCAAATGATCAACACCCAAGACCCCTCTCCACTCAATGTACGACCAGGGAGCGCCAGGCCATGGCTGCTGATGACTCAGCATGTAGACCTACAGGCTCCCACAAACCCCCAACCTTAGCTCATTAGGATGGTGAGGTTCCAGAGACCAAAGAAACTATCTAGTTTCAGTGGGTTTCGAACCCCAGTTCAGCAGATCGCGAGGACGTTTCTAATAACCTTTCACAACCTTTTTGTTATCATTATTATTATTATTATTATTATTATTATTATTATTATTATTATTATTACTTGCTAAGCTACAACTTTAGTTGGAAAAGCAGGATGCTATGATTATGCCCAGGGGCTCCAACAGGAAAAATAGCCCAATGAGGAAAGGAAACAAGGAAATAAACATTTTTTAAGAAGAGTAACAACATTAAATATCCCCAATATAGATTATAAAAATTTTAACAACACAAGAGGAAGAGAAACAAGACAGAACAGCGTGCCCGAGTGTACCCTCAAGCAAGAGAACTCTAACCCAAGACAGTGGAAGACCATGGTACAAAATGTTATGCTATTTTCATATTTGGAATAATTCTTCAAAGTTATCTACGTTCCCGTGAAAATATATTGATTATGATTGTCTTAGGATTTAGATGGCTCGTATTTTTAAGGAATTTATCCCTAAATTGAGATATTCGAATGTTGTCAGAGACAAGTTTAGCAATTAGGTTTTTTTTTTTTTTTGGTGCTGTAAGATGCATTTTGATCCTTACGTTTTGTGTTTAAGAAATATAATGCCTGAAAGAAAATACACAGCACATTATAATAATAGAAGATACAGCAGCATACAGTATACATCAATTATCTCTGATTAAATTGCATTGAGCAATACTTTTGGGGAAATTGGCTCGGTTTTGGGGAAAAATGACTTTGTCTAGGGATTTCTTGTCATAATATATGTCGTGTGAGCCCCATTCTAGATATCTAATAACGCAAATACATTCATATCTGTCATTCCAAATATTCTTTCTTATCCATCATATCCTTTTCTCGCGGCCTGATATCCAAACCCCCCCCCCCCCTCCTTTGCATTCATATGAAAGAAGCTCTCCTTTACTTCCTTCAGTCATTCGGCGTCTCGGGTAGAGTTCTTATGCTTGAGGGTGCACTCGGGCACACTATTCTATCCAATTTCTCTTCCTCTTATTTTGTTAAGTTTCTATAGTTTATAATGTTGTTACTGTTCTTGAAATATTTTATTTCCCTTGTTTCCTTTCCTCACTGGGCTATTTTCCCTGTTGGAGTTCCTGGGCTTATAGCATCCTGCTTTTCCAACTAGGGTTATAGCATACCTTATAATAATAATAATAATAATAATAATAATAATAATAATAATAATACTAATACTAATAATAATAATAATAATAACGTTATTTAGTAGGTCACCGAACACCAATTATCGGTTAGCGCTTTTGACGAATTAGTAATTCGTTTCTAATTGTAAAAGTTTATTGGTTAAGATTTTATGCTAATATAAACATAATTCAGCATTGTTTACTATTTAAATTAGGGAGTGTCAAAACTATTTTAGTCTGGCCTGACTGGCACAGTGTAAAATCCGGACGTCGGATGCCGTCCGGGAGAATAGAAAATCGCTTGTATCACCGGGAAAGACTCGAAAATACACCTCTTTTTTTTGTGACTGGTAATGTTCACTGATACTTTCTGTTATTTTCTGAATAAATGTTCGAAAAATATTGGTCTATTTTCATGTTATTGAGAATAATCTCAATCGGACGTCAACATTACACTAACTGGGTAAAATAGCGGGCAGTTAGATAGTGTAATGTTGACGTCCGATTGAGATTATTCTCAAGAACATGAAAATAAACCAATATTTTTCGAACATTTATTCAGAAAATAACAGAAAGTATCAGTGAACATTACCAGTCACAAAAAAGAGGTGTATTTTCGCGTCTTTCCCGGTGATACAAGCGATTTTCTATTCTCCTGGACGGCATCCGACGTCCGACGTCCGACGTCCGGGTTTTACACTGTGCCGGCCTGACTATTGTATAATTTTCTTTAATAATGTAAACATTATAAATGAGCGATAGAATGCTGGATAAAATAATACCAAGTAATGATATTTATTATATTTAATTATTTATAACTTTAGATAAAATATTAACATGTTAATATTTGTAATTGTAGAGTATTTGAATGAGTATATAGGGGAGGTATTTATTTTCCAAAGAAGTTTTTCGTCTGCCCTGAATAATTTAAACATTCTCTATAAATGAGCGATAGAATGCTGGATAAAAATAATACCAAGCAACGATATTTATTATATTTAATTATTTATAATTTTAGATAAATATTAACATGTTAATATATGTTATTAAATGGTATTTAAATGAGTATTCAGGGGAGGTACTTATTTTCCAAAGACGTACGTCTTCAGCCGGCCGACCGGGCCGATTGACAGCCATTGTTGTTGCTGTTGGTTGGTGTTATTCGTCCATGTCGATTCTGGAACTTAATTAATTTCATAAATTGTTTTTTTTTTCTTCTCGTTTTATCAAGTTGAAGTAATTATCCACAATCTGGAACGACATATACGACAGGTAGGAAAATGGTTTTAACATAATAAATCTAGTGAAAATACAATAAAAAAGAAAGTAAATTTCATATTGAAGACAGTACTAGCCTACAGCTATACCATTGGCTGTTCAGACATTGATTGTGTATATATCATCTGGTTTACGTTATTACTGTAATGTATGGCCTATATAAATATATAGACTAAGCTTGGGGTGTGTGTATAGTACCGGCCACCTGTATGTATGTTGGCGGCTGTTTAAAGCAGGCCATACCAGTGTAAGGGGGTATCGCAGGGTTGGCATTAGCCCCCCCCCCCTCCCGTTTGGTAAGTAGGTAAGGACATGGCTTTTATGTTAGGTTAGGGGGGAGGGCGTGAGTTTAGTTTAGTGCCCATATTTTATGCTCGCTGGAGAAACTGGCCCCTGATATACAAGGGCTCCCTAAGGTTAATCTATGGCTGCCGTAGGTTAGGAGTAAGTTTTTGTTAATATCCATATTGTTCTAATTTCTCACATCCCTATATAATCAGGAAAAACTTACTGCATATTTAATGTTAGTTTGGATAACGGAACTGACAGTCGAAGAGATCTCAACAAACAATATTTTGCACCCCCATAACCTACACTTTGGTCTAATGATATCTTAAATAAATGTTCCAAATTCTAGTTGCTTCTATATGGTTAGAAGGTAATTTTATCGTTAAAATCCACTCAGCCATTTTTGCATGAAAAGTCTTTTTCAGTTTTATTTTGTTCTCTTGTTATACTCTACCAAACTTACCGTTCTCCGATTACCACTATCCTATATACCCCAACAGTATTGTATGTGGCTAGGTGGGAATCAGGGTTGCGGGTTGGGGAAAATTAAAACTAGCAATGTGCGAGGTATGATAACAGCAGAATCCAAGGAAACCAACTGAAAAAGAGTAATTTTCATCCTAAAATAACGATGAAATCCCATCTATGAAGTAACTGCATCCGAGGCAGCTCTTTCGTGCACCATTTTCTATATCCGGCTGATTTTTTTGCAACTATATTCGGCTGATTGATTCTTTTTGCAATTATATAGAAAGGTAGCCACAAAGAAGGGTCCGATTTGGTCCAGTCCAAAAGCTCTCGGCATGCTTCGATCACGTATATCATGATTGGCGGCCACTCAAATATTCTTTGCTCCGCCATGGCTCACTTTACTCGTAAATTTTACATTATATCATTGCTCCTGTGTTCTGTAAGTGGTATATGGAAATGCTGTAGCCGCATGGGTTGCTATTTAAGGTATCATAAATACTGTGTATAAAATCTTTTATTATTAAGCTGACCTAGGATGCCATCTTGTCTTAACCTTATTATCCATAGTCTGATGTTTCCGGGTGACTTATAGCAATCCCTAGTTTTAGGCTTACACAATTTTTCTGGACATAACCAGTAATATCAATCGGAAATTAGACTGCAAGGCTGAAAACACTAGGGACAATTGACTTTCTTCAGAGAGTTTGAATTATGGAATAAGAGCCTAGTTGCATCATACACTGTCAATTTACAACCTTCACTTATGTGAGCCATGACTGAAATGAGTAATTTTAATTTGAAATGATAAAGTGTAAACTTATTTTAAAGACATGAAAATGCATGAAAAACTGGTGGTTAAGATATATCTGAATTCTGATCAGCCAATCCTTGGTGAAGTGGTGTTAAATTGTCAGAGATAAGGATGTGTAAGATGGAATGCATGCGTTACTAGGCTGCCATCTTAAACTCATTCTTTACAAACCACTAAAAACTATTAGCCAATATTAATGCGTTTACTGGAGTTACCAGATTCTCATTGGAGCACTGTGCTCAATAGTTGGAGGTATTGCTTATGTAGGCAAAATTTATCACCGTGCACAATGGGGAGGAGTTGAGTAGGGTGGAAGTAAACCTACGATCATGATGAGAGCTACTCTGCTTGACATTGAAAACATCAACTAACATTAAAATTGTCATACAATAACTTGTTCATTTTTTTCTCGGGTGTTATGCATTTGCTTAAGTAACGTATTGACAAAAAATATTTTGTTTTCATGTGTTTTGCCAAAGAAAAATATAAACTAGAACATAGGAGGTGATTGGTGTATAACGAAATATAACCCTGTCACCTATCCTCACTTTTAAAGAGATGCTAGGTCTGGCATTCTTGAACTGTTTTGTATTTCTTCATTGGAAGAGAAGTAGTGGTTGCGATCATTCTTGATATTCAGCTCTGTCCCTTTCTGTGAAAATAAGAGAAGTCATTGGCATGTTTGTATGTTTTTTTAAACAATTTTGATGTCAATAGATGTTGAAAACAAATATTTAACCAAGTTATGAGGACGAACGAAATAGAAAGATATGACCTACTTTAGGTTAAGGACAATGTCCTCATGGGGTAGTGTTATCCAACCTTATATGCAAGAAGAGGAATCTTAGGTTAGGTAGGGTACTTTAGCTTGTACAGTATCTTTAACTGTTGCCCCGGTAAATTTTTTTTTTCCCAGGCATATCTTGAGCTTCAGGTATTGGATATTGTTATAACAAATAAATAAGGTCCTCAAACACATATCGTCTTCTAAACCATTTAAAGACCCGTATAAAAATTGGAATGATGATTGTAAATTACAACTTAAAACCTAATATAGGGTTGTGGTAGCCTATTGGAGACATCCCTGCTTAGCAATCTATTGGACGGGTGATCAATAACCGTTTAAGCTCGATAGTTTCTCATAGTATGTGTAACCTCTCCATCCTTGTAGGCTAAAGTTGGAATCACACTAGGCTATTTTTTGCCAGTTGCTGGCCAAAATGGAAAGCATGAGCTATTGTTCAAGACATTGGCACCAATTGGTTTCCCGACTGGATGGGAAGCAGCTCACATAAACCGCAGGCGTGACGTCAGATGTCAACGCATAAGATGGCTCCCGCAAATAGGATGTGCTCTTGCTTGGTAATTTTGGGTCCAACAAGCCTTAAGAGATAATGAAAATTTTCTTCAGTTCACGTAATTTACCGATAATATACTGTTTATTACTGCAACAGTTAGAAAATTTCTTGGTTCCATGATGATATCAGCTGATCGGTTTCATTTTACTTATTACCATTTGCTCCTCGAACTGCGATATCATAGTGTGACACTTCAACACTTTCGCTCGCTATCATAGGCTGAAGGTTGGCGAAAACCTCGGACAAGATTATTACTAGTGTGATTCCACCATAAGAATGGGGTGGAGGGGGTTCATTTGGGACACTTACAGGTCTACCTGCTGAGTTATCAGCAGCCATTGCCTGCCCTATCCTTCTCCCAGTACGGTGTACAGTGGCTTGGGCACTGATCATATGCATATATGGTCAGTCTCTAGGGCATTGTTGTGTCCCTTGCCTCTGCCATTCTTGAGTGACCTTTAAAACCTTTAGAATTAGAGTGAATTGAGCCAACTTTTGAACAGTATTGTTTTCATGAACCAGCATTCCTGAGTGTGAGTGTTGTAGTCTTCCAAACCTATTTAGGACGTATTTTTATCAGTTTCACTTTAAATATTTTCCTGAATTTGGGATTAGGACATTTTCATGCAATAAATTTCTTATCAATAAATAAGGCCAAAGTTATGCTATCCTGACAATGATTGTACTTTGTTAGTAAACATTGATTTGCTTATTTAGTATTCAGTACTGTATTAAGTTTACGTGGATATGAATTACAATGCTTACTACAATCCTCTTCATTTCTCTTTCCAGATTGTTGTTGGTGTCAGGAATATTATCATACATCAGGCTCCAGGAAGCTATAAAAAAAGCACTTCCTACTAACATTAACTAAAATTATGGACAAACCAGTGCTTCTAAACTATTACAGGTATGACCAGCTTAGGAGTCTTATTTGGATTTTTGTTTTGTGCATAATGAAGGTTTTATCCAGCTTGTCGGTTAAGTTATGAAGTACTTTATGTACAAGGTAATTTCAACTAGGCTGTATTTCAAGTTAAAATTAGAATAATTTTGTCTATTTTTGAGAGCATTGTTAATGCAAAATTTATGTTTAAATATATCAAATAATATATCATTTTTTGCCTATGCTTTAGTTCATTTTGAATATTGACTTCAATTTTACGTTTGCAGTGTGTGTGTGTGTTTGCACACCCTATTTGATGAGGTGGAGGAGCCACTGTTACGTTTAAGCGAAGCACTGAAATGACTGTACAGGGTTCGTACCAGTTAGACAAATGCCATCAATCTTGTCAATTTGCTAAGGTAAGTCTGCGTATGAATCAGGAAAAGCAACAGGTTTTGTTATAATAGAGTAGACTCGATCTTAATTTTAAAGAGTAGTTTTTCAATCCAAGATTATAAATATTCACTGCTAAAGAGGAAGAAGTCGAAGTCAATGTCAAATCACTATGTACCCTTTTAAGCTGCATCTATCTCTTTGACTCACTCCCTTCTTAACATTGCAATTCGTTCAACAAACTATTAGTTTTTTGTAAGACCAGATTAATACATAAGAGAGATATAGTTCCAGTTTTACTAATGATTTTCCAGATCCCTAAATAATGGATAACATACCTCATTATGTGTAGGATTTAAGCTTCTGAGATGTTCCAGAGTATGACAGGTCTTGTGCCAATCTCACCCGTTAGTATCTAACATTTTCTCAATGACATGACCATCCTTAAGATGTTTTTAAGTGTCAAGTTTATTTATTACCTAATCATCCAGCATTTGACATATTACATGTTATGATTTGCATGAAAAGTAGCTTCAATAGATTTCAATGAGTAATTTAATTTAATGGGAATTTTTTCATTGGTTATAAGGGTTACGTGTATGGTTAATATTTACTTATTGTTAATATTTACTTATTGTTAATATCTATCATTAGTAGGCGAAAAATTTACGTTAAAGGCCCCATCAGACGTATTCAACAAAATGTCAACTAATATATTTGTTTCGAAAGTCTATGCTAGGAGAGTAAATAAATTTCAGTTTTCTCTCCCCATTTAGTTTGGAAGTATAGTCCTTTTTACTTTTAGATCAATTCAACTTACAAATTGAATGTTTGCAAATATAAAGTGCCTAATTTCATCGTGTGTGGAGGATACAGAGTGAAAGTTTTCGATATGCCTGATATTTAGAATATATTAGCCTCATTGTACTGTATTTCAAAATTAATGCAATTTATTTTGCATATAATGGTGGAAATTTGGAAGGACTCAAAAGCCTTCTCTAAGTGACCTTTAGTGTAAACCAAGAACAGGTTTGGTTTTTAAGTATTTATAAGAAAAGTTAACACTGATGGGTCTGACTGTGGCCAACATTGGTTTAATTGTAGCATATTCTGGTTGTAGACAGTCAAGTATGCTCGTCCCTAAATGGGCGAAATGCTTGGGATGCTCTGTAGTCATTACTTAAGGTCTTTGCAGCACCATTTTGGCTGCTATCTGCACTTGCTTTTTAGCCTTCAACTAAACCTCTGCTCCCGCTTCGGTCTTTGCAGCACCACTTTGCCTGTTATCCGCACTCACTCTTTAGCCTGCAACTAAACCTCTGTTCCCACTTTTATTCCATCTTGCTGTCCAACCTCTTGGCTTTTCTTCATAGTGCTACTTGGGTTTTTTTCCTTTTTGCACATGGGCTCTGAATGGCGTCCCAGGTTCTAGTACCTGGGTTACTGGCCCATATATTTAAAGTCAATTCAAATCTGCCTGTTGAATAGTTTGAGTACAAAGGATTTGTTCCAAAGATCTCATAATTGATTTAATGTTTGGAAGGACAAGAGTCTGTTGTCTGATGGTGTTAAAACTACTAATTGTTCCGTAACCGAAATACAAACCACGCTATTTACGCCCAATGTAAATAGCTTAGGTTTGTAGAGTTAGGAAAAATACAATTTTCAATATTAATCTTACCCGATGATCATGTAGCTGTCAACTCTGTTGCCCGACAGAAATCTACGGTCGGGATACGCCAGCGATCGCTATACAGGTGGGGGTGTACACAACAGCGCCATCTGTGGTCAGGTACTCCAGTACTTCTTGTCAACACCACCTCAATTTTTCCTCTGTCGTGCCACCGGCTAGACCTACATGGATACGCTGTTGATTCTGGAGTTATTGTTCACGATTTGGTGATGTATTTGCTCTAGAGTTTAGCCTTCGCTATTCAGGAAGCTTTATCATTAGCTTAGCAAGTTTTTGGAATTAATTTGATTTAATTTTGGTGACGAAGAGAGTATGAACTCTCTTTCACTTTTAAATGGCCGACCCTTCCCTTAGACGGAAGTGTTGGTGTCGAAGAGAGTATAGACTCTCTTAATTTTGCTTAACAAAGTTATAGATTTATTTTATATCTCTCCGCCTTTTATAGGCCTCTTCGATTAACTTCCTTTTATTATAAACTTATTAAAATTAATTTTTATGTTTGTTTATATGCGACCTTTCCTAATAGTAGGCGGTCTTTTCTTGGAACCGAAGTTAATTAACATTGAGCCCGTCATTTCGTTTTTACCTGTTAAGATTTTATGCTATTTTAATGTTTTTGAAAATTTCTTTGATAGTCTCGTACTGTTTTCAAAGTTGAACTAACGTTTTGTTTTGTCTCTGCAGTTGTTGACGTTCAGAACGTTCAACTTACGCTCTATCGTTACGATAGAGAGAGAGTATTCACGGTTTCACGTTGCAGTAAGAGTAAACCGATTCTAGCGTTTTGTTCATTCTTTCTTAGCTTAAATGGTTTTAATTCTAATAAAGGAACTTTTTATTTGGGAAATCTTTCAGTTTTTTTCCTTTAACAATAATATGTTTTAACGATATGTATGATTGGGCTCATCTCTCAGGTTCTAAGTCAAGAGAGAGAGAGAGAGAGATAGAGACGGAGGGAGAGAGAGGAGGATAAATGTTTCGTTCAAGCGGGTAACGTTGTTATCGTTTTTGCTCTTCTCCCTAGTCTCTTTAGGGGAAGAAGGTAAACGTTTCTAGAGTTTTATTCTTGTTCCCAGGCTTTATGCGGTGAGAGATTTTAAACGTAGTTTATTTGATCTAGTGTTTAGTCTCTTTTCCAGCCACTGAATTATTTATCTTTCATTATGTTTTTCTGTTACATTGTAATACTGTTTTCGCAATTACTAACTTTTAATGAAGGATAGAATTGCGTGTTTCAGGTACAAACCACTTAAAGTTTCGAGTTCAGTGAAATATGTGCCAACAGAAAATCAAAAGTGATAAAGTGATAAGCGCAAAGTGTTACAGTGTTGCGTTCGAGGGTTCGTCTGTTCGTGCCAGTTGTTCGCCTAGTCTGGGACCTCTTACAAGCTCCCAAGCCCAGGGGAGAAGTAACGTCGAAGGACTTATGGGTTCATCAGGCCTTGATCGACGAACAGACGTTTCCCTCCGTGGTTTCGGGTGTACCCAACTCACGTAGCCGACGTGATCACCCCACCCACACAAAGACGAGAGAGCCTATTTATTCCTCGTCTGCGGAAGAGGTTTCTCGCAGAAACCATGGACCAAATCTTGCAGCTTTTAAGTGCAAGTCGGTCCCTTCCGCGCAAGTCCAACTCCTAGGTGTAGCCACTGCCACTGGGTCAGTTCGGACTTGCTGCAGTACGACAACTGCACACCTCCCAGAGAGGCAAGGTGGTACCGCAACAGGCAGTAACTCCGTCTGTTGCCGCACCAGCTGTTTTAGACCCTCAGTCTCAACGGACAGTAGCTCCGTTTGTTGTTGTCTTTCATAGACCCTAGTGGTCCATGCTGCAGACTATACAGTCTCAGCTTGCTCCTTCATACAGGAGTATCATGCTGGAAGGTTGACAATGTAGCCTGTTAACCTACAACCCGCCGAGGTTGTGCGCTCAGCAGATACTGCGGCTGCCTGCTCCCACCCTCCACCTGTGAGAGCTCCACCTCCGATGCGCAGTCCACCCTGCCAGATGCATGTTCTTGCTGCGCCTCCTGCTTTCATGCGTGAGTTGCCGCATCGGGAGTTGCCGGGTTCCAGCACTATGAGGCAACCTCCTCAACCCATGAGGCAGGAGCCTCATGCTATGCGGCAACCTCCTCTACCCATGAGGCAGTAGCCTCATGCTATGAGGAGCCTCATGCTATGCGGCATCCTCCTCAACCCATGAGGCAGGAGCCTCATGCTATGCGGCAACCTCCTCTACCCATGAGGCAGGAGCCTCATGCTATGCGGCATCCTCCTCAACCCATGAGGCAGGAGCCTCATGCTATGCGGCATCCTCCTCAACTCATGAGGCAGGAGCCTCATGCTATGAGGAGCCTCATGCTATGCGGCATCCTCCTCAACCCATGAGGCAGGAGCCTCATGCTATGCGGCATCCTCCTCAACCCATGAGGCAGGAGCCTCATGCTATGCGGCAACCTCCTCTACCCATGAGGCAGGAGCCTCATGCTATGCGGCATCCTCCTCAACCCATGAGGCAGGAGCCTCATGCTATGCGGCATCCTCCTCAACCCATGAGGCAGGAGCCTCATGCTATGAGGAGCCTCATGCTATGCGGCATCCTCCTCAACCCATGAGGCAGGAGCCTCATGCTATGCGGCAACCTCCTCAACCCATGAGGCAGGAGCCTCATACTATGCGGCATCCTCCTCAACCCATGCGGCATGAGCCTCATCCCTTGCAGCATGAGCCTCATCCCATGCAGCATGAGCCTCATACCATGCAGCATGAGCCTCATCCCATGCAGCATGAGCCTCATGCCATGCAACATGCTCTGCATACCTTACAGCATGCTCTACATACAGCATGCTCTGCATACCTTACAGCATGTGCATACCTTACAGCATGCTCTGCATACCTTACCGCATGCTCCTCAGTCACACATCTTTGGTTGTTGCCAACTCACAAGACTGTCAAGCAGTTTCATAACGTTGCCTTCTGGTCTGCTGCTTTTGCACCAGTGAAACCCTCACTGAGAGAACTTAGCTTTTCTCGGATATGGTTCCTGTAGATGAGAAAGTGCTATTCTCCCTCCTTCTGATATTCCCTTGAGGACTCTGTCATTTGGAGAGGAGCCTTAAGCTGCTTAGCCTCCTATGGACTTTTATTTAAGCATAACATGCTTCCAGGGAGGGTAATGGTTCCGCTTCAGTCGCTAACCCCGTCTGTTGCCACACCTGCTCCCATAGACCTTGAGCTTTGTTGCAAGACATGCAGTCCAAGCTTAGTCCTTGTTAGAGGATTTTTTGTTTACGGAGTCAGTGTGTCACTGGGAAGACGTTCAACAACCAGCAGAAGTGACTTGTTGTGACGCAGTGCGGCAACCTCAGCAACCCGATAAGGAATTGTCTGTACTACCCAGTCAGTCTAGACAGTTTCGGGTTGTCGCTGTACTTCCTCGCTTCCCCATGGTTGACAGTTCACAGACTGTGCAGCAGTACCATGATCTTGTGTCCGGCTCCGTCAGACGACTGGCTTTTAAGAGCTCCCACAAGTCGTCGCTGTCTGGAGATTCTCAGATGGACTATGGATTTGACCAAGGAACTGGGCCTCCTGGTCAATTTAGAGGAGTCCCAGCTCGTCCCATCCCAGACCATTGTCTACCTGGGTATGGAGCTTCAGAGTCGAGCTTTTCGGGCTTTTCCGTCGGCCCCAAGGATCTACCAAGCCCTAGAATGCATCCAGAGCATGCTGAGAAGGAACCGATGCTCAGTCAGGTAGTGGATGAATCTAACAGGGACACTTTCACCGCTGGCCCTGTTCATCGAGTTAGGGAGACTCCACCTCCGCCCCCTTCAGTATCATCTAGCTGCTCACTGGATAAAGGACATGACGCTAGAGACGGTCTCAGTTCCTGTTTCCGAAGAGAGGAGGTCTACTCTAACGTGGTGAAAGAACAGCTTTCTTCTCAAGGAACTCTACCTTTGGCTGTTCAGAAACCCGACCGCCGTCTCTTCTCGGACGCATCAGACACGGGCTGGGGTGCGACTTTGGACGGACAGGAATGCTCGGGAACATGGAATCATGAGCAAAGGACACTTCACATCAATTGCAAGGAGCTGTTGGCGGTTCATCTGGCCTTGATAAACTTCAAGTCCCTCCAGCTTAACAAGGTGGTGGAGGTGGACTCTGACAACACCACAGCCTTGGCTTACATCTCCAAGCAGGGAGGGACTCATTCGTGGAAGTTGTTCTAGATCGCAAGGGACCTCCTCATCTGGTCAAAAGATCGAAAGCTCACGCTGGTAACGAGGTTCATTCAGGGCGATATGAATGTCATGGCAGATCGCCTCAGCCGGAAGGGTCAGGTCATCCCCACAGAGTGGACCCTTCACAAGAATGTTTGCAGCAGACTTTGGGCCCTGTGGGGTCAGCCAACCATAGATCTGTTCGCTACCTCGATAACCTAGAGGCTCCCGTTGTATTGTTCTCCGATTCCAGACCCAGCAGCAGTTCACGTGGATGCTTTTCTGCGGGATTGATCCCATCTCGACCTGTATGCATTCCCGCCGTTCAAGATTGTCAACAGGGTACTTCAGAAGTTCGCCTCTCGCAAAGGGACACGGCTGACGTTGGTTGGCTCCGCTCTGGCCCGCGAGAGAATGGTTCATAGAGGTACTGCAATGGCTGGTCGACATTCCCAGGACTCTTCCTCTAGGAGTGGACCTTCTACGTCAACCTCACGTAAAGAAGGTACACCCAAACCTCCACGCTCTTCGTCTGACTGCCTTCAGACTTTCGAAAGACTCTCAAGAGCTAGGGGCTTTTCGAAGGAGGCAGCCAGAGCGATTGCCAGAGCAAGGAGGACATCCACTCTCAGAGTCTATCAGTCTAAAGGGGAAGTCTTCCGAAGCTGGTACAAGGCCAATGCAGTTTCCTCAACCAGTACCACTGTAACCCAGATTGCTGACTTCCTGTTACATCTAAGGAACGTAAGATCCCTTTCAGCTCCTACGATCAAGGGTTACAGAAGTATGTTGGCAGCGGTTTTCCGCCACAGAGGCTTGGATCTTTCCACCAACAAAGATCTACAGGACCTCCTTAGGTCTTTTGAGACCTCAAAGGAACGTCGGTTGTCCACTCCAGGCTGGAATCTAGACGTGGTCCTAAGGTTCCTTATGTCATTAAGATTTGAACCTCTCCAATCAGCCTCTTTTAAGGACCTCACATTAAAAACTCTTTTCCTCGTGTGCTTGACAACAGCTAAAAGAGTCAGTGAGATCCACGCCTTCAGCAGGAACATAGTTTTCACATCTGAAACGGCTACATGTTCCTTGCAGCTCGGTTTTTTGCTAAAACGAGCTTCCTTCACGTCCTTGGCCTAAGTCGTTCGAGATCCCAAGCCTGTCCAACTTGGTGGGGAACGAACTGGAGAGAGTACTTTGCCCAGTTAGAGCTCTTAGGTACTATCTAAAAAGGTCATAACCTTTACGAGGACAATCAGAAGCCTTATGGTGTGCTATCAAGAAGCCTTCTCTTCCAAGGTCTAAGAACTCAGTTTCTTACTAAATCAGGCTTCTGATTAGGGAAGCACATTCTCATCTGAAGGAAGAAGACCTTGCTTTGCTGAAGGTAAGGACACATGAAGTGAGAGCTGTGGCTACTTCAGTGGCCTTCAAACAGAACCGTTCTCTGCAGAGTGTTATGGATGCAACCTATTGGAGAAGCAAGTCAGTGTTCGCATCATTCTATCTCAAAGATGTCCAGTCTCTTTACGAGAACTGCTACACCCTGGGACCATTCGTAGCAACGAATGCAGTAGTAGGCGGGGGCTCAGCCACTACATTCCCATAATCCCATAACCTTTTTAACCTTTCTCTTGAATACTTTTTATGGGTTGTACGGTCGGCTAAGAAGCCTTCCACATCCTTGTTGATTTGGCGGGTGGTCAATTCTTTCTTGAGAAGCGCCGAGGTTAAAGGTTGTGATGAGGTCCTTTAGTATGGGTTGCAGCCCTTTATACTTCAGCACCTAAGAGTCGTTCAGCATCCTAAGAGGACCGCTACGCTCAGTAAGGAAGACGTACTTAATAAAGGCAGAGTAATGGTTCAAGTCGTCTTCCTTACCAGGTACTTATTTATTTTATGTTATTTTTGAATAACTAATAAAATGAAATACGGGATACTTAGCTTCTTTGTTAACATGTATGCTGGTCTCCACCCACCACCCTGGGTGTGAATCAGCTACATGATCATCGGGTAAGATTAATATTGAAAAATGTTATTTTCATTAGTAAAATAAATTTTTGAATATACTTACCCGATGATCATGATTTAATTGACCCACCCTTCCTCCCCATAGAGAACCAGTGGACCGAGGAAAAAATTGAGGTGGTGTTGACAAGAAGTACTGGAGTACCTGACCACAGATGGCGCTGTTGTGTACACCCCCACCTGTATAGCGATCGCTGGCGTATCCCGACCGTAGATTTCTGTCGGGCAACAGAGTTGACAGCTACATGATCATCGGGTAAGTATATTCAAAAATTTATTTTACTAATGAAAATAACATATTATCTCCGAATTTGTCATGTTTCTATATACGAAAAACTCCTTTTACGAAACGACATACAAAGATTTTTTCGCCTCATATTACGAAAAAATACTCGGGATACGGAACAAAATTTGCCGAAAATATTAGAATCATGTTACATGTATTATTATTATTATTATTACTTGCTAAGCTACAACCCTAGTTGGAAAAGCAGGATGCTATAAGCCCAGGGGCCCCAACAGGGAAAATAGCTCAGTGAGGAAAGGAAACAAGGAAAAATAATATATTTTAAGAAGAGCAACAATATTAAAATAAATATCACTTTATAAACTATAAAAACTTTAACAAAACAAGTGGAAGAGAAATAAGATATAAGATAGAACAGTGTGCCCGAGTGTACCCTCAAGCAAGAGAACTCTAACCCAAGACAGTGGAAGACCATGGTACAGAGGCTAAGGCACTACCCAAGATTAGAGAACAATGGTTTGATTTTGGAGTGTCCTTCTCCTAGAAGAGCTGCTTACCATAGCTAAAGAGTCTCTTCTACCCTTACAAAGAGGAAAGTGGCCACTGAACCATTACAGTGCAGTAAGAAGAATTGTTTGGTAATCTCAGTGTTGTCAGGTGTACGAGGACAGAGGAGAATATGTAACGAATAGGCCAGACTATTCGGTGTGTGAATATGTAGGCAAAGGGAAAATGAACCGTAACCAGAGAGAAGGATCCAATGTAGTACTGTCTGGCCAGTCAAAAGACCCCATAACTCTCTAGTGGTAGTATCTCAATGGGTGGCTGGTGCCCTGGCCAGCCTACTACCTATAAAACGCAACTTGTTATACAAGAAAGTCCTGTTACGAAAGCCATTCCGTAACAAATTAATTTTGTATCCTGAGGTATTAGTTGAAAATTTTTCTTAATTTTAGACAGACTAGATGACAAATATTTGAACTGTTTTAGAAAAACCAGATGACTGAGATACTTTGACAATTCTAGACAGACCATGTGACAAACATTGGGACAATTTTAGATAAACCAGATGGCTGAAACAGTTGGACTTTTTTAGATAAACTAGATGGCTAAAACAGTTGGACTATTTTAGATAAACTAAATGGCTAAAACAGTTGAACTATTTTAGATAAACTAGAGGCCTGAAACAGTTGGACTATTTTAAACAAACCAGATGACTGGAAAATAAACTAATTTAGACAAACTACATAACAAACAGTTTTAACTGTTTTAGACAAACCAGATGACTGAAACAGTTTGACTGTTTTAGACTAACCGAGTGGCTGAAACTATTGGAGTTCTCAAAGAGGTGTCTGTTCGTGGATTTTTTACACAGCCTTTTGGAAGAATTTAAGGGAGAAATTTGTAAGTAAGAAGTAGGAAGAAGAATTTGCCATTCCTTAAATTGCCTAGTGTTGGGTTTGATCAACCAAAAATTGTGAATTTCAAATTGAGGCAGTCTCTAGTGTTATAGATTCTGAGACATACTATATAACTTCTTCCACTCTTCTTGGTACATCTTATTTACTTCATAGTAAAAATTCTTATTGTTCTTTTTCCCGGCACGAAACCAAACTGACAATCCTAACTAATAAAACCTTAAGGAGGCTGTGTCATCAGCATACCTCATGTGGTACGCTGTTGTCATTACTGAAGGGTTTATGGAGTGTTTCCTTTGTCCATAGCAGCACCCACGTTTTAGCTTACTGCTTTGCCTCCTTTATATCATATTGTCCAACTGCTTTTCAACTTAATCGGAGTTTAATATACTCCTTGGTCCCAGTCCCTATGACCCAAAATTCCATATAATGCACCAAAGTGGTGTTTGCTAATAGTAATAGTATTTGTCAAGCTTCCAAGACCTCTTGCACATTCATGATTAAATCCTCGGTTTTGCAGTGAAGAGCAAGGTAATGAAATATTTGTTTTCTGTACATCATTTCCAACTCCAAGGTAGATATTCATATAGTGTTTATTGGTTGTTAGAGATTGTAGACCTTACTAGGAAGTCACTCAAGTTTTTTTTTTTTTTTTTAATTTAAGTCAGCTTATAGCTTTACTTTGTATACATACAATATAAGAGTTTGTATACATTTTTTTAACAATTTTTATTACATTTTTTCATTTTACCCCAAATTTTTCTTATGATATTTTTTCTTTCAGGTACCAGACCCTATCCAGTTTTTGACGGAGTGACGAAGTAAAGAATTTCGCTTGAATGAGGAACACCACAACAAATTTCTTGACTAGGCTCGAGGAGTTAGCCACTAAAGACTCTTCATCGAAATATTGATTTGTCGAAGAATCCAATCTTAAGCATTTAATCTGTTATTGAATGCATAAAAGATTTGGAAAATAGGTGCAGGCATTGGGGACGCAGACCTCATACCTGATATATAGCAATAGTCAACTTGATATATAAGTAAATAAATACAGTAAGAATGGTAGGACTATTTAAAACAAGGTTTTTAAACAGCTAGCAATTGTATATTGCTTTTCCTGTTTGCAGTGGAGCCCCAGACACACTTGACTTGTTCCAATCAAAACTGAACAGCTTCCAGTTTTCATTTTTCATAGCTTGGGTCATCATTAATACTTCTACTACTACTACTACTATTATTATTATTATTATTATTATTATTATTATTGTTGTTATTACTAGCTGAACTACAAACCTAGTTGGAAAAGCAAGTTGGTATAACCCCAAAGGCTCCAACAAGGAATAATAGCTTGGGTCAGCATTAATACTTCTACTATTATTATTATTGTGATTATTATTATTGTTGTTGTTACTAGCTGAACTACAACCCTAGTTGGAAAAGCTAGTTGGTATAAGCCCATGGGCTCCAACAAGGAAAAATAGCTCGGTGAGGAAAGGAAATAAGGAAATAAAAAAAATATATTTTACCCCTATAGTTGGATTCATGTCCTGGGAGTCATGAAAACTTTGAGGAATAGTTTTTTTCTTAACTTAGATTACAGTTTTTTTTTTTTTTTCATAACTTAGATTAGTGTCTTTTTTGTTAAAGCTGCATATATTAAAAGAAGCTAGGAAAATCTTTCTTTGAGATAGTTTTTATTCATGATTTAAAATAAATATTATTTTTAGGTCGTCGTGAATAATATATTCATCCATTTATGCCATAGCTTTTTCATATTTTATCTTCTATTCATCGATCAATGCATGTTTTCTCATCTCTGCTACTCTGTACTTGGCATTTGTCTAATTTTTCATTTTGTAGACCTATTGCCTTTTTATAATTTTTCAGCTTTTTCTGAATTTTCCCAACTTTATTCCTTTTCCATTCGTATATCTCTTTTAAATGGTTATTTACTTTATTATTGATTTCTCACTTTTACAATGCTGCTGCTTCTGTATCTATCCTGTCCTTTATTCTATTTTTAGGTTACTGTATACTGTATTCTACTTTCATATTTCTGTATATGGTTTTTTTGTATCTTTGCTAGACCAAGAGTAGCTTTCGTTGTTGTATTTTTTTCTGACCTGTTTACCCATCCGTTTTTATACCAATACTAGAGTAATTGCAAGTAATTTCAAACAAATATTTTTTGTCTATTCCTTTCCACATTTAACATAGTCTGTGGCTCAACTTCTTCAGAAATTGATTCATCTCCATTGATTTTTAACAGTCTTAGTTTGTTTACATTTTTATCATGTACCTCCTTTTCTCTGTTTTATATTTTTACTTCATGTTAATTTGTTGGCTTTAATATTTGTTATAAGCTGTTAAAGGAACACTAGAACATTAAAAACCCACATGATAATGATTAAGAAAAATTTAGTAATGAAAAGAATACTGAAGATGCAAGGGGTCTAAAGATTGAGAGCAATAAGGCTTCAATGTGGTTTAGGGTCTTTGAAGTTAAAGTGGTTAAGTCTTGAATGGGACAGCTTTTCATGCCTTACAGGGTCTTGTTTTGGGGAACAATTTACTGCCTTGTGATTGGGCTTGTGCTATGACAGTGGGTCAGTGTTGATTGGAAGAACTTGTCATATCTTAGGCTCCATTTGAATGGAGGAAAGGCAATATTTGATTAAGTTTTTTGTATGTTTTCCCTTTACAGCAATTTTATGTGAAATGAGTTTGTTCCTCTCTTCTCTCTTGTTCTCTTCATCTTCCATTGATCTACTTGTAAAACTTACCATCAACTCTCCCTCAGACTTTTCTGTTGGGTATCTGCATAAAACAGGTCCAAGTTGACCCCTTTTCTGTATTCCTTAGTAGTTTCTTCTATTATTAGGATTCTCAACCTTTATTTTTCTATTTCCACCTCCCTCTCCCCATCGTTCCTCAGCCAATTTTATTTCCACTTTCTTCCCCCTATAGTTACTCAGCCACTTAAATATCCACGTCCCTTTCCAATCTTTCCTTGGCCACTTAATTTTCCACTTCCCTTTTCCGATCGTTCCTCAGCTGCTTTTAATTCCAGATCCTTTTCCCCATAACTCCTCAGCCAATTTTATTTCCACCCTCCTCCTCCTATTGTTCCTCATCCACTTAAATTTCCATATCCCTTTCCAATCTTTCCTCAACCACTTAAATTTCCACTTCTCTTTTCCAATCTTTCCTCAGCCACTTAAATTTCCACTTCTCTTTCGTTCCCCAGCTACTTTTAATTCCAGATCCTCTTCCGCATGATTCCTCACCCAATTTTATTTCCACCTTCCTTCTCCCATAGTTCCTAAGCCAATTAAATATCCACGTCCCTTTCCAATCTTTCCTCAGCCACTTAAATTTCCACTTCTCTTTTCCAATCGTTCCCCAGCTACTTTTAATTCCAGATCGTCTTCCGCATGATTCCTCAGCCAATTTTATTTTCACCTTCCTTCTCCCATAGTTCCTCAGCCACTTAAATTTCTACATCCCTTTCCAATCTTTTCTCAGCCACTTAAATTTCCACTTCTCTTTTCCAATCGTTCCCCAGCTACTTTTAATTCCAGATCGTCTTCCGCATGATTCCTCAGCCAATTTTATTTTCACCTTCCTTCTCCCATAGATCCTCAGCCACTTAAATTTCTACATCCCTTTCCAATCTTTTCTCAGCCACTTAAATTTCCACTTCTCTTTTCCAATCGTTCCCCAGCTACTTTTAATTCCAGATCGTCTTCCGCATGATTCCTCAGCCAATTTTATTTTCACCTTCCTTCTCCCATAGTTCCTCAGCCACTTAAATTTCTACATCCCTTTCCAATCTTTCCTCAGCCACTTAAATTTCCACTTCTCTTTTCCAATCGTTCCCCAGCTACTTTTAATTCCAGATCGTCTTCCGCATGATTCCTCAGCCAATTTTATTTTCACCTTCCTTCTCCCATAGTTCCTCAGCCACTTAAATTTCTACATCCCTTTCCAATCTTTTCTCAGCCACTTAAATTTCCACTTCTCTTTTCCAATCGTTCCCCAGCTACTTTTAATTCCAAATCCTCTTCCCCATGATTCCTCAACCAATTTTATTTCCACCTTCCTTCTCCCATAGATCCTCAGCCACTTAAATTTCCATGTCCCTTTCCAGTTTTTCCTCAGCCACTTGAATTTCCATGTCCCTTAACAGTTTTTCCTCAGCCACTTAAATTTCCATGTCCCTTTCCAGTTTTTCCTCAGCCACTTAAATTTCCATGTCCCTTTCCAGTTTCTCCTCAGCCAATCAAATTTCCATGTCCCTTTCCAGTTTTTCCTCAGCCACTTAAATTTCCATGTCCCTTTCCAGTATTTTCTCAGCCAATCAAATTTCCATGTCCCTTTCCAGTTTTTCCTCAGCTACTTAAATTTCCATGTCCCTTTCCAGTTTTTCCTCAGCCACTTAAATTTCCATGTCCCTTTCCAGTTTCTCCTCAGCCAATCAAATTTCCATGTCCCTTTCCAGTTTTTCCTCAGCCACTTAAATTTCCATGTCCCTTTCCAGTATTTTCTCAGCCAATCAAATTTCCATGTCCCTTTCCAGGTTTTCCTCAGCTACTTAAATTTCCATGTCCCTTTCCAGTTTTTCCTCAGCCACTTAAATTTCCATGTCCCTTTCCAGTTTCTCCTCAGCCACTCAAATTTCCATGTCCCTTTCCAGTTTTTCCTCAGCCACTTAAATTTCCATGTCCCTTTCCAGTTTTTTCCTCAGGCACTTAAATTTCCATGTCCCTTTCCAGTTTTTCCTCAGCCACTTAAATATCCATGTCCCTTTCCAGTATTTTCTCAGCCACTTAAATTTCCCTGTCTCTTTCCAGTTTTTCCACAACCACTTAAATTTCCATGTCCCTTTCCAGTTTCTCCTCAGCCACTCAAATTTCCATGTCCCTTTCCAGTTTTTCCTCAGCCACTTAAATTTCCATGTCCCTTTCCAGTTTTTCCTCAGGCACTTAAATTTCCATGTCCCTTTCCAGTTTTTCCTCAGCCAATCAAATTTCCATGTCCCTTTCCAGTTTTTCCTCAGCCACTTAAATTTCCATGTCCCTTGCCAGTTTTTCCTCAGGCACTTAAATTTCCATGTCCCTTTCCAGTTTTTCCTCAGCCAATCAAATTTCCATGTCCCTTTCCAGTTTTTCCTCAGCCACTTAAATTTCCATGTCCCTTTCCAGTTTTTCCTCAGGCACTTAAATTTCCATGTCCCTTTCCAGTTTTTCCTCAGCCAATCAAATTTCCATGTCCCTTTCCAGTTTTTCCTCAGCCACTTAAATTTCCATGTCCCTTTCCAGTTTTTCCTCAGGCACTTAAATTTCCATGTCCCTTTCCAGTTTTTCCTCAGCCAATCAAATTTCCATGTCCCTTTCCAGTTTTTCCTCAGCCACTTAAATTTCCATGTCCCTTTCCAGTTTTTCCTCAGGCACTTAAATTTCCATGTCCCTTTCCAGTTTTTCCTCAGGCACTTAAATTTCCATGTCCCTTTCCAGTTTTTCCTCAGCCAATCAAATTTCCATGTCCCTTTCCAGTTTTTCCTCAGCCACTTAAATTTCCATGTCCCTTTCCAGTTTTCCTCAGCCACTTAAATTTCCATGTCCCTTTCCAGTTTTTCCTCAGCCAATCAAATTTCCATGTCCCTTTCCAGTTTCTCCTCAGCCACTTAAATTTCCATGTCCCTTTCCAGTTTTTCCTCAGCCACTTAAATTTCCATGTCCCTTTCCAGTTTTTCCTCAGCCACTTAAATTTCCATGTCCCTTTCCAGTATTTTCTCAGCCACTTAAATTTCCCTGTCTCTTTCCAGTTTTTCCACAACCACTCAAATTTCCATGTCCCTTTCCAGTTTTTCCTCAGGCACTTAAATTTCCATGTCCCTTTCCAGTTTTTCCTCAGCCAATCAAATTTCCATGTCCCTTTCCAGTTTTTCCTCAGCCACTTAAATTTCCATGTCCCTTGCCAGTTTCTCCTCAGCCACTTAAATTTCCATGTCCCTTGCCAGTTTTTCCTCAGCCACTTAAATTTCCATGTCCCTTTCCAGTTTTTCCTCAGCCACTTAAATTTCCATGTCCCTTTCCAGTTTTTCCTCAGCCACTTAAATTTCCATGTCCCTTTCCAGTTTTTCCTCAGCCACTTAAATTTCCATGTCCCTTTCCAGTTTTTCCTCAGCCACTTAAATTTCCATGTCCCTTTCCAGTTTTTCCTCAGGCACTTAAATTTCCATGTCCCTTTCCAGTTTTTCCTCAGCCAATCAAATTTCCATGTCCCTTTCCAGTTTTTCCTCAGCCACTTAAATTTCCATGTCCCTTTCCAGTTTTTCCTCAGCCACTTAAATTTCCATGTCCCTTTCCAGTTTTTCCTCAGCCACGTAAATTTCCATGTCCCTTTCCAGTTTTTCCTCAGCCACGTAAATTTCCATGTCCCTTGCCAGTTTTTCCTCAGCCACTTAAATTTCCATGTCCCTTTCCAGTTTTTCCTCAGCCACTTAAATTTCCATGTCCCTTTCCAGTTTTTCCTCAGCCACTTAAATTTCCATGTCCCTTTCCAGTTTTTCCTCAGCCACGTAAATTTCCACGTCCCGTTTCCAATCATTCCTCAGAAACTTTTAC
>NC_090744.1:19016338-19023838 GCF_036898095.1 Palaemon carinicauda
CTTTATTTGAGGTGTATTTTTGTTACATACTCAAAAGAGTGCACTCGGGTACACTACTCTTTCTTATTTCTCTTCCTCTCGTTTTTTTTCTAAGTTTTCATAATTTATATAGGGAATATTTATTTTAATATTGTTACTGTTCTTAAAGTATTTAAATTTTTCCTTGTTTCCCTTCCTCACTGGGCTATTTTCTCTGTTGGAGCTCCTTGGGCTAATAGAATCCTGCTTTTCCAACTAGAGTTATAGCTTAGCAAGTAGTAGTAATAATAATAATAACAATAATCATAATAATAATCAGCTAAATGAGACAATTGTATTATATAAAATTTTTTAAGTCATGAAAGTCAATTGTCCTTTTTTTCGAGCAATTTCCAAAAATAAATTTCATCAATTATTTTACATTTTTTTTTCTTCACAACTATAAGTCAATTTCCTTATTTTTGCTTATTTCTCAAAATCAGCTTGAAAAAAAAATATATTATTTTACATTTTTTTCCAAACCTTAAGTAAAGTTCCTTTTCACGGAAAATTTCTCAAAAAATTTGTCATCTGACATTTGTATTATTTTTACGTTCTTACTTCACAACTACAAGTGAAGCATTTTTTTTCGGTCAAATTTTCAAAATCAACTTCATCAGACAATAATATTCTTTTACATCTTTTTTTTCACAAATATAACTCAAGTGCCTTTTTCCGGAAAATTTCTCAAAATTATTTTCATTTTATATTTCAGCATCTTTTTTCCTGATAATTTTCCAAAATCAATTTTATCAAACAATTGCATAATTCTAAAATTTTTCTTAACAACTATAAGCCAAGTCTTTTTTTTTCTGAAAATTTCTGAAAATTAATCTTTCTTAACAACTATAAGCCAAGTCCATTTTTCAAGAAATTCCTGAAAATTAATCTTCTTCAACAACTATAAGCAAGAGCCTTTTTTTCTGAAAATTTCTGAAAATCATCATTAGATAATAGTATATATTCTTTGACTTTTTTTTATGCATGATAATAATGTGATATATTTCTTCCTAATAAATATTTTTTTTTTTTTGTCTACACAGATAGTAAAAATAAAAAGTTACTCTTCCAGTTCCCTTTCTTCTTGGGACCTCTATTCCTTAGTTTCTTTTTTATTAATCCTTCTAACGCCATCTGTCTTTTTTTTCCGCTAATCCCTGAAATTCAGGTAAAATGTGTAATTTCCCAATATTCTCAAAAGTGAAATTTTCCAAGAAAATTTTTCAATTTTCACTTCTTATTTTTATAACACTTTCATTTTTTTTCGTCATGAAAATTCCATATATTCCCAAAAAGTAAAATTTTCCAAGAAAATTTTTCAATTTTTACTTCTTATTTTATAACACACCTTTTTTCATCATGAAAATTCCATATATTCCCAAAAAGTAAAATTTTCCAAAAAGAATTTTTCAATTTTTACTTCTTATTTTCATAACACTTTCATTTTTTCATCATTTAAATAGATTGCCTATTTATTTAAAAGAACATCATCATCATCATCATCATCTCCTACGCCTATTGACGCAAAGGGCCTCGGTTAGATTTCGCCAGTCGTCTCTAACTTGTGCTTTTAATTCAATTCTTCTCGATTCATCACCTCCCACTTTACGCTTCATAGTCCTCAGCCATGTAGGCCTGGGTGTTCCAACTCTTCTAGTGCCTTGTGGAGCCCACTTATATAGGTTATTATTATGAATGCCCAAAGTCAAGTTATATCTCCGCTTCAAAATATCTATCTGTAAGGTCATCATCATCATCTCCTCCTACGCCTATTGACGCAAAGGGCCTCGGTTAGATTTCGCCAGTCGTCTCTAACTTGAGCTTTTAATTCAATACTTCTCCACTCATCATCTCCTGCTTCGCGCTTCATAGTCCTCAGTTACGTAGGTCTGGGTCTTCCAACTCTTCTAGTGCTTTGTGGAGCCCACTTATATAGGTTATTATTATGAATGCCCAAAGTCAAGTTATATCTCTACTTCAAAATATCTAACAGTAGGGTCATCATCATCATCTCCTCCTACGCCTATTGACGCAAAGGGCCTCGGTTAGATTTCGCCAGTCGTCTCTAACTTGTGCTTTTAATTCAATACTTCTCCACTCATCATCTCCTGCTTCGCGCTTCATAGTCCTCAGTTACGTAGGTCTGGGTGTTCCAACTCTTCTAGTGTCTTGTGAAGCCCAGCTAAACAGATGATAAAACCTTCCCATGTTTCATTTTTAGCCATAAATGAACGCCATCTAGTGGACACTTTGTTTATAATGTGGAACTTCAGAAGTTCAAACTTGGAGCGAATATTTCTATGAACAGGCTGACACGAATCTTGCCTCCATAGTTTATATTTGACATTTATATTTTAACACTGTTACTGACCTTAAAATGTTTTATATTCTTTATTAATTATTTCTTATATAGTTTATTTATTTCCTTATTTGCGTTTCTCACTGGACTAATTTTTTCCTGTTGGAGCCCTTGGGCTTACAGTATCCTGCTTTTCCAACAAGGATTATAGCCTAGCTAATAATAATAATAATGATAATAATAATGATAATAATAATAATAATAACAACAACAACAACAACAAAAACCACAACAACAACAATAATAATAATAATAACAATAATAATAATAATAATAATAATAATAATAATAATAATAATAATAATAATAACAATAATAATAATAGTAGTAGTAGTAGTAGTAGTAGTAGGAATAATAATAATAATAATAATAATAATAATAATAATAATAATAATAATAATAACGAGAATAATAATAATAATAATAATAATAATAATAATAGTAATAATAATAATAATAATAATAATGATAATAATAATAATAATAATAATAATAATAAACCTTATAGAATTTTCTCAAGAATATTGATTCAACACATATCGTAAAGTACCTTTAGAGACCTTTGAAGAGTCCTCTTCTAAAAATCTATCTTTATGGATTGAGGATCTTCATGCCAGAGTAGGCCTAACAGTTAATCTTTCTTAGTCTTTGATCAAGACGAAATAGGACAGACTAAGGAAAGAAAGTGGGGGATGATCTGTCTTCAAATCGGAGGCCCTTTTTCTGCCTCCTACTTCTGTTTCCTGAATAATCGCGCGATTAGCTCAGCGAGGACTTCGTCTGAGTTGGTTACAAATGAAGAGAGAGAAAAATCATATTCACACAAGAAAATATAAGGTATATTGGTTGTTTTGAGCACACAGGAAAACTATAAGATATTTTGGTTGTTTTGAACACATACAGAAACTATAAGGAATATTGGTTGTTTTGAGCACACAGGAAAACTATAAGATATTTTGGTTGTTTTGAACACATACAGAAACTATAAGGAATATTGGTTGTTTTGAGCACACAGGAAAACTATAAGATATTTTGGTTGTTTTGAACACATACAGAAACTATAAGGAATATTGGTTGTTTTGAGCACACAGGAAAACTATAAGATATTTTGGTTGTTTTGAACACATACAGAAACTATAAGGAATATTGGTTGTTTTGAGCACACAGGAAAACTATAAGATATTTTGGTTGTTTTGAACACATACAGAAACTATAAGGAATATTGGTTGTTTTGAGCACATACCAAAACTATAAGATATTTTGGTTGTTTTGAACACATACAGAAACTATAAGGAATATTGGTTGTTTTGAGCACACAGGAAAACTATAAGATATTTTGGTTGTTTTGAACACATACAGAAACTATAAGGAATATTGGTTGTTTTGAGCACATACCAAAACTATAAGAAATTTTGGTTTTGTTGTGTTCCAAAAATGAAGATTTTCAAAGATCTTCGTTTGCCCTTAAATTAAAAGCTATCATTATTAGCAAACAAAACACCTATACAAGAAAAATATAAGAAATTTTGGTTTTATTGTGTTCCAAGAAGATTTTCCATTATCTTCGATTGCCCTTAAATCAAAAGCAAAATATATATATATATATATATATATATATATATATATATATATATATATATATATATATATATATATATATATATATATACGTAAAATCTTGGTTGTGCGGTGATAAAGAGAATATTTTCAATGCTCTTCGACTACATTAAAATTAAAAGTCATCATAATCGAGAAATATATAAAAGCTGGTTTTCATAAATTTTTCTAGGTGAAATCAAAATTTCATAACACGAAATTTCAGAAAATAATAATAGCGTACATAAGTTTTAGAGAAATACGTGGAATTTCATATCTAGAATAAAAGATTATAATTGATTCGGTTAGGTTAGGTTAGGTTACGTTGGGTTTGGTTTGGTTGGGTTGGGTTAGGTTAAGTTACGTTATGTAAATTTTTTCCCTTGTCAAACCTATGTCCAAAAAATTTCTTCCCTTCCCAGACCTTTACCAAAATCATTGATTTTCCCACAACCTTTGGCAAAATAATTTCTTTCCTTTCCCAACCTTTGGCAAAATTATTGTTTCCATTTCCTAAGCTTTGGCAAATTAATTTTTTCCTTTCCCAACCTTTGGCAAAATCATTTCCTCCTTTTCCCAACCTTTGGCAAAATAATTTTTTCCTTTCTCAACCCTTTGTCAAAACCATTTCTTCCTTTCCCCAATCTTTGGAAAAATAATTTCTTCCTTTCCCCAATCTTTGGCAAAATCCATTTTTTCCTTTCCCCAATATTTGGGAAAATAATTTTTTTTCTTTCCTCAACATTTGGGAAAATAATTTTTTTCCTTTCCCAAACCATTGATAGAATCCTTTCTTCCTTTCCCCAAACCTTTGCCAAAATCATTTATTTTCCTACAACCTTTGTCAAAATATTTTCTTGCCCCCCCCCCCCCGCCCCTAACCTCTCGCAAAATAATTTCTTTCTTTCACCAACCTTTGCCACAATCACGTCTTTTCCCACAACTTTTGGCAAAATCATTTCTTTCCCCAACAACCTTTGCCAAAATAATTTCTTCTTTAATTAACCTTTGGTAAAATCAGTTCCTTCCCCAACAACCTTTGTCAAAATAATATCTCCCTTTCCCCAACCTTTGCCAAAATCACTTTTTTCCCCCACAATCTTTGGCACAATAATTTCTTTCCCCCAAACCTTTGGCAAAATAATTTTTTCCTTTCCCCAACCTTTGCCAAAATCACTTTTTTCCCCCACAATCTTTGGCACAATAATTTCTTTCCCCCAAACCTTTGGCAAAATAATTTTTTCCTTTCCCCAACCTTTGCCAAAATCACTTTTTTCCCCCACAATCTTTGGCACAATAATTTCTTTCCCCAAAACCTTAAGCAAAATAATTTTTTCCTTTCCCAAACCTTTACAAAAATCACTTTTTTCCCCCACAATCTTTGGCACAATAATTTCTTTCCCCCAAACCTTTGGCAAAATAATTTTTTCCTTTCCCAAACCTTTACAAAAATCACTTTTTTCCCCCACAATCTTTGGCACAATAATTTCTTTCCCCAACAACCTTTGGCAAAATAATTTTTTCCTTTCCCAAACCTTTGCAAAAATAACTTTTTTCCCCCACAATCTTTGGCACAATAATTTCTTTCCCCCAAACCTTTGGCAAAATAATTTTTTCCTTTCCGCAACCTTTGCCAAAATCACTTTTTTTTTCCCCCACAATCTTTGGCACAATAATTTCTTTCCCCAACAACCTTTGGCAAAATAATTTTTTCCTTTCCCAAACCTTTGCAAAAATAACTTTTTTCCCCCACAATCTTTGGCACAATAATTTCTTTCCCCCAAACCTTTGGCAAAATAATTTTTTCCTTTCCGCAACCTTTGCCAAAATCACTTTTTTCCCCACAATCTTTCGTACAATAATTTCTTTCCCCCAAACCTTTGGCAAAATAATTTTTTCCTTTCCCCAACCTTTAGCAAAATTAAGTTAAATTACATTCCTGACTAAAACCTGGAAAATCAACATATTTCAATAATATTGTTTGATTGAAATGCCTCCCATTCAATAAGTTAATGTATTTAATATTTAGATCAAATATTTTTAAAAATATTCTCTTTAGATTACTCGGTACCAAAACTCAAACAAAAGAATATTCAAACCTCAAAAGATAAACATTTACCAAACAACTGGCTAACGAAACTTATTTTGATTAAAACATTCATGATAAAAACTATAAAAATACTTTTCATTAAAACATTCATGAGGAAAATACATATTTATTTTAGAATTTTGATATTTGGTGGTTTATAAGCTCCCCAAAAAAAAGGGTAGAATCACAGAGAATAAAAACTATAAAAACACTTTTGATTAAAACATTCTTGATAAAATGTCTTTGATTAAGGCATTCGTAATAAAAAATGATAAAAACGTCTTTGATTATGGCATTTATGATAAAAATGATAAAATCATTTTTAATTAAGACATTCATGATAAAAATGATAAAAAAAGTCCTTGATTAAGGCATTCATAATAAAAATGATAAAAACGTCTTTGATTAAAACATTCATGATAGAAACTATAAAAACACTTTTGATTAAAACATTTTTGATAAAAATGTTTTTGATTAAGGCATTCATGATAAAACTTCTTTCGTTAAAATACTCATGATAAAAACATCTTTGTTTAAATTATTCATGATAAAAACAATAAAAAGGTATTTGATTAAAATATTCATGATAAAAATGTAACTAGCCTTCCGATCATCCACTTCCAGAAAATTACTCTATATGCAATGGCTAATTGACTATTACTATTGTTGTTACTATAGTCAATTTTTTTTAGTGAGGCAGATTTGCGCCGACTCGCAGGGGTGCCCTTTTAGCTCGGAAAGTTTCCTGATATCTGATTGGTCGGAAGTATTTGGACAAAAAAAAAAAAAAAAAAAAATGACCATAGATCAATAACGTTTATTAATGCTATTATTATTCTACTGCCGTTAACTTCACTCTTAAAATTATCATCATATTTAGTATCATTTAAAGGTTTAAAGGTTTAAAGGCCACTCACAAATGGCAGAGGCAAGGGATAGTGATATTGCCCTATCAAGCAGGACAATGCCCTAGGGTCTGACCAAATATCTATATATGTATATATATATATATATATATATATATATATATATATATATATATATATATATATATATGTGTGTGTGTGTGTGTGTATATGCACACACATATATATATATGTATATATATATATATATATATATATATATATATATATATATATATATATATATATATATGTATATATATACATATATATATGTATATATACACACATTCTCTCTCTCTCTCTCTCTCTCTCTCTCTCTCTCTCTCTCTCTCTCTCTCTCTCTCTCTCTCTCTATATATATATATATATATATATATATATATATATTATCAGCGCCCAAGGCCTCTCACCACCCAAGCTAGGACCAGGGAGGGCCAGGCAATGGCTGCTGATGACTCAGCAGACAGACTTATAGGCTCCCCCAAAACCCCCACATCCTTAGCTCATAAGGATGGTGAGGTTGCAGTGAC
>NC_090744.1:19094238-19096738 GCF_036898095.1 Palaemon carinicauda
GTTGGAGTGAAGGAAAAAGGAAAGTGTTGGCTGAGGGGGGGGGGGAAGGGGATTGACAACGACGTCGAGGACGATGAGGAAGAAGAGGGAGGGGGAGTAAGTAGGGGGAGGGGAAGGGGGGAGGGGAAGGGGGAAGAGGAAAAGGCTCTATCCAATCTTGCTAGAAAATTGCGGCTGAATTGAAGTGACAATCAGCCCAAGGAGAGGGCCACTCTCTCTCTCTCTCTCTCTCTCTCTCTCTCTCTCTCTCTCTCTCTCTCTCTCTCTCTCTCTCTCTCTCTCCCCTTGAAGGCTTTCACACTTTAGTTGCATTTTAAGACTTCCATGCTGTATTGCAGCAGTAGTTGCTGTCGCACGCTGTCAAAATAACGAGGCCCACTTTAGTGCTTACAGTTTCCCGGCGATGGTGCAACACGTTGACGAAAATCATAAAAAAAAACAATTTCCGTTATATATATATATATATATATATATATATATATATATATATATATATATATATATATATAGCACAACAACCAATACAATTCATGTCTGGGGTTTGGCCAGTTTTCATCGTCAGGCCAGCCAGTGCAGATTGGTGACGGTGGAAGACTTTCCTCTGATTCTCACAGCAAACCAACCTAGTATGGGTGGCACTAACTAGTACAGCTTTGGTAATCATGGCGATACACGAACCCTTTCACCGCGTTAAGGTATCCCCACTCAGAAGGGGATACATATATGCGTACATATATATCATCATCATCATCTCCTACGCCTACTGATGCAAAAGGCCTCGGTTAGATTTCGGCAGTCGTCTCTATCTTGAGCTTTTAATTCAATACTTCTCCATTCATCATCTCCTACTTCACGCTTCATAGTCCTCAGCCATGTAGGCCTGGGTCTTCCAACTCTTCTAGTGCCCTTTGTACTCCAGTTGAAAGTTTGGTGAACTAATCTCTCTCTCTCTCTCTCTCTCTCTCTCTCTCTCTCTCTCTCCTCTCTCTCTCTCGTACTCCAGTTGAAAGTTTGGTGAACTAATCTCTCTCTCTCTCTCTCTCTCTCTCTCTCTCTCTCTCTCTCTATATATATATATATATATATACATATATATATATATATATAATGTTGTATATATATACATATATATACATAGATATATATATATATTTTTCTCGATTTCTTAATTTTTTTTTTCAGATGTGTTCACACTGAAAGCCTTGAATTCTGAACGGAAATGAAAGGAAATTCCTCATGCATGAATTCGAACCCACACTGGTTGGAAGACTCGAGTCAGCCCTTTAAATTATCAAACATTCTCACCAGCCTAGATCCAAACTACCATCTATTTAAACTTCTCATAAATTCCTGAAGTAATACCATTCCTCTGTGATAATTATTAATCTTTTGTTTTTACTTTGTTACTCTTCCACCCTTGAATTCAAATTTCCATTACAAAATTTCATTTTGTGTTTTATTCCGAGTGCCATAGGTGGGATGAGATCATGGTGAGGGGTAGATGGAGATGGTTTGGGCAGGCTCTTCGCACTACCTGAGAGAGATTAGTTCACCAAACGTTCAGCTGGGCTCCACAAGGCACTTCACAAGATTTAGAAGCCCCAGGCTTACATTACTAAAGGACTATGAACGTGAAGTAAGAGAGGATGAATGGAGAAGTATTGAATTAAAAGCTAAAGAGAGAGACGACTAGCGAAATCTAACTGAGGCTCTTTGCGTCAATAAGCGTAAGTGATGATGATGATAGTCTCCGTTTTATTTCTACATTCTACTATTCTTCAAAAAGCTTTATTCCATCTACGAAGAATTATGTTCACATAAGACAATTTATCCGTTTAAAGGGTTCAAAGGTCACCCATGAATGGCAAGGGACGTTGATAATGCCCTATCAGGACAATGAGCCATGACCATACATATGATCCGTGCCAAAGCTCCTTCTACATCACCAGCGAGCACCAGGCAATGGCTGCTGATGACTCAGAAGGTACTCCTATAGCCTCAGAAAGGATGGCCGACGTTGCAGACACAACAAAGAACTATCGCGCCTGAGCGGGTTCGAACCCGCAGTCCAGCAGACCTTATTTTTATTTTCAAGGGCAAGTAGCTATTTACTCCCATTGGAGTTTATTTTCCTTCAGAGCAATTCTTATAATCTCCATGTGTATAGAGAGAGAGAGATGAGAGAGGAGAGAGAGAGAGAGAGAGAGAGAGAGAGAGGAGAGAGAGAGAGAGAGAGAGAGAGAAACGAAATCTTTAGATTATAAGAAAGTGCTGTCTTTGAGAGAGAGAGAGAGGAGAGAGAGAGAAAATAGGTGAAAGAAAGCTAGCTGAGAGAGAGAGAGAGAGGAGAGAGATAGGTGAAAGAAAGCTAGCAGAGAGAGAGTGAGAGAGAGAGAAACGAAATCTTTAGATTATAAGAAAGTGCTGTCTTTGAGAGAGAGAGAGAGAGAGGAGAGAGAGAGAGAGAGAGAGAGAGAGAGAGATAACTTAGGAGAAAGGA
>NC_090744.1:19101738-19104238 GCF_036898095.1 Palaemon carinicauda
ATTATACGTGACCACAGTCGATAACATATCGAAAACAATATTGGGCACTTGTTGTGCGGTTAATAAATGATCACTTACGATAAGTAATACCCATAGATACATACACATACACACACACACACACCCATATATATATATATATATATATATATATATATATATATATATCTTACCTCTTACTGTAATCGAACAGTTTAGCATGTGTCTTCAAAAAAACCATAAAAAGAAGGAAAGGAAATACACTTTGAAGAGGACCAACGTGTATTGGTCAAAATATAGTAATTTACCTCCATTTCCTTTGTTTCTTTATTATTATTATTATCATTATCATTATTATTATTATTATTATTATTATCATTATTATTATTAATGGAAGCTAAGCTACAACCCTAGTTGGAAAAGCAAGATGCCATATGCCCGAGGGCCCCAACAGGGGAAAATTAGCCCAGTACGGAAAGAAAACAAGGTAATGAATACATTACAAGAGAAGAATACAATCAAAATAAAGTATGTTAAGAAAAGTAAAAAAGTTTTTGAAGAAATATATATATATATATATATATATATATATATATATATATATATATATATATATATATATATATATATATATTAAACGTGGCTCTATCAGAACAGACTTCATATCTTCCAACTTGACGTCTTTTCCTCACCCAGAGCGATGATGTCTAAGATTGGAGGAGGACTTCTCAAGAATATAACGACCTCCTCATAGATGGACTTCCCTCCCCCCCTCCCCCTTCCTCTTCTCTACCTCCCCCCCTCCCAAAACCTACTCTCACATCTTTAGTGATTTCCTTCAAGAGTCTCCCTAGGAGGAGGGCCTCCTACCCCTCCTACTATCCCCTCCCCCCCTAGCCTCTTTTCCTACTGACGGAGAATGCTTCTGGCGAGAGGTTACTTCACAATTTCAAGGCTGAGAGAGAGAGAGAGAGAGAGAGAGAGAGAGAGAGAGAGAGAGAGAGAGATTTTAGTTGATTAATACCTTTTCCCACAAATATATATCATAATTTCTTGATCTTTTTTTTCACTTTGTTTAAAAAAAATTCTGATAACATCAGTAATAACAACAATAACAACAACAACAACAATAATAATAATAATAATAATAATAATAATAATAATAATATGATTATTACTATTTTATCACAAATAATCACTTTATATTTTTTTTTTTGTTAATTTGTTTCAAAAAAAATTTCCGATAATAATAATAATAATAATTCTTATTATTTTGTAATATTCAAAGACATTACTTAATATTCTACTTTATTGATACAAATTAAAAGATGCCATAATTGATTATCCATAATAGGAATAAAACTGTATACCACCAACAACAAAAATAAATCTATTTTAAAGAATACTATTTTTAATTTGATAATGTCTTTTCAATAACGAAACTTTCAATCATATCTGTCTTCCGCTGAAATTGCTCTTTTCATTTTGCAAATAAGGTTTTCTTACAATTGAAGCAAATCAGGTTTTCTTGCAATTGAAGCAAATTAGGTTTTCTTGCAATTGAAGCAAATTAGGTTTACTTGCAATTGAAGTAAATCAGGTTTTTTGCAATTGAGGCAAATCAAACATTTTCTTGCAATTGAAGCAAATCAGGTTTACTTGCAATTGAAGCAAATCAGGTTTTCTTGCAATTGAAGCAAATCAGGTTTACTTGCAATTGAAGTAAATCAGGTTTTTTGCAATTGAAGCAAATTAGGTTTTCTTGCAATTGAAGCAAATTAGGTTTACTTGCAATTGAAGTAAATCAGGTTTTTTGCAATTGAGGCAAATCAAACATTTTCTTGCAATTGCAGCAAATCTGGTTTTCTTGCAATTGAAGGAAATCAGGTTTTCTTGCAATTGAAGCAAATTAGGTTTACTTGCAATTGAAGTAAATCAGGTTTTTTTGCAATTGAGGCAAATCAAACATTTCCTTGCAATTGAAGCAAATCAGGTTTACTTGCAATTGAAGCAAATCAGGTTTTCTTGCAATTGAAGCAAATCAGATTTTCTTGCAATTGAAGCAAATCAGGTTTTCTTGCAATTGAAGCAAATTAGGTTTACTTGCAATTGAAGTAAATCAGGTTTTTTGCAATTGAGGCAAATCAAACATTTTCTTGCAATTGAAGCAAATCAGGTTTACTTGCAATTGAAGCAAATCAGGTTTTCTTGCAATTGAAGCAAATCAGGTTTTCTTGCAATTGAAGCAAATTAGGTTTACTTGCAATTGAAGCAAATCAGGTTTTCTTGCAATTGAAGCAAATCAGGTTTTCTTGCAATTGAAGCAAATTAGGTTTCCTTGCAATTGAAGAAAGTTAGGTTTTCTTGCAATTGAAGCAAATCAGGTATTTTCTTGCAATTGAAGCAAATCAGATTTTCTTGCAATTGAAGCAAATCAGGTTTTCTTGCAATTGAAGCAAATCAGGTTTTCTTGCAATTGAAGCAAATCAGGTTTTCTTGCAATTGAAGAAAGTTAGGTTTT
>NC_090744.1:19114238-19121738 GCF_036898095.1 Palaemon carinicauda
TTTTATTATTATCATTATTATTATTATTATTAGCTAAGCTAAAACCCTAGTTGGAAAAGCAAGATGCTATAAGCCCAGGGGCCCCACCAAGCAAAATGGCCCAGTGAGGAGAGGAAACAAGAAAAAATAAAATAATTCAAGACCAGTAACATTAAAATAAATATTTCCTATATAAAGTATAAAAACTTCAACAAAACAAGAGGAAGAAAAGTTAGATAGAATAGTGTGCCCGAGTGTACCCTCAAGCAAGAGAACTCTAACCCAAGACAGTGGAAGATCAAAGTACAGAGGCTATGGCACTACCCAAGACAAGAGAACAATGGTTTGATTTTGGAGTGTCCTCCTAGAAGAGCTGCTTACATATGATCAACGCTTAAGACCCCTCTCCACCAACCTAGGACCAGGGAGGGCCAGGCAATAGCTGTTGATGATTCAGCAGGTAGACCTACCTATAGGCTCACCCTAAACCCCAATTCATTATACACATGGATGGTGAGGTTGCAGACACTACTAGAAACTGTCGAGTTTGATCAGATCTCGAACCGAAGCCCAACAGATTGCCAGACAGTGGGTTTCCAATAGGCTAGACATTTATATTGAACTTAATTACAATTATTATTATTATCATCAATGTTATCATTATCAATATTGTTGTTGTTAGGTAAGCTACAACGCTATTTGGAAAAGCAGGATGCTATAAGCCCAAGGGCTTCATCAGGTAAAAATAGCCGAGTGAGTAAAGGAAATAAAGAAATAAATAAACTACAAAAGATGTAATTAACAATTAAAACAGAACTTTACTCTCTTTTTCAATGACCTCAAAGCAAATTACGAATATGTATTCTATAGATATAGCTTGGATCCGTTTGTACTGGAGGCCAATGAAACTGGCCTATGAAGCAGCTCTTCTAGGAGAAGGACACTCCAAAATCAAACCATTGTTCTCTAATCTTTGGTAGTGCCATAGCCTCTGTACCATGGCATTCCACTGTCTTAGGTTAGAGTTCTCTTGCTTGAGGATACACTCGGGCACACTCTTCTATCTTATTTCTCTTCCTCTTGTTTTGTTAAAGTTTTTATAATTTATAGAGGAGATATTTATTATAATGTTGTTACTCATCTTAAAATAATTCATTTTCTTCTTTTCCTTTCCTCACTGGGCTATTTTCCCTGTTGGAGCCCCTGGGCTTATAGCATCCTGCTTTTCCAACTAGGGTTGTAGCTTAGCAAGTAATAATAATAATAATAATAATAATAATAATAATAATAATAATATAAATAGTCTTTAAACAAATGTATAGACCCCAAAACAGCTCAGTGGATCTGTCCTCCCACTGTCGCTTCTGAACTGAGGAAAACAACGATCGAACGACCCAATGACGTAACTCTGACCTTGTGCTGCGACAGTTTGGGTGGAAGATGGAACAAACAAACATACATACATACATTCATACATACATACTGTACTTACATAACAGTTTGGGTGGAAGATGGAACAAACAAACATACATACATTCATGTATACATACATACATACATATTGTACTTACATAACAGTTTGGGTGGAAGATGGAACAAACAAACATACATACATACATACATACTGTACATACATACATATATTGGTTAAGATTCTAACCGACAGAAAAGTAATACATACATACATTTTGTTTTGTTAAAGTTTTTATAGTTTATATAGATATTAATTTTAATGTTACTGTTCTTAAAATATTTTTCCGTTTTTCCTTTTCTCACTGGGCTATTTTCCCTGTTGGGGCCCCTGGCCTTATAGCATCCTGCTTTTCAAACTAGGTTTGGAGCTTAGCAAGTAATAATAATAATAATAATAATAATAATAATAAATGTAAAAAATATAGCAGCACTTTAAAGGTTTTAAAGGCCACTCGCTCATGAATGGCAGAGGCAAGGGACAGTGACATTTTCCCTATCGAGTAGGACAATGCCTTAGAGACAGACCATATATACATATGATCAGCGCCCAAGCCCCTTCTCCACCCAAGCTAGGACTAAAGAGTGCCAGGCAATGGCTTCTGATGATTCAGCATATAAACCTATAGGCTCCCCCACATCCCCATCCTTAGCTCACAAGGATGGTGAGGTTCCAGCCACCAAAGAAACTAACGAGTTTGAGCGGGACACGAACCCCAGTCTGAGGATCCCCCAAATCCCCCATCCTTAGCTCACAAGGATGGTGAGGTTCCAGCGACCAAAGAAACTAACAAGTTTGAGCGGGACTTGAACGCCACCAGTGTGGCTAACCAGTCAGGGACGTTACCACATCGGCCAACACAACCCTTCAACCAGATAAAGGTGCCATATATTGAAAAAAAAGAAAAAAAAAAGAAGTACAGTGAGAAATCGACAAACGAATGATCTTCACAGACAAATGCTATTCATACATCGCCCAGAAAATATCTGTAGAAAATTAAAAAGAATATATGGAGAAAATGAAAGTGAATATCTGAAGAAAATGAAAAGGAATATCTGAAGAAAATGAAAAGGAATATCTGAAGAAAATGAAAAAGAATATCTGGAGAAAATAAAAAGAATATCTGGAGTAAATGAAAACAAATATCTGAAGAAAATGAAAAAGAATATCTGGAGAAAATGAAAAAGAATATCTGGAGAAAATGAAAACGAATATCTGGAGAAAATGAAAAAGAACATCTGAAGAAAAGGAAAAAGAATATCTGGAGAAAATGAAAAAGAATATCTGGAGAAAATGAAAATGAATATCTGAAGAAAATGAAAAAGAATATCTGGAGAAAATGAACAGGAATATCTGAAGAAAATGAAAAAGAATATCTGAAGAAGATGAAAAGGAAATCTGGAGAAAATGAAAAAGAATATGTGGAGAAAATGAAAAAGAATATCAGGAGAAAATGGAAAAGAATATCTGGAGAAAATGAAAAAGAATATCTGGAGAAAATGAAAAGGAATATCTGGAGAAAATGAAAAAGAATATCTGGAGAAAATGAAAAGGAATATCTGGAGAAAATGAAAAAGAATATCTGGAGAAAATGAAAAGGAATATCTGGAGAAAATGAAAAAGAATATCTGGAGAAAATGAAAAGGAATATCTGGAGAAAATGAAAAAGAATATCTGGAGAAAATGGAAAAGAATATCAGGAGAAAATGAAAAAGACTATCTGGAGAAAATGGAAAGAGAACGATAATACTCTTCGACCGAAATGGAAATCTTTCAAATTCTCTGAGAAATAAACAGCTGGCTGGTCACCCCGGTATATGTCATGTGAGAAGGATCAAAGAGTTAGTACAGCGCATGCCTATGTGGTTTTAATATATATCCTGTATCATTACATCTATCAGAAAAGTTGGCTGCGATAAAGAGATTTAAATAATTGTTCGAAAAGCCAAAACATTACCTCCTGACAAATGAAATTTCTTAAGGAGGTTACTAGTGACCGCTTAATTTTTGGTCATGAAAATTAAACTAATCTAGAATACTGAACCAAACTGCAAAAGACATCAGTAAAATGCAAATAAAAATTAATCCAATTCAGAAAATTTGACAAAGCAGCTTAAGTACTTGTAAATACAAGAATTAATCCAGTTCAGAAAACTTGACACAGAGCAGTTTCGGTTTTTGGAATTACAAGAAAAAAAATCCAGTTCAGAAAACTTGACACAAGGGAGCTTCAGTACTTGGAGTTACAAGAAGTTACCCAGTTCACAAAACTTTACAGAAAGGAGCTTCAGTACTTGGAGTTACAAGAAGTAACCCAGTTCACAATTTGGAGTTACAAGAAGTAACCCAGTTCACGAAACTTTACAGAGAGGAGCTTCAGTTCTTGGAATTACAAGAAGTAATCCAGTTAAGAAAACTTGTTACAGAGGAGTTTCAGTACTTGAAATTACAAGAAGTATTCCAGTCCAGAAAACTTGTTACAGAGGAGCTTCAACACTTAGAATTACAAGAAGTAATCCAGTTCAGAAAACTTGTTACAGAGGAGCTTCAACACTATTACAAGAAGTATTCCAGTCAAGAAAACTTGTTACAGAGGAGCTTCAACACTTAGAATTACAAGAAGTAATCCAGTTCAGAAAACTTGTTACAGAGGAGCTTCAACACTTAGAATTACAAGAAGTAATCCAGTTCAGAAAACTTGTTACAGAGGAGCTTCAACACTTAAAATTACAAGAAGTAATCCAGTCAAGAAAACTTGTTACAGAGGAGCTTCAACACTTAGAATTACAAGAAGTAATCCAGTTCAGAAAACTTGTTACAGAGGAGCTTCAACACTTAGAATTACAAGAAGTATTCCAGTCAAGAAAACTTGTTACAGAGGAGCTTCAACACTTAGAATTACAAGAAGTAATCCAGTTCAGAAAACTTGTTACAGAGGAGCTTCAACACTTAGAATTACAAGAAGTAATCCAGTCCAGAAAACCTGTTACAGAGGAGCTTCAACACTTAAAATTACAAGAAGTAATCCAGTCCAGAAAACTTGTTACAGAGGAGCTTCAACACTTAAAATTACAAGAAGTAATCCAGTCAAGAAAACTTGTTACAGAGGAGCTTCAACACTTAGAATTACAAGAAGTAATCCAGTTCAGAAAACTTGTTACAGAGGAGCTTCAACACTTAGAATTACAAGAAGTATTCCAGTCAAGAAAACTTGTTACAGAGGAGCTTCAACACTTAGAATTACAAGAAGTAATCCAGTTCAGAAAACTTGTTACAGAGGAGCTTCAACACTTAGAATTACAAGAAGTAATCCAGTCCAGAAAACCTGTTACAGAGGAGCTTCAACACTTAAAATTACAAGAAGTAATCCAGTCCAGAAAACTTGTTACAGAGGAGCTTCAACACTTAAAATTACAAGAAGTAATCCAGTTAAGAAAACGTGACACAGAGCAGCCTCAGTATTTGGAATTACAAGAAGTAATCCAGTTAAGAAAAGAAGACACAGAGGAGCTTCAGTACTTGGAATTACAAGAAGTAATCCAGTTCACAAAACTTGTTACAGAGAAGCTTAAACACTTAGAATTACAAGAAGTAATCCAGTTAAGAAAACTTGTTACAGGGGAGTTTCAGTATTTGGAATTACAAGAAGTATTCCATTCAGAAAACTAGTTACAGAGGAGCTTCAACACTTAGAATTACAAGAAGTATTCCAGTCAAGAAAACTTGTTACAGAGGAGCTTCAACACTTAGAATTACAAGAAGTATTCCAGTCAAGAAAACTTGTTACAGAGGAGCTTCAACACTTAGAATTACAAGAAGTATTCCAGTCAAGAAAACTTGTTACAGAGGAGCTTCAACACTTAGAATTACAAGAAGTATTCCAGTCAAGAAAACTTTTTACAGAGGAGCTTCAACACTTAGAATTACAAGAAGTATTCCAGTCAAGAAAACTTGTTACAGAGGAGCTTCAACACTTAGAATTACAAGAAGTATTCCAGTCAAGAAAACTTTTTACAGAGGAGCTTCAACACTTAGAATTACAAGAAGTATTCCAGTCAAGAAAACTTGTTACAGAGGAGCTTCAACACTTAGAATTACAAGAAGTATTCCAGTCAAGAAAACTTGTTACAGAGGAGCTTCAACACTTAGAATTACATTTAGTATTCCAGTCAAGAAAACTTGTTACAGAGGAGCTTCAACACTTAAAATCACAAGAAGTAATCCAATTAAGAAATCTTGTTACAGAGGAGCTTCAACACTTAGAATTACAAGAAGTATTCCAGTCAAGAAAACTTGTTACAGAGGAGCTTCAACACTTAGAATTACAATTAGTATTCCAGTCAAGAAAACTTGTTACAGAGGAGCTTCAACACTTAGAATTACAAGAAGTATTCCAGTCAAGAAAACCTGTTACAGAGGAGCTTCAACACTTAGAATTACAAGAAGTATTCCAGTCAAGAAAACTTGTTACAGAGGAGCTTCAACACTTAGAATTACAAGAAGTATTCCAGTCAAGAAAACTTGTTACAGAGGAGCTTCAACACTTAAAATTACAAGAAGTAATCCAGTCAAGAAAACTTGTTACAGAGGAGCTTCAACACTTAGAATTACAAGAAGTATTCCAGTCAAGAAAACTTTTTACAGAGGAGCTTCAACACTTAGAATTACAAGAAGTATTCCAGTCAAGAAAACTTGTTACAGAGGAGCTTCAACACTTAGAATTACAAGAAGTATTCCAGTCAAGAAAACTTGTTACAGAGGAGCTTCAACACTTAGAATTACATTTAGTATTCCAGTCAAGAAAACTTGTTACAGAGGAGCTTCAACACTTAAAATCACAAGAAGTAATCCAATTAAGAAATCTTGTTACAGAGGAGCTTCAACACTTAAAATCACAAGAAGTAATCCAATTAAGAAATCTTGTTACAGAGGAGCTTCAACACTTAGAATTACAATTAGTATTCCAGTCAAGAAAACTTGTTACAGAGGAGCTTCAACACTTAGAATTACAAGAAGTATTCCAGTCAAGAAAACCTGTTACAGAGGAGCTTCAACACTTAGAATTACAAGAAGTATTCCAGTCAAGAAAACTTGTTACAGAGGAGCTTCAACACTTAGAATTACAAGAAGTATTCCAGTCAAGAAAACTTGTTACAGAGGAGCTTCAACACTTAAAATTACAAGAAGTAATCCAGTCAAGAAAACTTGTTACAGAGGAGCTTCAACACTTAGAATTACAAGAAGTATTCCAGTCAAGAAAACTTTTTACAGAGGAGCTTCAACACTTAGAATTACAAGTATTCCAGTCAAGAAAACTTGTTACAGAGGAGCTTCAACACTTAGAATTACAAGAAGTATTCCAGTCAAAAAAACTTGTTACAGAGGAGCTTCAACACTTAGAATTACATTTAGTATTCCAGTCAAGAAAACTTGTTACAGAGGAGCTTCAACACTTAAAATCACAAGAAGTAATCCAATTAAGAAATCTTGTTACAGAGGAGCTTCAACACTTAGAATTACAAGAAGTATTCCAGTCAAGAAAACTTGTTACAGAGGAGCTTCAACACTTAGAATTACAATTAGTATTCCAGTCAAGAAAACTTGTTACAGAGGAGCTTCAACACTTGAAATTACAAGAAGTATTCCAGTCCAGAAAACTTGTTACAGAGGAGCTTCAACACTTAGAATTACAAGAAGTATTCCAGTCAAGAAAACTTGTTACAGAGGAGCTTCAACACTTAGAATTACAAGAAGTATTCCAGTCAAGAAAACTTGTTACAGAGGAGCTTCAACACTTAGAATTACAAGAAGTATTCCAGTCAAGAAAACTTGTTACAGAGGAGCTTCAACACTTAGAATTACATTTAGTATTCCAGTCAAGAAAACTTGTTACAGAGGAGCTTCAACACTTAAAATCACAAGAAGTAATCCAATTAAGAAATCTTGTTACAGAGGAGCTTCAACACTTAGAATTACAAGAAGTATTCCAGTCAAGAAAACTTGTTACAGAGGAGCTTCAACACTTAGAATTACAAGAAGTATTCCAGTCA
>NC_090744.1:19130335-19140335 GCF_036898095.1 Palaemon carinicauda
CAGAGGGCGGTGTACCAGAAATTCCTGCGTCCAACTGTACAAGAGGTTGGACATCAAAATGGAAGAGAGGGAGCCGAAATTTTGGTAAAGCAAAAGCGTAAATTAATAGAAAAAAAAAACTGAATTTCAAAAATTATTTATTTAAAAAAACTTATATACTAATGATATACTATACATTGGTATAAGCAGTACTTACCCTAACATTTTACTTGCTTCATTAGGTGATGGAAGGAGGAACAGTCCTCTGGAAAAAGAGAAATTTTTTTTATAAAACTTTTTCGTATGAAATATGGCAAAAAATGAATATGACAATATACACTGAAAATATGTGTACATGTTACATATACATATATATGCATGCAAATATGTATACATATGGGATATCTATTCAATACACACACGCACACACACTTCTAGGAAGGGAGAGGGGACTTTTGGGGAAGGGGGAGAAGAGTTTAGGGGCAAAGGGGAGGAGTCTTTTGGGGAAGGGGAGGAGACATTTGGGGAAGGGGAGGAGACATTTGGGGAAGGGGGAGAAAAATTTTGGGGCAAAGGGGAGGGGCCTTTTGGGGAAGGGGGAGAGGAATTTGAGGCAAGGAGGAGGGGACTTTTGGGGAAGGGAGGAGACATCTGGGGAATGGGGAGGGAACTGTTGGGGAAGGGGGAGAGGAATTTAGGGGAAGGGGAAGATGCCTTTTGGGGAAGATGGAGGGGCTTTTGGGGAATGGGGAGGGGTCTTTTGGGGAAGGGGGAGGGGACTTTTAGGGAAGAGGGGAGAGGAATTCTGTGGAAAGGGGGAGGGGCATTTTAGGGAAGAGGGGAGAGGAATTCTGGGGAAAGGGGAAGGGGCCTTTTGGGGAAAGGGGGAGAGGCCTTCTGGGGAAGGGGAGGAGACATATGGGGAAAGGGGCTAGTGGGAATATGAAAAGTTAATAACCAAACTTTTAGATGGAACTGGCTTGATTTTTAGGTAGGGGTTGGGTAGGGGGTGAAGTAGGTCTCAGGGTAATATGGGGGAGAGTGGGGTAAACCAGCATCAGCCACACCTACATTAAAAATAATGAACTCTCTCTCTCTCTCTCTCTCTCTCTCTCTCTCTCTCTCAGTTTGTTAATATTTTCTGGGATGTTTTGCCTCGAAGTGTGATCAGAAAATCATCTTAGTTTTGTTGTTTGAAAAAGGAAATTTTGTGGATAATTAACGAAAACAGAATTATAAAGATTTCTGGGTAACTTTTTTCTTTGGATTATGGGAATAAATATTATCTTTATCGTTATAATCATTATCACTTGAACGACTGACTGCTACTTAGCTATTCACTAATCCTACATGAGGAGAGAGAGAGAGAGAGAGAGAGAGAGAGAGAGAGAGAGAGAGTATCTTTATTTTCATAAACATTACTTGAAAGACTGACCCCAACTCAGGTATCCACTTACTCTACACGAGATTAGGAGAGAGAGAGAGAGAGAGAGAGAGAGAGAGAGAGAGACTATTTATTATTCTTATTGTTATAATGATCACCACTTAAACGATTAAATCTAATTCATGTACTCCCTTTCCTAACACGAGCACAGAGAGAGAGAGAGAGAGAGAGAGAGAGAGAGAGAATTATTTATTTTCATAGTTTAGTCATTATCACTTGAACGACTGCCCTCAAGATAATCATTGACTTTAAACGCTTTAGGGTGTTCAATATTTTGCAAATTAATTTGCACGATTTCATTCATCTTATGCAATAGTAATATTCTACCATCTATATGATAAAGAGCAGGGTTAGAGTTCTCTTGCTTGAGGGTACACTCGGACACGCTATTCGTTTTTATAGTTTATTTATGATGGATCTAATTTAATGTTGTTAATGATCTTAAAATATTTCATTTTGATTGCTATTACTTCTCTTGTAATTTACATGTTTCCTTTCCTCACTGGGCTATTTTTCCCTGTTGGAGCCCTTGTTCTTAGAGCATCCTCATTTTCCAACTAGGGTTGTAGCTTAGCTAGTAATATAGATGTATATATATATATATATATATGTATATACAGTATATATATATATATATATATATATTATATATTATATATTATATATATATATATATATATATACATATATATATTCCGTTCACGTTCATCTCTCCCCGTCCCTCAGGTACGAAGGAGTGGGAATAGTCATACCCTGGTGAGAGGGAATGCGTGTATATTTAATTATTCAGCCGTTACTTTTGACGGATCGCATACACTAGTACATTTATAAACAACGCATTTAGTTATGTTCCTAAACCATTTTAAATTATAAAAATGCTAATCCTGTATGAGAGAGAGAGAGAGAGAGAGAGAGAGAGAGAGAGAGAGAAATACATTTGTAGACAAATGCTAAAAATAGATTATAAAAAGATTTAGTATATGAATGCTAGGAGTCATGAGAGAGAGAGAGAGAGAGAGAGAGAGAGAGAGAGATGCCTTTATAGACAAATACTAAAAATAAATTATATAAAAACGTATATTATATGAATGCTGGGAATCAAGAGAGAGAGAGAGAGAGAGAGAGAGAGAGAGGTCTACTGACCATCGAAGCATGTATTTTCTTTTTCATGGTCTGCTGCTCATGAATAATAAATATGGCTCTGCTGGGAATGAGGAGGAGGGGCTGGAAGAGGGAGAGGAGGAGAGAGAGTGAGAGGAGGGAGAGGTAGCGGAGGGAGAGGAGGAGAAAGAGGGAAAGGAGGGAGAGGTAAAGTAGGAGGGAGGAGGAAGGAGGTTCTGTTCTTGTCATGGCAAAAGAAGCAAGTTTTAACATTCTCTCTCTCTCTCTCTCTCTCTCTCTCTCTCTCTCTGACTATTATTATTATTTGGACATTACAATAAAATCGAAGTTTTCTCTCTCTCTCTCTCTCTCTCTCATCAACATCATCATCTTTTCCAACAGTAATTTTTATCGGAAAATGGAACCTATTATTTTTTCATCTAGTTTTACAATTCTCTCTCTCTCTCTCTCTCTCTCTCTCTCTCTCTCTCTCTCTGTCATCATCATGTTTTTCAACAGTAAATTTTCATTTGAAAATAATTACGAAAAATAATAAAAAAAGTAAAATTAATTTCTAAAACGTCAACCATTTTTTTTTCGATTACGGAGAAAATAAACAAAAGTTCTATGTTCCCACCTAAGATGTTGCAGTACAAATTACAAAAAATAATAATAATAATAAAAAGAAAAAACATTATCTAAAAACTTAACTACAAATTTTTTCTCCTATTACCTGGAATCAAGTTCTCGTTCACTTGGATAAAGAGATTTCCACTTTTTTTTTTTTTTTTGGGGGGGGGGGAATATAAAAGTGAAAATCCTATAGCAATTTCTAAAGACTTCTCAACGTTATTACCATTTTCTTTTTCTAATTTCTTCGCTGTCTTCAGATGGGAAGAGAAACCAGTTAATGATAAAAACGTGGAATTATCTCATGTGCCCTCTACTCTTTATTGCTTCTTACAATAAGTTAACTATTATTATTATTATTGTTGTTGTTATCATCATCATCATCATCATTATTATTATTATTATCATTGTTATTATTAACATTATTAATATCATCATTATTTGTATTATTATTATCATTATTATTATTATTAATATTACTATTATTATCACTATAATTATCATTATTATTATAATCATTATTATCATTATAATTATGATAATTATTATTACTATTATTATAATCATTATTATCATTATAATTATGATAATTATTATTACTATTATTATTATTATTATTATTTTATTACTATTATTATTATCATTATTATTACTATTATTATTATTATTACTATTATTATCAGCTAAGCTAAACCCTAGCTGGAAAAGCAAGATGCTATAAGCCCCAGGGCTCTAACAGGGTGAAATAGCCCAGTGAGGAATGAAAACAGGGAAATAAATATAATATATTTGAAGTAATGAACAATCAAAACAAAATATTCTAAGAACAGTAACAATGTTAAAAACAAATCTTTTATATATAAACTATAAAAGCTTGAAAAAAACAAGAGGAAGAGATAAGATAGAATAGTGTGCCCGAGTGTACCCTCAAGCAAGAGAACTCTACCCCAAGACAGTGGAAGGCCAAAGAGAGAGAGAGAGAGAGAGAGAGAGAGAGAGAGAATGAACATATCTATATTATAGGAGCACACTCAGAGAGAGAGAGAGAGAGAGAGAGAGAGAGAGAGAGACTTCCACGAAATATGGGTCACTGTCAGCTAACTTTCAAATTTTCGCAAGCGTCTGTAATAGATTACAAAATTATCTATTAATAAAAGATTGCAAAAACTTAATAACAATGAGAAATATAGCAATTTCCGGTGAAGGGTGTTACACAAGGTTATATTACTGATGATATATAAAAAAAAAAAACTTATTTTTTCATATGCTTTTAATTTCCTCTTTCATTAACACTTAATGACCTTAGATGTTTCATCACACTTTCTATGTTATCTGTAAGTTTATTTAATTCTGCATCTTTATTTAATCTAGTATTATTAATAATTAGATGTTTAAAGGTCGCTCATGAATGGCTGAAGCAAGGGACAGAACGTCCTGGAAACTGACATATTATTATTATTATTATTATTATTATCATCAGCTAAGCTAAAACCATAGTTGGAAAAGCAAGATGCTATAAGCCCAGAGGCCCCAACAAGCAAAATAGCCCAGTGAGGAGAGGAAACAAGAAAAAATAAAATAATTCAAGACCAGTAACATTAAAATAAATATTTCCTATATAAAGTATAAAAACTTCAACAAAACAAGAGGAAGAAAAGTTAGATAGAATAGTGTGCCCGAGTGTACCCTCAAGCAAGAGAACTCTAACCCAAGACAGTGGAAGATCAAGGTACAGAGGCTATGGCACTACCCAAGACTAGAAAACAATAGTTTGATTTTGAAGTGTCCTTCTCCTAAAAGAGCTGCTTACATATGATCAACGCTTAGGGCCCCTCTCCATCAACCTAGGACCAGGGAGGGCCAGGCAATAACTGTTGATGATTCAGCAGGTAGACCTACAGGCTCACCCAAAACCCCAATTAATTATACACATGGATGGTGAGGTTGCAGATGCTACTAAAAACTGTAGAGTTTGATCAGATCTCGAACCGAAGCCCAACAGATTGCCAGACAGGTATGTTTCCAATAGGCTAGACATTTATATTGAACTTAATTACAATTATTATTATTATCATCAATGTTATTATTATCAATTTTGTTGTTGTTAGGTAAGCTACAACGCTATTTGGAAAAGCAGGATGCTATAAGCACAAGGGCTTCATTAGGTAAAAATAGCCGAGTGAGGAAAGGAAATAAGGTAATAAATAAACTACAAAAGATGTAATTAACTATTAAAATAGAACTTTACTCTCTTTTTTCAATGACCTCAAAGCAAATTACGAATATGTATTCTATAGACCTAGTTGGGATCGGTTAGTACTGGAGGCCAATGAAACTGGCCAATGAAGCAGCTCTTCTTGGAGAAGGACACTCCAAAATCAAACCATTGTTCTCTAGTCTTGGGTAGTGCCATAGCCTCTGTACCATGGCATTCCACTGTCTTGGGTTAGAGTTCTCTTGCTTGAGGATACACTCGGGCACACTCTTCTATCTTATTTCTCTTCCTCTTGTTTTGTTATAGTTTTTAAAGTTTATGTAGGAAATATTCACTTTTAATATTGTAACTATTCTTAAAATATTTTATTTTTCCTTATTTCCTTTCCTCACTGGGCTATTTTCCCTGTTGGAGCCCCTGGGCTTATAGCATCCTGCTTTTCCAACTAGGGTTGTAGCTTAGCATTTGATAATAATAATAATAATAATAATAATAATAATAATAATAATAATAATAATAATGGCTCCAGTACTGTATCCATAAGATACCATATAAAAATGACCTCAAAGATAGAATTTTTAGAGTTTCCGGCAACTAACAAATGGTATAACCCCAGCAGACGAGCAACAAGATTGTCTATTCAGTCTTAAAAATATGTATAAGTATAGGAAGTAGGATGGCCAGGGCACCAGCCACCCGGTGAGATACTACCGCTGGAGGGTTATGGGATCTTTTGACTGGCCAGACAGTACTGCATTGGATCCTTCTCTCTGGTTACGGTTCGTTTTCCCCTAGCCTACATACATACCGAATAGTCTGGCCTATTCTTTACATATTCTCTCTGTCCTCATACACTGACAACACAAATTACCAAACAATTCTTCTTCACTCAAGGGGTTACTGCACTGTAATTGTTCAGTGGCCACTTCTCTCTTGGCAAGGGTAGAAGAGACTCTCTAGCTTTGGTAAGCAGCTCTTCTAGGAGAAGGGCACTCCAAAATCAAACCATTGTTCTCTAGTCTTGGGTAGTGCCATAACCTCTGTACCATGCTCTCCCACTGTCTTGGGTTAGAGTTCTCTTGCTTGAGGGTACACTCGAGCACACACTTCTATCTTAATTCTCTTCCTCTTGTTTTGTTAAAGTTTTTATAATTTATAGAGGAGATATTTATTATAATGTTACTCTTCCTAAAATATTTCATTTTTCACATTTTCTTTTCCTTACTGGGCTATTTTCCCTGTTGGAGCCCCTGGGTTAATAGCATCCTGCTTTTCCAACTATGGTTGTAGCTTAGCAAGTAATAATAATAATAATAATAATAATAATAATAATAATAATAATAATAATAATAATAATAATAATAATAAGTGTTCTCTATTCTTTCCCTCCGCTTTCCTATATAATAATAATAATAATAATAATAATAATAATAATAATAATAATAATAATAATAATAATAATAGTCTTTAAACAAATGCATAGACCCCAAAACAGCTCAGTGGATCTCTCCTCCACTGTCGCTCCTGAACTGGGGAAAACAACGATCGAACGACCCAATGACGTAACTCTGACCTTGTGCTGCGACAATTTTGGGTGGAAGATGGAACAAACAAACATACATACATACATACATATATACATACTGTACATACATACTGTACTTACATACATATACTGGTTAAGATTCCAAACGACAGAAAAATAATACATACTTACATTTTTGTTTTGTTAAAGTTTTTATAGTTTATATAGATATTAATTTTAAAATTACTGTTCTTAAAATATTTTTCCGTTTTTTCTTTCCTCACTGGGCTATTTTCCCTGTTGGGGCTCCTGGCCTTATAGCATCCTGCTTTTCAAACTAGGGTTGTAGCTCACCAAGTGATAATAATAATAATAATAATAATAATAATAATAATAATAATAATAATAATAATATTATTATTATCATCATCATTATTAATTGCTAAGCTACAACCCTAGTTAGAAAAGCAGGATTGCTATAAGCCCAAGGACCCCAACAGGGAAAATAGCCCAGTGACGAAAGGAAACAAAGAAAAATAAAATATTTTAAGAAAAGTAACATTAAAATAAACATTTCCTATATTAACTATTTACGGTTATTTGAGGAATAAAAAAGATATGTATATATATTACATATAAAGATAATATTGAGCTAATCAAATTTTATTGATATTTATATATCATTATCCTATGTAAATCAGTCTTTAAGTCTGACTGTGTGTTATTTTACCTGTTGGAGCCCTTGGGCTTATAGCATCCTGCTTTTATAACTAGGGTCATAGCCTAGCTTGTAATAATAATAATAATAATAATAATAATAATAATAATAATAAAAATAATAATAATAATAATAAATGTAAAAATATAGCAACACTTTAAAAGTTTTAAAATCCGCTCATGAATGGTAAAGGCAAGGAACAGTGACATTGCCCTATCAAGCAGGACAATGCCCTAGAGACTGACCAGATATACATATGATCAGCGCCCAAGCCCCTTCTCCACCCAAGCTAGGACTAAAGAGTGCCAGGCAATGGCTTCTGATGACTCAGCACATAAACCTATAGGCTTCCCCAAATCCCCATCCTTAGCTCACAAGGATGGTGAGGTTGCAGCGACCAAAGAAAATAACGAGTTTGAGCGGGACTCGAACCCCAGTCTGAGTATCCCCCAAATCCCCCATCCTTAGCTCACAAGGATGGTGAGGTTGCAGCGACCAAAAAAACTAACGAATTTGAGCGGGACTCGAACCCCAGTCTGAGTATCCCCTAAATCCCCCATCCAATGCTCACAGGGATGGTGAGGTTGCAGCGACCAAAAAAACTAACGAATTTGAGCGGGACTCGAACCCCAGTCTGAGTATCCCCTAAATCCCCCATCCAATGCTCACAGGGATGGTGAGGTTCCAGCGACCAAAGAAACTAACAAGTTTGAGCAGGACTCGAACGCCACCAGTGTAGGGTTAACCAGTCAGGGACGTTACCTCATCGGCCACCACAACCCTTCAACCAGATAAAGGTGCCATATATTGAGAGAAAAAAAAAAAAAAAAAAAAAGGAAGTACAGTGAGATATCGACAAACGAATGATCTTCAGAGACTAATGCTATTCATACATTGCCCAAAGAATATCTGGAGAAAATGAAAAAGAATATCTGGAGAAAATGAAAAAGAATATCTGGAGAAAATGAAAAAGAATATCAGGAGAAAATAAAAAGAATATCTGGAGAAAATGAAAAAGAATATCAGGAGAAAATGAAAAAGAATATCTGGAGAAAATGAAAAAGAATATCAGGAGAAAATGAAAAAGAATATCAGGAGAAAATAAAAAGAATATCTGGAGAAAATGAAAAAGAATATCAGGAGAAAATAAAAAGAATATCTGGAGAAAATGAAAAAGAATATCAGGAGAAAATAAAAAGAATATCTGGAGAAAATGAAAAAGAATATCAGGAGAAAATAAAAAGAATATCTGGAGAAAATGAAAAAGAATATCTGGAGAAAATGAAAAAGAATATCAGGAGAAAATGAAAAAGAATATCTGGAGAAAATGAAAAAGAATATCAGGAGAAAATGAAAAAGAATATCAGGAGAAAATAAAAAGAATATCTGGAGAAAATGAAAAAGAATATCAGGAGAAAATAAAAAGAATATCTGGAGAAAATGAAAAAGAATATCAGGAGAAAATAAAAAGAATATCTGGAGAAAATGAAAAAGAATATCAGGAGAAAATAAAAAGAATATCTGGAGAAAATGAAAAAGAATATCTGGAGAAAATGAAAAAGAATATCTGGAGAAAATAAAAAGAATATCTGGAGAAAATGAAAAAGAATATCTGGAGAAAATGAAAAAGAATATCAGGAGAAAATAAAAAGAATATCTGGAGAAAATGAAAAAGAATATCTGGAGAAAATGAAAAAGAATATCTGGAGAAAATGAAAAAGAATATCTGGAGAAAATGAAAAAGAATATCTGGAGAAAATGAAAAAGAATATCTGGAGAAAATGAAAAAGAATATCAGGAGAAAATAAAAAGAATATCTGGAGAAAATGAAAAAGAATATCTGGAGAAAATAAAAAGAATATCTGGAGAAAATGAAAAAGAATATCAGGAGAAAATAAAAAGAATATCTGGAGAAAATGAAAAAGAATATCAGGAGAAAATAAAAAGAATATCTGGAGAAAATGAAAAAGAATATCTGGAGAAAATGAAAAAGAATATCTGGAGAAAATAAAAAGAATATCTGGAGAAAATGAAAAAGAATATCTGGAGAAAATGAAAAAGAATATCAGGAGAAAATAAAAAGAATATCTGGAGAAAATGAAAAAGAATATCTGGAGAAAATGAAAAAGAATATCAGGAGAAAATGAAAAAGAATATCTGGAGAAAATGAAAAAGAATATCAGGAGAAAATGAAAAAGAATATCAGGAGAAAATAAAAAGAATATCTGGAGAAAATGAAAAGAATATCAGGAGAAAATAAAAAGAATATCTGGAGAAAATGAAAAGCAATATTTGAAGAAAATAAAAAGAATATCTGGAGAAAATGAAAAAGAATATCAGGAGAAAATAAAAAGAATATCTGGAGAAAATGAAAAAGAATATCAGGAG
>NC_090744.1:19145335-19152835 GCF_036898095.1 Palaemon carinicauda
GATTAAAGTGTATTATTATTATTATTATTATTATTATTATTATTATTATCATTATTATAATTATTATCAATTTCATACTTTCCTGGTTTCCTGCTTGCTTCCATAATGCAAATTTGGCAAACAAAAATAGATCAACGTTAAATTTCATAAACAAATTATTTCAACGTTAAATTCCATAAACAAAAACATCTTGCGTTATATGTGGCAGCCAAACAGACATTATTATCATAACTATTATTCCTTGCTAAGCTACAACTCTAGTTGGAAAAGCAGTATGCTATAAGCCCAGGGGCTCCAAAAGAGAAAATAACCTAAGAGGAAAGGAAACAAGGAAAATTAAATATTTAAAAAACTGTAACATCAAAATAAATATTTCTTATATAAAATATAAGAATTTAAAAAAAAACAAAAGGAAGAGAAATAAGATAGAATTGTGTGCCAAGTGTACCCTCAAGCAAGAGAACTCTACTCCAAGTCAGTTGAAGACCATGGTACAGAGGCTGTGGCACTACCCAAGACTAAAAAAGAATGGTTTGATTTTGGAGTGTCTTTCTCCTAGAAGAGCTGCTTACCATAGCTAGAGAGTCTCTTCTATCCTTACCAAGAGGAAAGTGGCTACTAAACAAATACAGTGCAGTAGTTAACCCCTTGGGTGTAGAAGAATTGTTTGGTAATCTCAGTGTTGTCAAGTGTATGAGGACAGAGGAGATTCTGCAAAGAATAGGGCAGACTATTCGGGAAAGGAAAAGGAACCGTAACCAGAGAGTAGAATCCAATGTAGTACAGTCTGGCAAGTCTAATACATGTAACTCTAGCGGTAGTATCTCAGTAATAATATTAAACTAGATGTTTCATTTATAAAATATATAAAAAAACAAGTGAAGAGAAATAAGATAGAATAGTGTGCCCGAATGTACCCCCAAACTAGAGAACTCTACTCCAAGACGGTGGAAGACCGTGGTACACAGGCTATGGCACTGTCGCAGTTTATGTGCAATGAAAACGACAAAAATCAAACTATTGCAGAGTCCAGATCATTATCTTTAAAGGTCGCTCATGAATGGCAGAGGTAAAGGACAGTGATATTGCCCTATCAAGCAGGACAATGCCCTAAGAGAGACCATATATACATATGATCAGTGCACAAGCCCCCTCTCCACCCAAGCTACGACCAAGGATGGCCAGGCAATGGCTTCTGATGACTCAGAAGATACAACTATAGGCCTCCCCAAACTCTCCATCCTTAGCTCACAAGGATGGTGAGGTTGCAGCGACCAAAAAGCACTAACACGTCTGAGCGGGACTCGAACCCCAGTCTGGCGTTCACCAGTCAGGGGACGTTACCACATCGAGCACCACAACCCTTTGATATTCATGAACGTCAGAAGACTGAATTAAATTTGTCCGTCATTGCTTCCAACCGTGTAATTGGAGTAATTATTGTTTCTTAATATTACAGGGAAGCTGAAAATAATAACTTGATTCAAATAAGCCAAGGAATATTAATCGATCATATTTAGTTACCAGGAAAACTGGAAAGCAAATAGGAATTACTATAATTGTCCTAATTGCTCTCCAAGGTAAAGAAGTCTGTCTGTATGTCTGGCTGTCTGTCCTAATTGCTTTCGGAGGTAAAAGTCTCTGTCTGTCTGGCCTAATAGCTTCGGAGGTAAAAGTCTCTGTCTGTCTGTCCTAATAGCTTTCGGAGGTAAAAGTCTCTGTCTGTCTGTCCTAATAGCTTCGGAGGTAAAAGTCTCTGTCTGTCTGTCTGTCCTAAATGCTTTCGAGGTAAAAGTCTCTGTCTGTCTGTCTGTCCTAATTGCTTTCGGTAAAAGTCTCAGTCTGTATGTCTGGCTGTCTGTCCTAATTGCTTCCGGAGGTATAAAAGTCTCTATCTGTCCTAATTGCTTCCGGAGGTATAAAAGTCTCTATCTGTCCTAATTGCTTTCGGAGGTAAAAGTCTCAGTCTGTATGTCTGGCTGTCTGTCCTAATTGCTTCCGGAGGTATAAAAGTCTCTATCTGTCCTAATTGCTTCCGGAGGTATAAAAGTCTCTATCTGTCCTAATTGCTTCCGGAGGTATAAAAGTCTCTATCTGTCCTAATTGCTTTCGGAGGTAAAAGTCTCAGTCTGTATGTCTGGCTGTCTGTCCTAATTGCTTCCGGAGGTATAAAAGTCTCTATCTGTCCTAATTGCTTCCGGAGGTATAAAAGTCTCTATCTGTCCTAATTGCTTCCGGAGGTATAAAAGTCTCTATCTGTCCTAATTGCTTCCGGAGGTATAAAAGTCTCTATCTGTCCTAATTGCTTTCGGAGGTAAAAGTCTCAGTCTGTATGTCTGGCTGTCTGTCCTAATTGCTTCCGGAGGTATAAAAGTCTCTATCTGTCCTAATTGCTTCCGGAGGTATAAAAGTCTCTATCTGTCCTAATTGCTTCCGGAGGTATAAAAGTCTCTATCTGTCCTAATTGCTTCCGGAGGTATAAAAGTCTCTATCTGTCCTAATTGCTTTCGGAGGTAAAAGTCTCAGTCTGTATGTCTGGCTGTCTGTCCTAATTGCATCCGGAGGTATAAAAGTCTCTATCTGTTTTAATTGCTTTGCTTCAAAAGGTAAAAGTCTCTGTCTGTATGTCCTAATTGCTTCCAAAGGTAAAAGTCTCTGTCTGTCTGTCCTAATTGCTTTCATAGATATTCGAACGTTCTCTCTCTCTCTCTCTCTCTCTCTCTCTCTCTCTCTCTCTCTCTCTCTCTCTCTCTCGTAAAATCTAATTCACCAACTCATCATAAAAATGTAGCTAATCTATCCGAGCAACTTTAGCCGTAAAAAGGACTCTTTCGCTGATCCCCTACAAACTAACCCGTAAGCAAAAGACTTTCATCTAAAGTAAAAGTAGAAAAAGAGACTTTCATTCGTAGATTTTCGACTTTCATTCTTATATTTTCGACTTTCATTCGTAGATTTTCTACTTTCATTCACAGATTTTCGATTTTCGTTCACAGATTTTCGACTTTCATTCTTAGATTTTCGACTTTCATTCGTAGATTTTCGACTTTCATTCACAGATTTTCGACTTTCATTCACAGTTTTTCGACTTTCATTCACAAATTATCGTGCTTGTTCGAACAAAAATATATTTGACATCTAGCAATATTCTATCTTTAAAGATTTAAAGGTCGCTCATGAATGGCAGAAGCAAGGGAAAGTGACAATGTCCTAGCAGGACAAATGCCTAAACAGACTGCCCATTTGATCAGCGCCAAAGCCCCCTCTCCACCCAAGTTAGGACCACGGAGGACCAGACAATGGCTACTGATAACTTGGCAGGTACCGAAATTAAAGAGGCTAACTGTATTATGCATTGCTAGCGATATTCTGAAGTTGCCAAAGATGAAGTGTACCAAAATTCAAATAGCCAACTGTACATACATGCATTACCAGCGATATTGTGGCGTTGTCAATGACCCCTTAGCTTACAACATGAGATGTACCGAAATTCAAGTAGCCAACTGTACATAAAAGAATTACTAGTGACTTTCTGAAGTTATCAACATCCTCTCAGCTCACCACGAGGTGTACCGAAATTCATGTAGCCAACTGTACATATAAGCATTACTAGGGACTTTCTCAAGTTCCCAACCTTTTGTTAGGTTGCCATGAGATGTACCGAAATTCATGTAGCCAACTGTACATATAAGCATTACCAGCAAAATTTTGGAGTCGCCAATGTCCCCTTGGCTTGGCCTGAGATGTACCGAAGTTCATGTAGCCAACTGTACATATAAGCATTACCAGCAAAATTTTGGAGTCGCCAATGTCCCCTTGGCTTGGCCTGAGATGTACCGAAGTTCATGTAGCCAACTGTACATATAAGCATTACTAGGGACTTTCTCAAGTTCCCAACCTTTTGTTAGGTTGCCATGAGATGTACCGAAATTCATGTAGCCAACTGTACATATAAGCATTACTAGTCACTTTCTGAAGTCATCAACATGCTCGCAGCTCACCATGAGGTGTACCGACATCCATGAAGCCAGCTGTACATATAAGCATTACTAACGACATTCTGAAGTTGCCAACGTCCCATTAGGTTGCCATGAGATGTAGCGAAATATATGTAGCCAACTGTACATACATGCAATTCAGAAGTTGCCAACGCCCCGTTAGGTTGCCATGAGATGTACCGAAATCCACGAAGCCAACTGTACATATAAGCATTACTAGTGACATTCTTAAGTTGCCAACGTCTTGTTAGGTTGCCATGAGATGTACCGAAAGTTAGGTAGCCAACTGTACATATAAGCATTACTAGTGACTTTCTGAAGTTATCAACATCCTCTCAGCTCACCACGAGGTGTACCGAAATCCACGAAGCCAACCGTACATATAAGGCGCCCATTCCCGCGAGTCGAACAGCTCTTGTCCCTCCCACGTCCTTTTGATTCCACTTCAATAACCATCTCCATTGCTATCTTCTTCTGTGTGCTCCCAAGATCTCCAATTACTGCTTTTATCGTCAACATAAACGAGAACTCAGCCAATTACACCCTCCCCCCCCCCTCTCTCTCTCTCTCTCTCTCTCTCTCTCTCTCTCTCTCTCTCTCTCTCTGTCCGCTTTCCCTCGTGTCTTTATTCGCCAATGCCTCTTTCTTCTTTTTCATTCGGTTCTCTTTTATGTCTGATCTTTAAAATGCCATTTTCCCATTCCAACTCACATTTTCTATTTAAGGATGAGGGGGGAAAGGGAGGGGGAGGGGGAGGTGAGGGGAGGTGGAGGTGAGGGGAAGGGAAGAGGTGAGGGGAAGGGAAGAGGTGAGGGGAGGGGAAGAGGGAGAGGGAGGAGGGAAGGTGAGGGTGAGGGGAAGAGGTGAGGGGAGAGGGAGGTGAGGGGGAGGTGAGGGGAAGGTGAGGGGAGGGGGAGGGAGAGGAAGGGGAGGGTGAAAGAGAGAGATAGGAGGGGTAATAGAGGAACAGGATAGGAGGGGGAGGTGGTGAGGGTGTAATAGAGGGACGGGGTAGGAGTGGAAGGGGAGCAAGTGATAAAGGGAAGGGGTGGAATGGGATGGGGGGGGGTTAAGTGATAATGCGAAGAGGTGGAAGGGAAAGGGGTGATATAGGGAAGGGGAGGGAGATAGGAAAGGTGTGTGGGAAGGGGAGGGTATAATATGGGGGAGGTGATAGGAGAGGTAGAGTCTTCTTTCCTTATCCTCTCTCGTCTTCCTCTGTCTTTCTCCCCCCCCTCACTCTCCCCCCTTCCAGAATCATCCAGAGAGTGGGTATCCTTCCCCCTCCCTCCATCCCCCCCTTCCAGAATCATCCAGGGACTGAGTGTCCTTCCCCCTCCCTCCCTCCCCCCTTCCAGAATCATCCAGGGAGTGGGTGTCCTCCCCCCTCCCTCCCTCCCTCCCCCCTTCTAGAGTGGGTGTGGTCGTCCTGTTTGCGTGTGAGAATGTTTCTTATCAAGTCATTATTCCTTTTTATCTGGATAATGGCTTTGTTCATCTTCCTCAGTTCCTTTGTCATGGCAATTTTTTTCATTATTCTCTTTATTCTCTTTCATTTATGCATTCGCCTGTTTTTCTTCTTATTACCTCCGCCAACGACGTTGGAGAGGAGGTTATGTTTTCGCCCTAGTTTGCCCGTTTCTCTGATTGTTCGTTTGTGAGCAATTTCCTGGCCACAGTTTTACTCATAGAGGAGTGAAACTTTCATGGATTAATTGTTATGTTATGACATAGGAGTGATTCAATTTTGAAAGTCCTACGTCAAAGGTCAGGGTCAAGGTCGAGCAAAAGGTCGACCGAATTAACCCTAACCTTAACACCCCAAGTTCGCACATGGCTGTCACATAGACTTCAAATACGTCTAAGGTCTAAATTGATTCTGGGAAAGGCGAGCTGGTTTCGAGACATAAGCTGCCGTGGTGGAGGTCTGCATTCTCAGAATACCATTCTAGTTAATTCTTATAATGCGACGTCAAGCCGTCACCCTCTGGCTTGCGAGAAACGAATGCCCAAGTCTTTGTAAGTCATTTATAAGTGTTTTGCCTTGAAAAGTTTAAGTGCTGTGGCCGTGAAAAGTAGGCGCCGCTTATACCTCTGCCCGGGCACTTGCTCTGTGCATTCTTGCATTCCTGCAAGGCTGTGCTTGCGTTCGCAAAAGCAACAGCAGAATAATTACCATTGGAAAACAATCTCTAACTCAGCTGGGTCCAAGAAGTAAAGCAGCACAGATCACAATGAATCGAATTGCTCATATAATTTCCCTCTCTCTCTTATTCTTCTATCAAATTGTTCACATAATTTCCCTTTCTCTCTTATTCTTCAAACAAATTGTTAATATAGTTTCCCTCTCTTATTCTTCTATCAAATTGCACATATAATTTCCCTTTCTTTTACTCTTCTATCAAATTGTTAACATAATTTCCCTCTCTCTCTTATTCTTGTATCAAATTGTTAACATAATTTCCCTCTCTCTCTTATTCTTCTATCAAATTGTTAACATAATTTCCCTCTCTCTCTTATTCTTGTATCAAATTGTTAACATAATTTCCCTCTCTCTCTTATTCTTCTATCAAATTGTTAACATAATTTCCCTCTCTCTCTTATTCTTGTATCAAATTGTTAACATAATTTCCCTCTCTCTCTCTTATTCTTCTGTCAAATTGTTAACATAATTTCCCTCTCTCTCTTATTCTTGTATCAAATTGTTAACATAATTTCCCTCTCTCTCTCTTATTCTTCTGTCAAATTGTTAACATAATTTCCCTCTCTCTCTTATTCTTGTATCAAATTGTTAACATAATTTCCCTCTCTCTCTCTTATTCTTCTGTCAAATTGTTAACATAATTTCCCTCTCTCTCTTATTCTTGTATCAAATTGTTAACATAATTTCCCTCTCTCTCTTATTCTTGTATCAAATTGTTAACATAATTTCCCTCTCTCTCTCTTATTCTTCTATCAAATTGTTAACATAATTTCCCTCTCTCTCTTATTCTTCTATCAAATTGTTAACATAATTTCCCTCTCTCTCTTATTCTTCTATCAAATTGTTAACATAATTTCCCTCTCTCTCTTATTCTTCTATCAAATTGTTAACATAATTTCCCTCTCTCTCTCTTATTCTTCTGTCAAATTGTTATTATAATATCCCCTCTCTCTCTTATTCTTCTATCAAATTGTCAAAATAATTTCCCTATGTCTCTTATTCGTCTATCAAATTGTTCATATAACGTCCCCCTCTCTCTCTCTCTCTTACTCTTCTATCAAATTGTTAATATGATTTCCCTCTCTCTCTTATTCATCTATCAAATTGTCAATATGATTTCCCTCTCTTATTTTTCTAACGAACTGTTCATATCATTTTATCTCTGTTCTCCTTTCTTATGTTTCATTGCATTAGGCAATTCAGATTATGCATAACTACCTGAACGAAAAAATGGTAGAGCAATAACAATCTTTCACAACCTTAGGATCTCGAGTACTCTAGAAAAGAGCCCTATCATTC
>NC_090744.1:19165335-19174395 GCF_036898095.1 Palaemon carinicauda
TAGGCTCCAATAACTCTCTAGAACTTACAGTACAGGCAAGCATTGGCTCCAATAACTCTCTCGAACCTTCAGTAGAAATACATCTTGGATCCAATAACTCTCTACAACCTATCGAAGAGGTACATCCTGACTACAATAACTTATCAATAACATAATCAAACTGGGTTCCAGAATTCTCTATCCAAGGCTGCTGGTTATTTTCTTATCATAAAGAATCAATCAAATCAGAGGCAATATTATGTAGTTTGTCATTAACAAGCGAACACGGAAGAACTAAAAATAAACACTGGTATCTCCAGAATCTGCAGAAAGTCCGCCATCTGGAAGAGATCGCCTAAGGCTTTTCAATATTTAGGTTTTAAGTCCCAATATGATTTTTTTTTTTTTAGTCACGTTTAGCTCCCTCTATTCACTGTTTTTTTAGATAGCTTGCAACGACACACGTAAGCTGAATGAATAAATAAATAGATAAATAAATATATATATGCGTGTAAGCAAGTTACATTCATGAATTATTCGTGAGTATTTCCGTTCATATACATAACATCAAAAAATTATTCATGATTATGTCCTTTTCTATACTTTATAAAATTTCCTGTTACACTTACGAATCATTAATGAATGTCCTTCCTTATATCTATAAATTTACATGTTACATTTACGAAATATTCATGAGTATATATTTCTCCCTCATACTTTAATATAACTACTTATATACCAACGAGCATCAAAGAGAAATTAATCAGCAAGCTACTATACGATCGAGGCCAAAATATCCTCCTTATGTAGCGATGGTTGGTAAGCTGGAAGACATTCGCTCCTCAGAGATTGGTTTCTATAGAACACCTCATCACCCTCTCGCCATGATGACCCGACCAGGTGTGGTAATGTTTACTCAGTTTGTTGTGTGTGTAAACATGGACGGCCGTCCTGCCAGCAAAATATATAGTATTACCTATACAACGACACTAGGGGGGGGGGGGGATGTTAGGTAGTGGTGGTGGTGGGGGGGGGAGGGGGCAGTAGCTGTAGTAAACGACACCTCGTAGTAACGGGGGATTTTCAGGAGGGAGAAGTCTAATTGGAAAGGGATCTCTGGTAGTGGTATCACTCGCCCCAGTTTTAATACCGACACCCCTTTAGGAGTGAGCGAGCTGGATATATTCCTAGAATTCCATGCACCTTTTTTCTCTGGTATATTTAGCAGTAATTTATACCTTTGAAATGGTGCTTTTAGAAGCATTTCACTGGGCGACACAGGTCCCTCGCCCAGAAATAAATTTTTCCTTGTCAAAATCCCTTTTTCATCGTTGACAAGGTATCAAGAGTTCCGTATAATCTCTCAGCTTTGCGTATAATTAGAATTTCTGGACGGGTAATATATCCGATGAAGGTATAGTTCTGGAGTATAGCGTAGGCACTCAGCAGATAAATCTATATGCTCCCCAAAATCCCCATCTTTAGGTTACAAGGATGGTGAGATTGCAGCGACTAAAGGAACTAACGAGTTTCTGCGGGACTTGAACACCAGTTGGGTGATAACCAGGCAAGGTCGTTAACAATAAGCCACCAGATTATTTATATATATATATATATATATACATATATATATATATATATATATATGTATATATATATATATATATGTATGTATGTATATTTCTTGACTTGTCGCGTAGAATTTTATCTACATCATCGTCACATTTAACGTGAAGGGTACAATAATGTGCAAAATATGAACACATGAAACGATTTAAGGCTACCAAATCTTGCTAATGGAATTATTTTGTCCTTACCAACAAGTAATAGACTTGATTTCTTGGTAAGTTTGCAACAAAGCAGTCAATAGCACCGAGAGAGAGAGAGAGAGAGAGAGAGAGAGAGAGAGAGACTATAAGTGCGTGCTTGCTTTCTTCAAAGATTCGTACTATTGGTGCCCCTCCCTAACCATTGCCCCGGCCAGCCCCGTCTGCCCCCATCTACAGCAATCGCTCTAATCTTTAGAGAGAGAGAGAGAGAGAGAGAGAGAGAGAGAGAGAGAGAGCCAGCCTATACCACAGTAAACTTTCCTCACTCATCCATCACTGATGGCAGAATTTTTCTCTCTGAGAACTATCGCTCGAAGTCGAAGCCGAAGAAGGAATGGGTGCCATGGCCTCCTGTAATTACTTTTTGAATCTTCTGCAGTGTTCCTCTCCTTGCTGTGATTGAAGGGGCTATCTAATGTTGTTAAGATTTGCCCAGATTTTTACACAGTTTGGAGGGCACTAGTGGGTGCTAATAGATATATTTTGTTGATCTACTATTTCTGTAAGAAGTGACACAAATGTAACGCTAAAGCTGCAACACGAATTGTAGAGGCAGGGAAAGCTGCCTAGTAAAAGAGAGAGAGAGAGAGAGAGAGAGAGAGAGAGAGAGAGAAGCAACGAATAAACAAAGAGCACAAACCAAAAAAACATTTTATTATCATTATTACTAGCCAAGCTACAACCCTAGTTGGAAAAGCAAGATGCTATAAGCCCAAGGGTTCCAATAGGGAAAAATAGCCCAGTGAGGAAAGCAAATAAGAAAATAAATAACATATCTGAAAGTTATAAGACAGAAAATCTAAGTAGAAGAAATAAATGTAAGGTTAATCTTACCATAGATGGTCTCAAGAAGGCGATCCTGGATGTATGCATTCAAAGGGCGTAAGGCATGGGGCGTGGGTGGTACGGCGTAAGGCGTAGGACGTCAGCCACGACTACAGTCCTCCGCTTGTGATTAAGTAGTATGGTCCTGCGAACAAAAGAGAAAATAGATATTTACTAGAAAGGCAAACATTAAAATCATTAATATTATTATTATAATTTTTATTATTATTATTATTATTCTTATTATTATTATTATTGTCATTATTATTTTTATTATTATTATTATTAAAATGAATTACAAACAAACAAATACACGGCTATCAAATGTTCAGTAACATAAGAAAAGCTTAAAGAATGAGAGAGAGAGAGAGAGAGAGAGAGAGAGAGAGAATACACGCCTATCAAAATAACCTTCGTAACTACAAAACAGTAAGTTCAGTAGCATAAGAAGAGCTTAAATTAAAGTATGAGAGAGAGAGAGAGAGAGAGAGAGAGAGATATTCAACCCTTCTATTCGGTATGATTTCAACTTCCTTCAATTTACATCTACTGGATTAATATCTAGTTTATTGAGACCTCGGGAATTTTCGAAGACCTCATTTCGAAAGAGGATATCTACGTGCTATAGTCAATTTTTTTTAGCGAGGCAGATTTGCACCGATTCGCAGGGGTGCCCTTTTAGCTCGGGAAAGTTTCCTGGTCGCTGATTGGTTGGACGATATAATTCTAGCCAATCAGCGATCAGGAAACTTTTCCAAGCTAAAAGAAAAGTTTCCTGGTCGCTGATTGGTTGGACAATATACAGTAATTCTAACCAATTAGCGATCAGGAAACTTTTCCGAGCTAAAAGGGCACCGCTGCGAGTCGGTGCAAATCTCCCTCTTTAAAAGAAATGGACTATAGTCTCTCTCTCTCTCTCTCTCTCTCTCTCTCTCTCTCTCTCTGCCAACTAGAGCCTTCAATAGGTTCCCTCAATTACTTCCTTAATCCTTTAGACAAGGGAACACCATTTCCATTCTGGTCACTTTGCAGTTCTCATTTATAGTGCTGAGAGAGAGAGAGAGAGAGAGAGAGAGAGAGAGAGGTTGCATTTACGAGAAAACCTTCAAAACGTGAGAGAATTTTTAAAAACCTTCAAAACAAGAGAGAGAGAGAGAGAGAGAGAAAGAGAGAGAGACTGCATTTGCAAAAGCCTCAATACGAGAGAGAGAGAGAGAGAGAAAGAGAGAGAGAGAGAGAGAGAGGATTAACAAAAAACCCTTCAAAACAAAAACAAAAAGAGAGAGAGAGAGAGAGAGAGAGAGAGAGAGGATTAACAAGAAACCCTTCAAAACAAAAAAGAGAGAGAGAGAGAGAGAGAGAGAGAGAGAGGATTAACAAGAAACCCTTCAAAAAAAAAAAGAGAGAGAGAGAGAGAGAGAGAGAGAGAGGATTAACAAGAAACCCTTCAAAAGAGAGAGAGAGAGAGAGAGAGAGAGAGAGAGAATTTGAAAAAAAAAAAACTTCAAAACGTGTCACTGAATACATTTTACAGGTCCATAGAGTGACTGATTGACTTTCACAAAGTCAATTAGCAAATTTAGATTACAAAACTAATCACCTCATCATTTTCAGCTGCTCCCTTTTCCCCTTGATACAATTACTAACTCTTTTTTTTCGACATCAGTGACAGCTTTGTTGTAGTATTTTGCTGTCGTGGGCAGAAGTAATGACATACAATTAATCAAGGAATTTTTAAAGTTTTTTTATAGTTTATATATGAAATATCTATTTTAATGTTGGTGGTTTTTTAAATATTTCATATTAATTGTTAATTACTTTTCCTCACTGGGCTATTTTCCCTGTTGGAGCCCTCGGGCTTATAGCATTCTGCTTTTCCAACTAGGGTTGTAGCTTAGCAAGTAATAATAATAATAATAATAATAATAATAATAATAATAATTATGACCATAACGAAAACTTCGTAGGTTTGAATGAAAATTATTTTAAAAAGCTTTTAGATTTAACCTTTAATAAAACCTTCTTTGTATTTAATAATAATAATAATAATAATAATCGATACTGGTACACTTATCAAAATGGAAAATGAGAATGACGTTGCAAATAAATTGATGAGATTAGAAATGTAACTGTAAGAGAGATTACTGGAGTGCCATATGTGGATGAGATCATGGTGAGGGTTAGATGGGGATGGTTTGGGCATGCTCTTCGCACTCCCCATGAGAGATTAGTTCACCAAACTTTCAACTGGGCTCCACAAGGCACTAGAAGAGTTGGAAGACCCAGGCCTACATGGCTGGGGACTATGAAGCGTGAAGTGGGAGATGATGATGAATGGAGAAATATTGATTTAAAAGCTCAAGATAGAGACGACTGGCGGAATCTAACCGAGGCTCTTTGCGTCAATAGGCGTAGGAGAATATGATGATGATGATGATGATGATGATAACCTACGAGGACACAAAGAAAAAACAAGTAATGGTGTATATATATCCGTCCTTAGATATACACTTATATGTATGTATTTATATACATACATACCCATTTCTAAGGGGGGAGACCCTAACGTGGTGAAAGGGTTTTTGTATCGCCATGATCAGCAAAGCTGTACTAGTCAGACCCATCCAGACTCAATTCGAACTGGCAGAATGCTATAAGCCCAAGGGCTCAAACAAGAAGAAATAACCCAGTGAGAAAAGGAAATTGGGAAATACACTATATGAGAATTAGTGAATAAAGGTTATAAAATATTTTAAAATCACAACAGCATTAAAATATCCCCACTTGAAGACAGTTTCTTTATCAAAGAAATTAAACACTGGCAAAATAGGTTGAACCCAGAGGCTACAAAAAAAAATGACAACTTTGATGAATTCAGAGGCTATAAAAAAAAGGCTGATATCGTAGATGAATTCAGAGGTTCAAAAAAAAAAAAAAAAAAAAAAAAAAAACCACACACACACACACAGAAAACATAGGTGAATCCAGAGGCTCCAAAAAAGGCTGAAAACGTAGGTGAATTCATAAGCTCCAAAAATACTGACAAGGTAGCTGAATCCCTACAAAAAAAGGCCAACAACGTAAATGAATTCATATGCCCCCAAAAAGACTGACAAAGTAAGTGAATTCAGACGCTTGTAAAAAAGGCTGACAACAAAGGTTGAATCCAGAAGATCCAAAAAGTCTGAAAACGTAGCTGAATTTAGAGGCTCCAAAATAAGGATGACAACTTAGATGAATCCAGAGGCTCCAAAACGACTGAAAACGTGGCTGAATCCAGAATCTCCCAAAAAGGCTAAAAACGTAAATTAATTTAGAGGCTCCAAAAAGACTGACAAAGTAGCTGAATTCCTTGAAAAAAGGCCAACAACTTAAATGAATTCATGTGCCCCAAAAAAAGACTGATAAAGTGAATTCAGACGCTTATAAAAAAGGCTGACAACATAGGTTGAATCCAGAGGATCCAAAAAGTCTTAAAACGTAGCTGAATTAAGAGGCTCCAATAAAAGGATGAATCCAAAGGCTCCAAAAGAGACTGACAAAGTAGGTGAATTCAAAGGCTTACAAAAAAAGGCTGACAACGTAGGCTGAATCCAGACCCCCCCCCCCAAAAAAAAAGGATAATTCTTCATAGGTGGAAAGGTTATTCACCCGAGAGCCTTAGGAGATCGATAAATCAATCTGCTTAAGAGGCAAGAAGACCTTTTGAGCCCAAGCGATGCTATCGCAGTGTTCTCATATCTTCATTTTTTTTTTATCATGGGTGAGGTCAGTGTCTTGGTGGAAATGGGATTATTATTATTATTATTATTATTATTATTATTAATATATTAATACGATAGCGTGAGTGTTATTTATTTTGTGTCACGCTTTAAAGAAAACGGAAATAATTTCATGGTATACTCTTACAAATTCACATTAGACTATAATTACTTAACCAAAGCACATGTTATATTTTCCCAATTTTGTCTTTAGCACCTGACTTTTTTTAAACATTAAACAAAAAGTTGAGTTCTATCAATTTCCATAACCTAGATTATAAAATTTATCTCGGGACATTTCATTCAAACATGTATAGATTAGGAATAAGATCATTAGTAATGAAAATATCATTTCGTGTAATTTACACGGGTTCCTCTAGTCATTATTATTGTTATTATTATCATTATTATTATGAACATTATTATTATCAATATCATTATTATTAATATTATCATTATTATAATCTAAGCTACAACCATAGCAAGATGCTTTGAACCAAAAGGATCCAACATTAGTAATAATAATAAAGTTAATCTTGAAACGATATTGAACTTACAATCGGTAGAAACTATCCGATAAGTCTCAACCAATTTCAACCTACGAAATTTAGTTCACATCCAGTAAACCTTGGTCTAAAGGATGTCTATTTGTTAGACCAAACAGTAAACTACGCAAAGAATCTTTGAAGACATTCCACCGAGAATCAACAAAAGAATTTCTTTAAAAAATATCTATATACAAAGCAATGTACTGTATATATATATATATATATATAAATAATTATCGGAAATTCTCCGTAATAATATACTGTTCTCAGTCGTATTTCAGTATGTACTGTACAGTATATATATATATATATATATATATATATATAAATAATTATCGGAAATTCTCCGTAATAATATACTGTTCTCAGTCGTATTTCAGTAAAATAAAGGTGACCGTAACTTCCCCCTACTTTGTTATTTATTATCTTTTACGGGTTGGTGACCGTAATACCACGCCTTAACGTCAATATATCCATTTTTAAAACGGTAAATGCCTAGCAACATTTATTTCAGGATATTTACCGTTATTTTACGGCTAATTTTTAGGGGCATATACCTTTTTTCGCTAAAATAATATCCGTACACTGCTAAAGATTTGCATTAAAAAACTGTAAATGTCTGGTAACATTAATTCCAACATTTTTACCATTTTAAAAACAGATATATTGACGTAAAAGAGTGATATTACGGTCACCAACCCGTAAAAGATAATAACAAAGTAAGGTAAAATTACTGTCTCCTGTAATTTTACTGGAATACAGTTTAGAACAGTATATTTTCACGGAGAATATCAGAAATTACGGTCTCCAGTTTAAAACAGTATATTTTCACGGAGAATATCAGAAATTACGGTCTCCTGTAGTTTTACTGGAATACAGTTTAGAACAGTATATTTTCACGGAGAATATCAGAAATTACGGTCTCCTGTAGTTTTACTGGAATACAGTTTAGAACAGTATATTTTTACGGAGAATATCAGATTAACATTACGTTTTTTTTTTTTTAAACAGTGTAAGAAATCAACAGAGTTTAAAGTTTACAAAGAATGGTAACTGATTGCCTGCTTCCATCTGCATGGTAAGTATAATATTTGGGTGAATTCTGTTTACATACTCTATAAACATGTCAGCGAGAGAGCTCTCTCTCTCTAAACGGTGGAAGTTTCATCGACGTATCTTCTATAAAAAATGGGGAGATAAAATACTTTGGCACACTATCCAAGAACTAATTCTTCCAAGTGTCTGGTTTTCTCTCTCTCTCTCTCTCTCTCTCTCTCTCTCTCTCTCTCTCTCTATATATATATATAATATATATATACATACATATATATATATATATATATATTCTAGAAGATTTATTCCAGCTGTGACCAAGTTGTGGAATGATCTTCCTAATCGGGTAGTTGAATCAGTAGAATTTCAAAAGTTCAAACTAGCAGCAAATGATTTTCATGTTGAACAGGCTAACTTAAGTCTTTTTATAATTAATATATGACATATTTGTTTTGATGTTGTTACTGTTTTTAGAATAATTTATTGCTAATTATTTCTCATCGTTTATTTATTTCCTTATTTCCTTTCCTCACTTGGCTACTTATCCTGCTGGAACCTTGGGCTTATTGCATCTTGCTTTTCCGACTAGGGTTGTAGCTTGGCTAGCAAATATATATATATATATATAAATATATATATATATATATATATATAAATATATATATATATATATATAGTGTATATATACATATATATATATATATATATGTATGTATATATATACATACATATATATATATATATATGTATGTATATATATACATACATATATATATATATATATCACTAAATCAATGACATTTAATATCGAAATGTACCTTTGAGAATGTATATCCACTGAAAATTCATTTATGATAACATCTTCTGGGCATATATCTATTGACGCAAAGGGCCTCAATAATAATAATAATAATAATAACAATAATAATAATAATAATATTAATACGTAACTACATATTACCTAAATACTTCTTTAAATTGAAAGTGTTCTTTGGATAACATTGCACGAAAAGAGAGAGGAAAGTATCAGCACTCAAGGTTGCGAGTTTGGGGGCCCAGTGACAG
>NC_090744.1:19177395-19189895 GCF_036898095.1 Palaemon carinicauda
TCAGATCAAAGTCTCCAGCCGTCATCAATCCGCAGTGGACAGCGTGGTGATGAAAATGGACAAACCCCAGACATGGCTAAGGACATATCTGAGGCCTTTGTCCTGCAGTGGATTGGATTAGAAACGGTTGCATTTGTTGTTGTTGTGTGTGTGTGTGTATATATATATATATATATATATCATATATATATATATATATATAGGCAGGCCATATAATGAGAATGACAGATAATAAATGGACATTAAGAATAAAAGGATGGGTCCCTGGAGATGGCAAAAGAAGCAGGGGAAGCAAGAGAAGACGATGGATTGACGAACTAAGAAAGTTTGTAGGGTATAGACTGGCATGAAATCCATAGAGACGCAAGTGGAAGGGCATGTCTGAGGCCTTTGTTCTGCAGTGGACTAGTGACGAATATATATATATATATATATATATATACACACAAAAGACTTTGCACTCTTTACTTACTGAAGTATTCCTTATTTCCAAATAACATAAATGTTGACACATTCCATAACCCGACATCCATACCTGGATCACATTCGCACATAATTCAAGAATCTTTTATTGGTAAACACCAATATGCAAATCTCTTCCAATAATCACAGTAAGACATGAGCCATTGCTATAATTGCTTGCTAATTTGACTTCGATTTTAGGGGAAAGTTAACCACCCAATCTGACACCAAAAATATCGAGATTAAAACTAGCTGTATTATTATTATTATTATTATTATTATTATTATTATTATTATTATTATTATTTGCTAAGCTACAACCCTAGTTGGGTAAGCAGGATGCTATAAGACCAAGGGCTCCAACAGGGAAAAATAGTCCACTATTATTATTATTATCATTATTATTACTATTATTATTATTATTATTATTATTATTATTATTATTATTATTATTATTATTATTATAATTATTACTTGCTAAGCTACAACCCTAGTTGGGTAAGCAGGATGCTATAAGACCAAGGCTCCAACAGGGAAAAAATAGTACACTATTATTATTATTATTATTATTACTTGCTAATCTACAACCCTAGTTGGAAAGCAAGATGCTATAAGCCCAGGGGCTCCAACGGGGAAAGTAGCCCAGTGAGGAAAGGAAACAAGAAAATTGAAATATTTTAAGAACAGTAACATTAAAATAAATATCTCCTATATAAACTATAAAAAACCTTAACAAAACAAGAGGAAGAGAAATAAGATAGAATAGTGTTCATGGGTGTACCCCTCAAGCAAGAGAAAACGGAATTTGGAAAAGTCCCTGTCTAGTGATCTGCTGGACTGGGGTGCGAGACACGCTCAAGCTCTTTAGTTTAGTGGTACTGTAACCTCACCATCTTTGTGAGCTAAGAGAGTACACTCTGGCACACTATTCTATCTGATTCTCTTCCTCTTGTTTTGTTAAAGTTTTATAGTCAATATAAGAAATATTTATTTTAATGTTACTGTTCCTCAGATATTTTATTTTTTCTTGGTTCCTTTCCTTACCGGCTATTTTCCCACTTGGGGAGCTTGGGCTTATGGCATCCTGCTTTTCCAACTAGGGTTGTAGCTTGGCAAGTAATAATAATAATAATAATAATAATAATAATAATAATAATACAAGTAGTTTTAATCTGACCTTTTCCAACTAGGGTTGTAGCTAAGTAAGTAAGTAAGTAATAATAATAATAATAATAATAATAATAATAATAATAATAATAAGGGAGGGTCTGGGGGAGCCTATAGGTCTACGTGCTAAGTCATCAGCAGCCATTGTCTGGCCCTCCCTGGTCCTAGCTCAATGGAGAGGGGACTTGGACGCTGATCATATATGTAATTTCTAGGGCATTGACGCTATCCTTAGCCTCTGCCATTCATGAATAACCTTTAAAACCCAAAATCCTGATGGTAAACATACTGAAACTGAGATCGTCATTTTCATAAAATATATATTTGTTTGAGACACTAGAAATATTTTACTGGATTCGTGAATACAACAAAATAAGTAAAATACGAACCTTTTTTATTTTTTCTCGTTTGAAGAAATAGTTGTTGTGTTTGATTATCTTCGCTTATAATATCCTCATTGACATTTTATTTACGAGATCTTCCAAAACTACAATTGATTCAGTTGAACGTCGTATCTAGAAGGAGAAAAATAATACATTATTTATGTATATATAATTAGACATATCTAGAAAGAGAAAAATAATACAAAATGAATGGGTTATATAAATATTTATATATATATATATATATATATATATATTATATATAATATATATATATATATAAATGGATAAACATTACACACTCACATATTTGCACACACAAATATTAGTATACACACAAATGTGTATAAATATCATTGCAATCATATATACAAGGAGGAAAATAATAAAAAAAAACGAACGAGTTATTATTATATTTATATATAAATACCTACATATGTACACACACACGTACACACACACACACACACACACATATATATATATATATATATGTGTGTGTGTGTGTGTACATATGTAGGTATTTATATATAAATATTTAATATATATATATATATGCATGTATATATATGCATACATATATATATGTATATATATACATATATATATATATATATATATACATATATATATACATACTTAAATATATGTACACATACATAAAAATCATCATAACTATTTACAGTATCAATAACACATCCTAAGGACAATATTACAATACTATGAAAGCTTCCAAAAAATATTTCTCCTAATTAAATTTAAATCCTTTATATTAAAAAAAAAATTAGAAAAATCTCCCAAAAAATTCCTTCGAGATTCAAATTCTATTATTAAACACAAGAATTCACTCCCAAAAAATTCCTTCGAGATTCAAATTCTATTATCAAACACAAGAATTCACTCCCAAAAAATTCCTTCGAGATTCAAATTCTATTATCAAACACAAGAATTCACTCCCAAAAAATTCCTTCGAGATTCAAATTCTATTATTAAACACAAGAATTCACTCCCAAAAAATTCCTTCGAGATTCAAATTCTATTATTAAACACAAGAATTCACTCCCAAAAAATTCCTTCGAGATTCAAATTCTATTATTAAACACAAGAATTCACTCCCAAAAATTCCTTCGAGATTCAAATTCTGTTATCAAACACAAGAATTCACTCCCAAAAAATTCCGAGATTCAAATTCTATTATTAAACACAAGAATTCACTCCCAAAAAATTCCTTCGAGATTCAAAATCTATTATTAAACACAAGAATTCACTCCCAAAAAATTCCTTCGAGATTCAAATTCTATATTAAACACAAGAATTCACTCCCAAGAAATTCCTTCGAGATTCAAATTCTATTATTAAACACAAGAATTCACTCCCAAGAAATTCCTTCGAGATTCAAATTCTATTATTAAACACAAGAATTCACTCCCAAGAAATTCCTTCGAGATTCAAATTCTATTATTAAACACAAGAATTCACTCCCAAAATATTCCTTCGAGATTCAAAATCTATTATTAAACACAAGAATTCACTCCCAAAAAATTCCTTCGAGATTCAAATTCTATTATTAAACACAAGAATTCACTCCCAAAAATTCCTCCGAGATTCGAAATTACAGAAAAATAAAAAAATGAATAACTTTAATCCGGAACGCCACTACCATAAGCAGAGATTAATTCTACATTCATTTATTTTTATTCATGCCGAAGCCAGCTTCCATCGGCAGTACTCATTCAGTATTAACCACCATGTTGAATTCACCAACACTATGAATTAATTTCGGTTTAATCTGATGAACGGGGGATTACCCACAATGCAATCGGGTTGCGCTTTGCGATGCGTCCGTTTGTTTGGGGAAGATCCTAAACCCACGGTGTCGTTATTACTAGTGTACGCGACACGTCAAAAAGGATGGGTAATATTTCAAATGGGTAGGCACACGCAGATTCAACCCTACTCCTGTCTCTTTTCTAACTACCTCTCGGGGTACCTTCTCTCACCAGGGTATGACTACTTTTTCTCCCCCTTACCCAAGGGTTGAGAATAATCCTAGTAGTCATACATTTGGCAATGCCGCTTGGCGTGGTAGGAAAGATATATATATATATATATATATATATATATATATATATATATATATATATATATATATAAATATATATATATATATATATATACTGTATATATAGACATATATATATATATATGCACATATATATATACATATATACATATATATATATATATATATATATATATATATGCACATATATATATATACATATATACATATATATATATATATATATATATATATATATATAATATATATATATATATATAAACACTTGCGCTTTATTATATAAGCGAGATTTCCATTATCATTATTACTAGATAGGGTACAACCCTAGTTGGAAAAAAAGCTAGGATGCCATAAGCCCTATATGAGCTCCAACGAGGAAAGGATATAAGGATACAAATAGAAGTGTTCCTGAGTGTACCCTCAAGCAAGAGAACTCTAACCCAAGACAGTGGAGGACCATGGTACAGAGGCTATGACACTACCCAAGACTAGAGAACGATGGTTTAATCTTGGAGTTTTCTTCTCCTAGAAGAGATGCTTACTGTAGCTAAAGAGGGGGGAGGAGAAGGGGAGGTATAAGGGAAGGTTTAAGGTGGGGGAAGAAAATGCAAATGGATATAAGTATCAACGGAGGTAAGAGATTACACACGAGTCAGATAGGAACTTCACTGCATACATGAAGGGGTAGACACACTGCTGGTGAGGTATCTGTACCGACGTGGTTAGCTTATGCGTTTCTTTATCGACAACGACACGATGACAGTAAAGGCTTGAATGTTTAAAGGTCTCTTAGAAATGGAAGAGACAAGGGACAGTGATATTGCCCTAGCAAGCAGGACAATGCCCTAGAGACTGACCATATATACATATGATCAGCGCCTAAGCCCCTCTCCACCCAAGCTAGGATCAAGGAGGGCCAGGCAATGTCTGCTAATGACTCAGCAGGTAGACCTATATGTTTGAAGTTTTCTGGTATCCTGACATCTGAGGTCACTGACAGAGAGAGAGAGAGAGAGAGAGAGAGAGAGAGAGAGAGAGACAGCGGGATTCTCTCTGGTTATTCCTCCGCCTATCTCCTTCCTCGATTCCCCAGGAGGGGGAGAGAAGTAATCCCCAAAACGGACGCCAGAACTGGAGAGTAATTTCCTATCTAATTAATCCGCTCGTAAATCGCTCATCCGTCGGCGGCCATGAAAAGCCCAGGGAAGAAATTTCGGATGTAAATGACTAATGGAGAATTTGGGCGACGCACGCACGCACGAGCAGATGGGGATGATAATGAATGGGAAATGAGCCAATGAGGACTTCATCCACAGGAGGTAATTAAGGGGGGAAATTTAATGGGGAGGTGGAATTGCATAAGTGGAGATTTATATATTTTTTACCAGATATGTTGTGTAAATATTTGCATATAAGGATCTCTCTCTCTCTCTCTCTCTCTCTCTCTCTCTCTCTATATATATATATATACTTACAAATATGTTTATATATATATATATATATATACACTAACAATGTTTATATATATATATACATATATATATAATATATATATATAAACATATTGTTAGTATAATATATTTATATATAAACATATTTATAAGTATATATATATATTATATATAAAACCAAAACAACAAACGCATCCGTTTCTATTTCACTGCAGGACAAAGGCCTTCAGACATGTCTTTATACATGTGTAAAATCTGGCCAGTTTTCATCACCACGCTGGCCACTGCGGATTAGTGATGGTGGGAGACTTTGGTCTGTTCGCTCACTGAAAACCAACCTAGTACGCCTGGCCCTGACTAGTACAGCTTTGGTGAGCATGACGATACACAATCCCTTTCACCACGTTAAGTTATCCCCACTTGGAAAGGGTGTGTGTATATATTATATATATATATATATAAAGAGAGAGAGAGAGAGAGAGAGAGAGAGAGAGAGGTAGACGGTGTACATGACTCCATATTGGTATTTGTTTCGACTATGGCAGAGAGAGAGAGAGAGAGAGAGAGAGAGAGAGGACTTGCCAGACCTTTTAAGGAATAACAAAACCGTACATAACAATTTGGAAATTAATCTAAAAATTCTTGGAGAGAGAGAGAGAGAGAGAGAGAGAGAGAGAGAACTTGCCAGACCTTATGGAATAACAAAAACGTACATAACAATTTGGAAATTGATCTAAAACATTTTGGAAAGAGAGAGAGAGAGAGAGAGAGAGAGAGAGAGAGAGGACTTGCCAGACCTTATGGAATAACAAGAACGCTGTTTATCCAACTTATTTCAAGAGGGATAAGGGATGAGCAAGTGGACGAACAGGAGGAGGAAAAAGAGGAGTAAATATGGCAAAAGGAAGAGGAAGAAAAGAGGAGAAAGATAAGTGGTAGGGGGGGGGGCGGGTAATTGGCAATGAAAGAATGGACTGTAAGATACTGAAGAGACTTAAATCTGATACTACAAGAACACTTAAGTTTTTGAACACTTGAGTGTTTTGAACACTCAAGTTTTTGAACACTTAAGTTTTTGAACACTCAAGTTTTGAAGTTGCGTTCAAGTTGAACCTCTGGTTTTGGCTATAAATATTTTGTGATCTAAAGATTTAATGGTAGAAGAAAGGGACAGTCACATTGCTCTGATTAGCAGGACAATGCCCTAGAGATTGACCATATTATTATTATCATCATTAGCTAAGCTACAACCCTAGTTGGAAAAGCAGGATGCTATAAGCCCAGAGGCTCCAACAGGGAAAATAGTCCAGTGAGGAAAGGAAAAAAGGAAAATAGAATATTTTATGAAGAGTAACATTGAAATAAATATCTCCTATATAAACTATGAAAACTTTAACAAAACAGGAGGAAGAGAAATAAGATAGAATAGTGTGCCAGAGTGTACCCTTAAGCAAGAGAACTCTAACCCAAGAAAGTGGAAGACCATGGTACAGAGGCTATGGCACTACCCAAGACAGAGAACAATGGTTTGATTTTGGAGTGTCCTTCTCCTAGAAGAGCTGCTTACTATAACTCAAGTCTCTCTTCTACCCTTACAAAGAGGAAAGTGGCCACTGAACAATTAGTGCAGTAACATCTTAGGACCAGGGAGGACCAGGGTAATGGCTGCTGATGACTCAGCAGCCAGACCTATAGGCTCCACACAAACCACATCCTTAGATCACAATGATGGTGAGATTACAGACACTAAAAGAGACTATCAACCTTGAGCGGGTCTCGAACCTAAGTCCGACAATTCACCAGCAGGGGAGTTTCCACTCAGCTGCCATAACCACTAAGGTAGAAGTTTCTTTGGTCGCTGCAACCTCACCATCCTTGTGAGCTAAAGATGGGGGTGTTTGTGGGAGCCTATAGGTCCTATCCGCTGAGTCATCAACAACCATTGCCTGGCCCTCCTTAGTCCTAGCTTGGGTGGAGAGGGGGCTTGGGCGCTGATCATATCTTTATATGGTCAGTCTCTAGGGCATTGTCCTGCTCGAAAAATAATGTCACTGTCCCATGCATCTGCCATTCATGAGCGGCCTTTAAGCCTTTAAAAAAGTAAATGATTATTCCAAAGAGTAAATTTCAAAAATACTGTTTTTTTATGGATAAATGATCTGATTTTTTTATTTCAAAATTCTTCAAATATGTAAATAAGATGAGACTCTCTCTCTCTCTCCTCCCCCTCTCTCTCTCTCTCTCTCTCTCTCTCTCTCTCTCTCTCTCCAAAGAAAAGAAGGGAACGAAAATAGACGTAAGGGAGATGAATTTAAATTAGTAGGAATAAACAAGTCATGAAATAAAGAGAGAGAGAGAGAGAGAGAGAGAGAGAGAGAGAGAGAGAGATAAAAGCTGTTGGGAAGGAAGAAGAGGGAAAGGGGGAGACAGTCTGCTCGAGGGTAGAGGGGAGATTGTAGATAGGGAAGGGGGAGAGAGGGAGAGGGAGGAAGAGGGAGTTAGAAGGGGGAGGGAGGGGGGTAAGGGGTGAGGGTGAGCGTTGCGTGAGGGCCTCTGATGACGACGGAACCCAATTAATGGACATTCTATTAAAGAGGGTTATTGCAAGTCGATTCACCTAATGAGAGAGATGAAGGGGGATGGTCAATGAGAGAGAGAGAGAGAGAGAGAGAGAGAGAGAATAATCTTATGTCAGGGCATTTTACATTTCACGAATAATAATATTCGAAATTCGAAAAGGTGAAAAGAGAGAGAGAGAGAGAGAGAGAGAGAGAGAGAGAGAGAGAGAATAACTTATGTCAAGGTATTTTACATTTCACGAATAAAAATATTCATAATTCGAAAAGGTGAAAAACAACAGAGAGAGAGAGAGAGAGAGAGAGAGAGAGAGAATTTCATATCTCACGATTAAAAAATTAATCAAATCTTTGGAATACTATACATTCGAAAAGGTGGAAATAGACAAAAATATTGACCATCCCTTGAAAATAATAAAAAAAAAACACAGAGAGAGAGAGAGAGAGAGAGAGAGAGAGAGAGAGATAATGTCTAGATATTTTACCATATCTCACTACTAAAGATATAAAAAAAAATCTTTGGAATACTATACATTCGAAAAGGTGGAAGTAGACAAAAATGTTGACCATCCCTTGAAAATAATAAAAAAAACGGAGAGAGAGAGAGAGAGAGAGAGAGAGAGAGAGAGAGAGAATAATCTAATGTCCAGATATTTTACCCTATCTCACTACTAAAAATATAAAACAAATCTTTGAAATGCTATACATTCGAAAAGGTGGCAATAAACCAAACTATTGACCATCTCTGTCCATCTCTGTCAATTAAGTGACAGAGAAAGGATTTCTTTGACTAATTGCCACATCATTACTGTTTCCGGAAGTTCGTTATTCAGCCATCTGTTGGGTAATTCTTGGCGAGAGAAAATTCCCATGGTTTTGGTACAGTTGGCTTCATTAATTCTGGTATTATTATTATTATTATTATTATTATTATTATTACTAGCCAAGCTACAACCCTAGTTGGGAAAGCAAGATGCTATAAGCCCAAGGGCTCCAATAGGGGAAAATAGCCCAGTAAGGAAAGGAAATAAATAAATGATGAGAACAAACTAACAATAATTATTATTATTATTATTTTTATTATTACTAGCCAAGCTACAACCCTAGTTGGGAAAGCAAGATGCTATACGCCCAAGGGCTCCAATAGGGGAAAATAGCCCCGTAAGGAAAGGAAATAAATAAATGATGAGAACAAACTAACAATAATTATTATTATTATTATTTTTATTATTACTAGCCAAGCTACAACCCTAGTTGGGAAAGCAAGATGCTATAAGCCCAAGGGCTCCAATAGGGAAAAATAGCCCAGTAAGGAAAGGAAATAAATAAATGATGAGAACAAACTAACAATAATTATCATTATTATTATTTTTATTATTACTAGCCAAGCTACAACCCTAGTTGGAAAAGCAAGATGCTAGAAGCCCAAGGGTTCCAATAGAGAAAAATAGCCCAGTAAGGAAAGGAAATAAATAAATGATGGGAAGAAACTAACAATAAATCATTCTAAAAACAGTAACAACGTTAAAATAGATGTCATATATAAACTATTAATAACGTCAAAAACAGATATGTCATATATAAACTATTAATAACGTCAAAAACAGATATGTCATATATAAACTATTAATAACGTCAAAAACAGATATGTCATATATAAACTATTAACAACGTCAAAAACAGATATGTCATATATAAACTATAAAAAGACTCATGTCAGCCTGGTCAACATAAAAACATTTGCTCCAACTTTGAACTTTTGGAGTTCGACTTATTCAACTACCCGATTAGGAAGATCATTCCACAATCTCTTTTGCTTCCTATGTAGTGTACCAGAATTATATAAGTCAACTGTACAGTTGGTTTCATTAATTCCGGTACACTTTAAGCTAAGGAGACGTCAGTGTACCGGAATTAATGAAGTCAATTGTACTTGAACCTGCCCTTCTCTATATAACCTAGAGTAAATACTACAAAAGCTTCTGTAAGTTTTATTCCAGCTGCGACCAAGTTGTGGAATGATTTTCCTGATCGGGTAGTTTAGTCAACTGAACTTCGAAATGTTCAAACTTGCTGGAAATATTTTCTATGTTGAACAGACTGACATAAGTCTATTTTTATAGTTTTGGTGTTGTTATTGTTCTTAATATATTTCATTTTAATTGTTCAATATTTCTTATAAAGTTATTACTTCCTTATTTCATTTCCTCTCACGGCTATTTTTTTCCTGTTGGAGCCCTCGGACTGATAGCGTCCTGCTTTTCCAACTAGGGTTGTAGCTTGGCTAATAATAATAATAATAATAATAATAATAATAATAATAATAATAATAATAATAATAACAAGAAGAAGAAGAAGAAGAAGAAGAAGAAGAAAGGAAATGAACAAAATAAGGAAGAAAAACATAGGAAAGTAGAGTAAAAGAAGAAACACAATTAATCTATACATATTATCTTTAACGTTATATACAAAGATACCTTAACATGGTGAAAGGGTTTGTGTATCGCCATGATCAGCAAAGCTGTACTAATCTAAACCGGTTCTATTAGACTGGTTGGCTGTGAGCGATAAGACTAAAAGTCTCCCACCATCACCAATCCGCGGTGGCCAGCGTGGTAATGCAATTGGGCAAACCCCACACATGACCAAGACATATCCGAGGTTTTTGTCCTGCATTTATCGTTATTGAAGTTGACTAAGAGTCGTGGGACACCGAAAAGTAGTTTCATATAAACAACAACGGAGAAAACAGTCACTGGATATCGAAAATGGGTTTTATGAGTAGAGAAATAACGAAAGATTGAGTGATTGATTTAAAGTTTTCAGGCATCCTGACATCTGAGGTCATTGACGCCGGTAACATTTAATTTATGTATACAAAAATAAAAAATAAAATGAAATAAAAAATAAAAGAGTATTCAATTAAAATCATAAAAGTTGAATGTCATAAAAGTTAAATATTTTTCAGAAGACCTGCTTCTGAAATAAATCTAAAAATGCCACTTGCATGGTAGGACACATCATTTCCAAGAATCTTAGCAAGGATGAACCTGCCACCCTCACCTCGAGCCTCAAACAAATATCTATAACGAAAGAAATCAGTATTAACGAACCTCAAGGGAAAAAAAAAAAAAAAAAAAAAAAAAAAAAAAAAAAAAAAAAAAAACCACTTGTGCATTAAACTGAACCTGAGGTTTGAGAAGGAAATGCCTGGCGAGCTAGATAATGTTATTACTGTTTCTTAGTCAGGATGTGGTTTCAACTTCGACCTTCTTTTCATTTCTATCAATTCTTCCTTGTAGCAAAAAGCAAAAATCTTGTTTTAGTTGACTTTTTGTTTATGTTTGGGGTTGTGGTGGCAGATGTGGTAACGTCCCTGACTGGTGAAAACCAAACTGGGTGGGGTTCGAGTCCTGCTCAAACTCGTTAGTTTCTTTAGTCGCTGCAATCTCACCATCCTTGTGAGCTAAGGATGGGAGGTTTAGGGGAGCCTATAGGTCTATCTGCTGAGACATCAGCAGCCATTGCCTGGCCCTTCCTGGTCCTAGCTTGTGTGGAGAGGGGGCTTGGGCGCTGATCATGTGTATATATGGTCAGTCTCTAGGGTATTTTCCTGCTCAAACTCGTTAGTTTCTTTAGTCGCTGCAATCTCACCATCATTGTGAGCTAAGGATGGGAGGTTTGGGGGTAGTCTATGGGTCTATCTGCTGAGACATCAGCAGCCATTGCCTGGCCCTCCGTGGTCCTAGCTTGTGTGGAGAGGGGGCCTGGGCGCTGATCATGTGTATATATGGTCAGTCTCTAAGGTATTGTCCTGCTTGATGAAGCAATGTCACTGTCCCTTACCTCTGCCATTCATGAGCGGCCTTTAAACCTTTCTTAATAGCAAATATATTTATAGACAACGTAGGGAATAAAGCCTATTATGTAAATACATAAGATGAAATCTCAATACGACTTGTCATTAAAGAAATTGCTGACCACACCTTTTCCCCTTAACCCCATAATAAGCTGGTATCCATTTACAGGTGGGTTGACTTGTGAGCAGTTAACCGGGAGCGATCCACGGGCCTACCCAAGTGGGTTAATTTATGTACTCGTGAAGTTAACCAAGAAATACAATCGCTGGTTATTTGAAAGAGGTAGCTATGCTTTTCCAATATAATCTAAAACTTTACAACATATTAATCCTAGTGCTACTGTAATTTTCAGTGGCTACTTTCCTCTTGGTAAGGGTAGAAGAGACTTTATCTAAGGTAAGCTGCTCTTCTATGAGGACACAACAAAATCAACCATTGTTCTCTAATTTTGTGTAGTGCTATAGCCTCTATACCATGGCCTTCCACTGTTTTACGTTTATATGCCCGTCGTCACCATG
>NC_090744.1:19194895-19214895 GCF_036898095.1 Palaemon carinicauda
CATGAAGACACGACTACCTACGTTTGACGGCGCATAAAGACACGTTTGAAGGCTCATGAAGACGTGACTACCTACGTTTGACGGCGCATAAAGACACGTTTGAAGGCTCATGAAGACGTGACTACCTACGTTTGACGGTGCATAAAGACACGTTTGAAGGCTCATGAAGACGTGACTACCTACGTTTGACGGCGCATAAAGACACGTTTGAAGGCTCATGAAGACGTGACTACCTACGTTTGACGGCGCATGAAGACACGACTACCTACGTTTGACGGCGCATAAAGACACGTTTGAAGGCTCATGAAGACGTGACTACCTACGTTTGACGGCGCATGAAGACACGTTTGAAGGCTCATGAAGACGTGACTACCTACGTTTGACGGCGCATGAAGACACGTTTGAAGGCTCATGAAGACGTGACTACCTACGTTTGACGGCGCATAAAGACACGTTTGAAGGCTCATGAAGACGTGACTACCTACGTTTGACGGCGCATAAAGACACGTTTGAAGGCTCATGAAGACGTGACTACCTACGTTTGACGGCGCATGAAGACACGACTACCTACGTTTGACGGCGCATAAAGACACGTTTGAAGGCTCATGAAGACGTGACTACCTACGTTTGACGGCGCATAAAGACACGTTTGAAGGCTCATGAAGACGTGACTACCTACGTTTGACGGCGCATGAAGACACGACTACCTACGTTTGACGGCGCATAAAGACACGTTTGAAGGCTCATGAAGACGTGACTACCTACGTTTGACGGCGCATAAAGACACGTTTGAAGGCTCATGAAGACGTGACTACCTACGTTTGACGGCGCATGAAGACACGACTACCTACGTTTGACGGCGCATAAAGACACGTTTGAAGGCTCATGAAGACGTGACTACCTACGTTTGACGGCGCATAAAGACACGTTTGAAGGCTCATGAAGACGTGACTACCTACGTTTGACGGCGCATGAAGACACGACTACCTACGTTTGACGGCGCATAAAGACACGTTTGAAGGCTCATGAAGACGTGACTACCTACGTTTGACGGCGCATAAAGACACGTTTGAAGGCTCATGAAGACGTGACTACCTACGTTTGACGGCGCATGAAGACACGACTACCTACGTTTGACGGCGCATAAAGACACGTTTGAAGGCTCATGAAGACGTGACTACCTACGTTTGACGGTGCATAAAGACACGTTTGAAGGCTCATGAAGACGTGACTACCTACGTTTGACGGCGCATGAAGACACGACTACCTACGTTTGACGGCGCATAAAGACACGTTTGAAGGCTCATGAAGACGTGACTACCTACGTTTGACGGCGCATAAAGACACGTTTGAAGGCTCATGAAGACGTGACTACCTACGTTTAACGGTGCATAAAGACACGTTTGAAGGCTCATGAAGACGTGACTACCTACGTTTGACGGCGCATGAAGACACGACTACCTACGTTTGACGGCGCATAAAGACACGTTTGAAGGCTCATGAAGACGTGACTACCTACGTTTGACGGTGCATAAAGACACGTTTGAAGGCTCATGAAGACGTGACTACCTACGTTTGACGGCGCATAAAGACACGTTTGAAGGCTCATGAAGACGTGACTACCTACGTTTGACGGCGCATAAAGACACGTTTGAAGGCTCATGAAGACGTGACTACCTACGTTTGACGGCGCATAAAGACACGTTTGAAGGCTCATGAAGACGTGACTACCTACGTTTGACGGCGCATAAAGACACGTTTGAAGGCTCATGAAGACGTGACTACCTACGTTTGACGGCGCATAAAGACACGTTTGAAGGCTCATGAAGACGTGACTACCTACGTTTGACGGCGCATAAAGACACGTTTGAAGGCTCATGAAGACGTGACTACCTACGTTTGACGGCGCATGAAGACACGACTACCTACGTTTGACGGCGCATAAAGACACGTTTGAAGGCTCATGAAGACGTGACTACCTACGTTTGACGGCGCATAAAGACACGTTTGAAGGCTCATGAAGACGTGACTACCTACGTTTGACGGCGCATAAAGACACGTTTGAAGGCTCATGAAGACGTGACTACCTACGTTTGACGGCGCATAAAGACACGTTTGAAGGCTCATGAAGACGTGACTACCTACGTTTGACGGTGCATAAAGACACGTTTGAAGGCTCATGAAGACGTGACTACCTACGTTTGACGGCGCATGAAGACACGACTAACAACACCCAAAGATGTACGATTGACAGACCACAAAATTAACGACAAAGCAATGTCCAAAATACCTAAAATTGGCAGCGTCCTAAAACAGATGTGAAATCTCCCAGCAACAACCGACAAGCAGCTCCCAAATACAGACGACTGACGACGCACAGAAATGTACAACTGACAAATGAAAAAAAATAAACAATTCCCAGCACCTAAAAACGTATGACTGAAAGCGCAAAAAGGAACTCTGCGAAAGGACCGAATGATTTTGCAACCACCAAAGAACAACGAAGCCTTTATCTATGAGAACTCCTTCATAAAACAAGAAAGCTAAATAAAGGAAGAAAGAGGATGTCAGCCGATAAGGATAAGGAAGTGGGTCTAGGAATGGCGGGTAGGGGATAATAAGGACGCGGTCAAATGGTGCTGCTGTTCACCCACCGCGGATGGCACCCATTGGCTGAGAGGATACTCTTTCGCGCTATTACACGTAGGGGCTGTTTTCGCGCGCAATTCCTCTCCGGTCAAAAATGTTCTTCTTTAATCTATTTAAATGATTCAAAGGAGATATTGTTTATGTCTACCGGAAGGTGCTATGAATTTACTCGTGGAATGGGTTTACACTTGAGCATGTGCCATGTGGCTGTACCAACCGTGTGTCACACGATCGTACATAGTTCATTTTGTGTATATATTATGCTTGTATCTTCGCTCTTCCCTCGTTCTAAAAAGAACCAGAATAAACATGTCTGCTTTTCTCATCTGTGACAGTGTCTGTTTTTTTAACATGAAATTTCTTGTTGCTTTGAGCTTTAGTATATAAAGGAGAGTGTTCTATAATTAAATAAACTCACTCAGTTGTTTTCATCCTGTCTTTGAGTCACAATCTTCTCTCGGCCCGTCACATGGCCATTACCTTAAATTCTGCTGCTTTTTACCTTAGATTACTTTAGAACTTTTTCAAATTTCATTAAATTTTAAGCTAGGAATACCGAAACTACCTCAGAATTAACTCGAAATCATGAAAATTACCTCAAACTGAGGTAATTGCCTTAAAAGTTTAAATCCTGCTCATGGATCTGTACCAAATGCATAATTTTGAAATGGCTTTTATGAAAATGGATTTGTCCTTGGAGAACTATAATCGAGAGATTTTAATTTTAATATAAAGATCCATTAGTATGAAATTCTTGTGATGAAATAAATTAGCTTCGAATAAATATTACCTTTCCAATAAAAGTAATATAAATACAAGAAAATAAAAAAAGAAAATATTTCAGGATTTGTCCGTTAATTTCAAAATAAGAAAATTAGTAGCATGAAATTCTTGTGATGAAATAAATAGGCTTCGAATATATATTATCTTCGCAATATAAACTAATTTATATACAAAAGAGCAAACAAAGATTTCATGCAACGCCGAAGGGCCAAGCTGACCACCAGGGTCCCAAATATTCCATTGCAGTAACAGGAATCTGGATTTAGCCATTTCCATTTTCAACTTTCGGTCTTCCATGACAGCCATTTAAGAATAACTAGATTGCTTCGACCAGCTGCATTTCCCAGGATATCGCTTCTCAAGTTGAGCGCAATCACTGCTCGGGGTTTCACAAGAGAAAAGCGAACGGATTTTGGAGACTTATTTTTGCAAAAAAGAGAAAGGAAAAAAATTTTTGCATTAAGGATCTACTTACAAAAAATAATGCATTAGGGTCTGCTTACAAAAAAATTTGCATTAAGGGTCTACTTACAAAAAAAAAAAAAAAATTGCATTAAGGATCTACTTGCAAAAAATGCATTAAGGGTCTACTTGCAAAAAAAAATTGCATTAAGGGTTTACTTACAAAAAAAAATGCATTAAGGGTTTACTGGCAAAAAAAATTGCATTAAGGGTTTACTTACAAAAAAAAAATGCATTAAGGGTTTACTTGCAAAAAAAAATTGCATTAAGGGTTTACTTGCAAAAAAAATTGCATTAAGGGTTTACTTGCAAAAAAAGGAGAAAAAGAAAAAAAAAAGATTTGCATTGAGGGTCTACTTGCAAAGGAAAAAAATTGCATCGAAGGTTTACTAGCACAAGAAAAAAAGAGATTTGCATTGAGGATCTACTTGCAAAAAAAAAAAAGTTTACATTAAGGGTTAACTTCTACATCTATCTATCTATCTATATATCTATATAATGTATATATATATATACATTATATATATATATATATATATATATATATATATATATATATATATATAATACCTATACTGTATGTATATATATATATATATATATATATATATATATATATAGGTTAGCTACTCATAAAACCAATGAGAAACTATCTTATTTCATAAAATAACTCTCAGATCATTTGAATGTTTATCATTCAAAAGTCACTCATGAATGGCAGAGGCAAGGCACAGTGTCAATACCCTAGACACCGACCATATATACATATGATCAACGCCCAAGCCCTCTATCTACCCAAGCTAGGACCAGGGAGAACCAGGCAATGGCTGCTGATGAATCAACAGGTAGAGCCCGCATCCTTAGCTCACAAGGAGGGTGAAGCTGCAGACACTAAAAGAAGATATCGAGGATGAGCGGGTCTCGAACCCCAGCCCAGCAGATGGCCATGCAGGGACGTTACCAATAGGTTACCAGAATGTGTAGATAATGGAGAGAGAATATGGGACTACTGCTGACTGCAAAAGTCAAACTGCTTTAAATTGAGAAATATGATGGAATTTTGACCTTAACTGGGTGCAGTTAAAAACTGTCATTAACTACGTCCTCTCTCTCTCTCTCTCTCTCTCTCTCTCTCTCTCTCTCTCTCTCTCTCTCTCTCTCTCTCTCTCTCTCTCTATATATATATATATATATATATTATATATATATATATATATATATATATATATATATATATATATATCTATACATATATATATATATATATATATATATATATATATATATATATATATATATATATAAATTATAATTACAAGCACCTTGTAAAGTTTTATATGGAAAGTCAACACTATAAAATCTAGTAAATGGAAACTGATGGTACTAAATTTTATATCTGGAAATTAAAAGGTTAATGCTATATAATCTAGAAATTAGAAATTGGAGATACTAGATAATCTAGAAATTAATAGGGGATGGTAGTAAATAATCTAGAAATTAATAGGGGATGGTAGTAAATAATCTAGAAATTAATAGGAGATGGTAGTGAATAATCTAGAAATTAATAGGGGATGGTAGTAAATAATCTAGAAATTAATAGGGGATGGTCGTAAATAATCTAGAAATTAATAGGGGATGGTATTGAATAATCTAGAAATTAATAGGGGATGGTAGTGAATAATCTAGAAATTAATAGGGGATGGTAGTAAATAATCTAGAAATTAATAGGGGATGGTCGTAAATAATCTAGAAATTAATAGGGGATGGTAGTAAATAATCTAGAAATTAAAATGCAATGGTGATAATAACCTAGAAACTAAAAGTCGACGGTCAAAATAACTTTAAAACTAGAAGTGTATAATACTTAATAAACTAGAAAATAGAAAGTAAAACTACTAAATAATCCAATAATTAAAAAAAGAATAGTAATACTAAATAACCTAGAAATGTACGGTATAAAAATCAGCAATTATAATTGGACGGCATTAACTCTAGTCCCATGTCTATTGCATGAACTGTCTGTGTATTCTTTAAACGGATCCTTCACTGTCTGGCAATGATGTTGTGTTAGTTAATTAGCTTCCAATTAATGGCGATAAAAAACTGCCAGGAGAAATATGTGTTTGTATAGGATGAAGGGATAACAGTGGCGAAAGAAATACGTAGAGAGAAACAACACTAATTGGATGTTACGCAACCCGTTAGCAGCAGATAAAGAAAGGAATTGTACAGTACATGGCAGTCAGGGTTTAAAATTTTAAGGTAATTACCTTAGTTTGAGGTAATTTCCACGGTTTTAAGGTAATTTTTAAGGTACTAGCTTCAAATTTAAGGTAGAGAGAAAGGTTTTAAGGTAATCTAGTGTAAAAAGCAGAAACATAGAAGGTAATTTCCACGGTTTCAAGGTAATCTTTAGGGTACTAGCTTCAAATTTAAGGTGGAGAGAAAAGTTTTAAGGTAAAGTAGTGTAAAAAGCAGAAGCATATAAGGTAAATAGCGGAGTTTAAACCCTGTTTGACAGTGATGAGAGTAACCGATCTCTTGGCTGGTGTAGGATGTGATGATAGTGATGATGGTGCAAGTGGTGGTGGAAGTGGTGGTGAAGGAGGTGTTGGTGATGTTGGTGAAGTTGTTGGTGGTAGAATGGTGGAGCAGAGGCAGGCTGTGGGCTGTCACACAGACCCCTTATCTTTCCTCCACAGTATTGATTCTCGCGCCCCCAACACTACTCCCTCCCCCTCTCCCTCCCCCCTACCTCCCTCCTCCTCCTCCTCCTACCCCATACAGAATAGCCCTCACATTATCCCCCCCCCCCCATCTCCCATCCATTCCTCTTCCTCTTTTATTCCTCACTACTCCTCTTCCTTATTCTCAATCATTCCTTTGCTTATTATTGTGTTCTTTCTTCCTCAGATACATCTTCGTTTCTCATTTCAATAGTTAATTTGTTTTGTTTCTAATTTCATTAGCAACAAATTATAAATATTCAAATTTAGTTTATTGCTCATCAGATTCTTCCTTAAGTCCTCATATATTTCAATACCAAGAGCCCAAATTGCTTTTAGAAAATAGCCTTATTACACATAAAGATGGATTCTATTAAGCAGTGGTGTGACACACATACACACTCACACACACACATATATATACAGTATATATATATATATATATATATATATATATATATATATATATATATATACAGTGTACACTCCCTTTCTGAGTGGGGATATCTTAATGCGGTTATATATATATATATATATATATATATATATATATATATATATATATATATATATATATATATATATATATATATGTATATATGTGTATATATATGTATATATAAATATATATATATATATATATATATATATATATATATATATATATATATACATACATACAGTAAACACTGCCTTTCTGAGTGGGGATATCTTAACGCGGTGAAAGGATTTGAATATTGCCATGATAAGCGAAGCTTGACTAGTCAGAGTCACCAATACTATGTTGGTTTTCTGTGAGCGGTCAGACGAAAATCTCCCACCATCACCAATCCGCAGTGGCCAGCATGCGTGATGACAATGGCTAAAGGCAAGAGATGAATAAGGACAAGTCTGAGGACTTTGTCCTGCAGTATACTAGAAACAGCTGCATTTTTTGTTTGCTTGTGTGTGTATATATATATATATATATATATATATATATATATATATATATATATATAACAACTAATCACCAGATAAGGTACTTGGTAATCACACGACTGTGGCTGGTAGCAGCCTGTAAGAAAAGAGCGGGATCTAGCTACGGCTGCCCAAAAACGCTTGGGTTAGGATGAAAAAAATTTATGCAAAGGTTCGAATCCTGGCTGTGGAGAATACACTAATCATATACAGTTGCCAACGTTTGATATTAGATATCTTCAAGGATATATATATATATATATATATATATATATATATATATATATATATATATATATATATATATATATATATATATATAAAATGTATATATATATATATATATATATATATAGAGAGAGAGAGAGAGAGAGAGAGAGAGAGAGAGAGAAATAAGGTAAAAATTTTCTCCTTCCCACAGTGGTTGAACCACATGCAAGAACCAGTGCTGGCATATAGCCTGCTCAACAACAACAACAACAACAACAACAATGTATCATTATATATAGTCTTACACAACTCGTCCATTCGATCAGACATTTGCATTACGATCTTTTCGCAAATATCTGCACAAGTTTTGCAATATCTTCAGGAATGTATTCAGCTCATCTCTCTGATTCATCGCAAATAAATTTGCAATTCTTTTTTTTTCCTCGGCTTTTTTTTGCTTACATTCTCTGTATAGGCTAATAAAAAGCTATGTGTAAGGCTAAACCTATAAATACACATACACACACACACACACACACATATATATATATATATATATATATATATATATATATATATATATATACACACACATATATATATATATATATATATATATATATATATATGTACATGTATATATATAAATACATACATATATATATATATATATATATATATATATATATATATCTTTCCTGTCACGCTCAACAGTATTGCCAAACGTATGACTATTCGGCATCTTCCCCTCCCGAAGATAGGGGGTAGAAGTAGTAGTTATAACCTGGTGAGAGCTGGTTACCCCGAGAGGTAAGGTACACTCGGAAACCACAATCTCCCACAAATTGCCCAAACTACCCGGGTTGTAGTTAGGAAAGGAGGAAGGGTTGAACCTGTGCGTGTGTGTGTGTGCATATCTATCTAAACATTTGGTCGTCTTTTTTGACGGGTCACGTCCACATCTATTTAAATATTAATCCGTCATATTTGACAGGTCACGTATACATCTGTCTGAATATTTAGCTAACTTTTTTGACAGGTCGCTTACAAATCTATCTAAATATTTAGCCGTCATTTTTGACAGGTCATGTACACATCTAAATATTAATCCGTCAATTTTGACAGGTCGCTTACAAATCTATATAAATATCTAGCCGTCATTTTTGACGGGTCGCGTACACATATTTGAATATTAATCAGTCATATTTGACGGATCACGTACACATCTATTTAAATATTTAGCAGTCATTTTTGACGGGTCATGTACACTAGTTCCATCAAAAAACACAAACATCCCACAGATCAATAAACTAACGAACGAACGATTTTTGACGGGTCATGTACACTAGTTTCATAAGAAAACACAGATCAACAAACTAAAGAACGATTTTTGACGGGTCATGTACACTAGTTTCACAAGAAAACACAAACATACCACAGATCAACAAACTCACGAACGAACGAATTTTGACGGGTCATGTACACTAGTTTCACAAGAAAACACAGATCAACAAACTCACGAACAAACGATTTTTGACGGGTCATGTACACTAGTTTCACAGGAAAACACAGATCAACAAACTCACGAACGAACGATTTTTGACGGGTCATGTACACTAGTTTCCCAAGAAAACACAGATCAACAAAATAACGAACAAACGATTTTTGACGGGTCATGTACACTAGTTTCACAAGAAAACACAGATCAACAAACTAACGAACGATTTTTGACGGGTCATGTACACTAGTTTCACAAGAAAACACAGATCAACAAACTAACGAACGATTTTTGACGGGTCATGTACACTAGTTTCATAAGAAAACACAGATCAACAAACTAACGAACGATTTTTGACGGGTCATGTACACTAGTTTCACAAGAAAACACAGATCAACAAAATAACGAACGAACGATTTTTGACGGGTCATGTACACTAGTTTCATAAGAAAACACAGATCAACAAACTAAAGAACGATTTTTGACGGGTCATGTACACTAGTTTCACAAGAAAACACAAACATACCACAGATCAACAAACTCACGAACGAACGAATTTTGACGGGTCATGTACACTAGTTTCACAAGAAAACACAGATCAACAAACTCACGAACGAACGATTTTTGACGGGTCATGTACACTAGTTTCACAGGAAAACACAGATCAACAAACTCACGAACGAACGATTTTTGACGGGTCATGTACACTAGTTTCCCAAGAAAACACAGATCAACAAAATAACGAACGAACGATTTTTGACGGGTCATGTACACTAGTTTCATAAGAAAACACAGATCAACAAACTAACGAACGATTTTTGACGGGTCATGTACACTAGTTTCATAAGAAAACACAGATCAACAAACTAAAGAACGATTTTTGACGGGTCATGTACACTAGTTTCACAAGAAAACACAAACATACCACAGATCAACAAACTCACGAACGAACGAATTTTGACGGGTCATGTACACTAGTTTCCCAAGAAAACACAGATCAACAAAATAACGAACGAACGATTTTTGACGGGTCATGTACACTAGTTTCATAAGAAAACACAGATCAACAAACTAACGAACGATTTTTGACGGGTCATGTACACTAGTTTCATAGGAAAACACAGATCAACAAACTCACGAACGATTTTTGACGGGTCATGTACACTAGTTTCACAGGAAAACACAGATCAACAAACTCACGAACGAACGATTTTTGACGGGTCATGTACACTAGCTTCACAGGAAAACACAGATCAACAAACTCACGAACGAACGATTTTTGACGGGTCATGTACACTAGCTTCACAGGAAAACACAGATCAACAAACTCACGAACGAACGATTTTTGACGGGTCATGTACACTAGTTTCCCAAGAAAACACAGATCAACAAAATAACGAACGAACGATTTTTGACGGGTCATGTACACTAGTTTCATAAGAAAACACAGATCAACAAACTAACGAACGATTTTTGACGGGTCATGTACACTAGTTTCATAAGAAAACACAGATCAACAAACTAAAGAACGATTTTTGACGGGTCATGTACACTAGTTTCACAAGAAAACACAAACATACCACAGATCAACAAACTCACGAACGAACGAATTTTGACGGGTCATGTACACTAGTTTCCCAAGAAAACACAGATCAACAAAATAACGAACGAACGATTTTTGACGGGTCATGTACACTAGTTTCATAAGAAAACACAGATCAACAAACTAACGAACGATTTTTGACGGGTCATGTACACTAGTTTCATAGGAAAACACAGATCAACAAACTCACGAACGATTTTTGACGGGTCATGTACACTAGTTTCACAGGAAAACACAGATCAACAAACTCACGAACGATTTTTGACGGGTCATGTACACTAGTTTCACAGGAAAACACAGATCAACAAACTCACGAACGAACGATTTTTGACGGGTCATGTACACTAGCTTCACAGGAAAACACAGATCAACAAACTCACGAACGAACGATTTTTGACGGGTCATGTACACTAGTTTCCCAAGAAAACACAGATCAACAAACTCACGAACGAACGATTTTTGACGGGTCATGTACACTAGTTTCCCAAGAAAACACAGATCAACAAACTCACGAACGAACGATTTTTGACGGGTCATGTACACTAGTTTCCCAAGAAAACACAGATCAACAAACTCACGAACGAACGATTTTTGACGGGTCATGTACACTAGTTTCCCAAGAAAACACAGATCAACAAACTCACGAACGAACGATTTTTGACGGGTCATGTACACTAGTTTCCCAAGAAAACACAGATCAACAAACTCACGAACGAACGATTTTTGACGGGTCATGTACACTAGTTTCCCAAGAAAACACAGATCAACAAACTCACGAACGAACGATTTTTGACGGGTCATGTACACTAGTTTCCCAAGAAAACACAGATCAACAAAATAACGAACGAACGATTTTTGACGGGTCATGTACACTAGTTTCATAAGAAAACACAGATCAACAAACTAACGAACGATTTTTGACGGGTCATGTACACTAGTTTCCCAAGAAAACACAGATCAACAAACTCACGAACGAACGATTTTTGACGGGTCATGTACACTAGTTTCCCAAGAAAACACAGATCAACAAAATAACGAACGAACGATTTTTGACGGGTCATGTACACTAGTTTCATAAGAAAACACAGATCAACAAAATGACGAACGAACGATTTTTGACGGGTCATGTACACTAGTTTCATAAGAAAACACAGATCAACAAAATGACGAACGAACGATTTTTGACGGGTCATGTACACTAGTTTCACAAGAAAACACAGATCAACAAACTAACGAACGAACGATTTTTGACGGGTCATGTACACTAGTTTCACAAGAAAACACAGATCAACAAACTAACGAACGAACGATTTTTGACGGGTCATGTACACTAGTTTCACAAGAAAACACAGATCAACAAACTAACGAACGAACGATTTTTGACGGGTCATGTACACTAGTTTCACAAGAAAACACAGATCAACAAACTAACGAACGAACGATTTTTGACGGGTCATGTACACTAGTTTCACAAGAAAACACAGATCAACAAACTAACGAACGAACGATTTTTGACGGGTCATGTACACTAGTTTCACAAGAAAACACAGATCAACAAACTAACGAACGATTTTTGACGGGTCATGTACACTAGTTTCATAAGAAAACACAGATCAACAAAATAACGAACGAACGATTTTTGACGGGTCATGTACACTAGTTTCATAAGAAAACACAGATCAACAAACTAACGAACGATTTTTGACGGGTCATGTACACTAGTTTCATAAGAAAAACAAAACAAAAAATACCACAGATCAACAAACTAAAGAACGATTTTTGACGGGTCATGTACACTAGTTTCACAAGAAAACACAAACATACCACAGATCAACAAACTCACGAACGAACGATTTTTTGACGGGTCATGTACACTAGATTCACAAGAAAACACAAACATACCACAGATCAACAAACTCACGAACGAACTTGCAGCGAAACGTATCTGAAAACGAGAGATTTGAAATCCAAGTTGACCAAATCGGGGCAGGAGCACTTTCACGGTCAACTTGGCAATGTTGGATTCAGTGAGGCGAGCCGGAGGCCCAACCAAAACATCATTTCGTGGATGGAAAATACTGTCTTTCTTCTCATTTCAAGTTCTGCTTCATTGGCCTCTAAATATCTATGCTGACCGACATAGGATAGGATACTGATATCTAGTTACTTGGTAGATGGGTCTGTAGAATCATATGTGTGTGTACGTATATATGTATGTATATATATATATATATATATATATATATATATATATATATATATAACCACACCTATATATATTAATATATGTGTATATATATACATATACATATACATATATATATATATATATATATATATATATATATATATATATTTATATATATATATATATATATATATAAATATATATACAGTATATATTCATATATACTGTATATATATATATATATATATATATATATATATATATATATATATATATATGTATATGTATATATATACACATATATTAATATATATAGGTGTATATATATATATATATATATATATATATATATATATATATATATATATATATTGCGGATAGAAATAAGAGAAATGTCAAGAACATTTCTAGTCAAGTGTAAGACAAAGGCCTGAAACATGTCCTTATTTAAGTCTGGGGTTTGGTTAGTTTTCATCACCTCTGTAAAAGTATACCATTTTTTCTCTGGTGGATAGAAACAAGAGCAATGTCATGAACAACAACAAGAAATGCAGCCGTTTCTAGTTCACGGTAGGACAAAGGCCTCAGACATGTCTTTATTCATGCCTGGTGCTTGGCCAGTTTTTATCACCACACTCTGTAGAATTATACCAATTTTTCTCTGGTGGAGAGAAATAAGAGCAATGTTAAGAACAACGACAACAAATGAATCCGTTTTTAGTTCACTATAGGACAAAGGCCTCAGACATGTCCTTATTTAAGTCTGGGGTTTGGCCAGTTTTCATCACAACAGTCTGTAGAATTATACCAATTTTCCTCTGGTAGAAAGAAATAAGACCAATGTCAAGAACAACAACAACAAAATGCAACCGCTTCTATTTCACTGTAGGACAAAAGCCTCAGACATCCTTATTCATGTCTGGGGTTTGGCCAGTTTTTAACACCACACTCTGTAGAATTATACCAATTTTTCTCTGATGGATAGAAATAAGAGCAATGTTAAGAACAACAAAATGCATCCGTTTCTAGTCTACTGTAGGACAAAGGCCTCAAACATGTCCTTATTCATGTCTGGGGTTTGGCCAATTTTCATCACCGCACTGGTCAGTGCAGATTGGTGATAGGGGAAGACTTAAGTCTGATTACTCACAGCAAACCAACCTAGTATAGGTGGCCCTGGCTAGTATAGTTTTGCTGAATATGGCAATACACAACGTCTATATCTGATTACATTATTAATCATGATGGAACTTCAAAAGTTCAAATTTGCAGCGGATGATTTTATGTTGAACAAGACTGATTGATATGAGTCTCTCTTCATAGTTTGTATATGACATCTATTTCAACGTTGTTACTGATCTATGATATTTTATATTTCTATTCATTACTTCTCTAATATAGGATAGTTACTGATGTTAAGACATTTCACATTTCTTATTTTCACTTCTCTTATCTAGTTTATTTATTTCCTCATTTCCTTTCCTCACTGGACTATTTTTCCCCGTTGGAACTCTTGGACTAATAGCATCCTGTTTTTCCAACTTGGGTTGTAGTTCAGCAAGTAATAATAATAATAATAATAATAATAATAATAATCATCATCATTTACATTAGATGTTTTCATTAGACTTTAAGAAAGGACACAATTAAATTAGCAAGAAAGTATACAAATGACCCATCAATAAATATATTAATACCTATTCCAAACCAACAACAAATCCACATCCGACCGCTCTCTCATTAAGTACTGCCAAATAAGTTCAGCAAAATAGAATAAAACGAAACAAGGTGACCCAAATCTCGTGACCTCAAATTGCCATTAGTCTATGACGTCACATTTCATATAATGCTAACGACATCGTTTATGACGTCACCGGCCGTACAGGCTAACGACCTCGTTTATGACATCACCGGCCGTACAGGTTAACGACCTCATTTATGACGTCACTGCTATACAGGCTAACGACCCTATTTATGACCTCACTGCCATACAGGCTAACGACCTCGTTCATGACGTCACTACCATACACGCTAACGACCTCATTTATGACCTCACTGCCATACAGGCTAACGACCTCGTTCGTGACGTCACTACCATACAGGCTAACGACCTCATTTATGACGTCACCGGCCATACAGCGCTAACGACCTCGTTTATGACGTCACCGGCCATACAGGCTAACGACCTCGTTTATGACGTCAATGTCATACAGGCTAACGACCTCATTTATGACCTCACCGGGCGTACACACTAACGATCGTATTTATCACATCACCGCCATACACGCTGAGGACCTCGTTTATGACGTCACCGCCTGTACAACACTAACGACCTCGTTTATGACGTCACTGCCATACAGGCTAACGACCTCATTTATGACGTCACTGCTAAACAGGCTAACGACCTCGTTTATGACGTCACCGGCCATACAGCGCTAACGACCTCGTTTATGACGTCACTGCCATTCAGGCTAACGACCTCATTTATGACGTCACAGCCATACAGGCTAACGATCTCGTTTATGACGTCACTGCCATTCAGGCTAACGACCTCGTTTATGACGTCACTGCCATTCAGGCTAACGACCTCGTTTATGACGTCACTGCCATTCAGGCTAACGACCTCGTTTATGACGTCACCGGCCTTACAGGTTAACGACCTTGTCTCGTTGTTGGCAAAACGTCCGATTAATTAGCAAAATGCGAAACAACGCAAAATATGAGTCAAACGAAGAAACAGCGGAATTGGAACACGAGACAGAACTCATCAAGGGAACAGACAAAACATGATTTTACAAAATGCCATCATGTTGTGGTACATACATTCGGTATGCAGTCATATAAATGGCTCTGGAAAAAGGTTATCTACAATGAAAGAAACGAAAAACCTATTTAGTGTGTTTCAAAAGATTTTTTTTTTTAATTCTAAGCCTAAAGGTCACAATAGTCTTTGTCTTTCAACCCCCACTCCCTCCCATGGGGGGGGGGGGGGTCCCAACCCCCTCTCCCCAGGGGAGGGTTGGAAAGTGGGAGGGGGGAAAGGGGGGGGGGGTAAGTTGTTTCGAGTATCACAAAGACAATATCAAAGGCATAAAGCGAAACAATCTGGGTTATTATACTTTTGTTTTGACATATCTGATCGATGGATTACCTCTAACAAACAAATCTCTCTCGTCTGTGTTTTTCGGTCGGAACCTTTTGACGCCGATAGCTAGGGATGATAATTTGCGTGTGTGCGGGCGCGTTTGTGTGTACGTTTCATTAATGCACGCGCGTATGTATACGTTTCATTCATACACGCGTGTGTGTACGTTTCATTCATACATACGAGCGTGTATGTACACGTTTCATTCATGTGCGCACGTGTGTTTGTATGTACGTTTCATTCATATGCGCATGTGTGTGCAAGTTTCATTCACGCACGCACGTGTGTGTACGTTTCATTCATGCACGCGCGTGTGTGTACGTTGTATTATGCACACGCGTGTGTATGTATACGTTTCATTCATACGCGAGCGCGTGTGTGTATGTTTCATTCATGCTAACGCGCGTGTATGTATACGTTTCATTCATACGCGAAGGGTGTGTACGTTTCATTCCTGTACGCGCGTGTGTGTACGTTTCATTCATGTGCGTGTGTGTGTACGTTTCATTCATGTGCGTGTGTGTGTACGTTTCATTCATGTGCGTGTGTGTACGTTTCATTCATGCACGTGCGTGTGTGTACGTTTCATTTCGCATATGTGGTAACGCTTGATCAAAAAAAAAAAAAAAAAAAAAAAAAAACCCTCGTTGCCTCCTCTGTCATTCGTCAAACGCAAGCATTTCTCGCGACAGAAAAATCAATCGGATGTCAAACGAAATGACAGTAATATGTCAGTCTTGATTTAAATGCTGTCAGGAAACGGATGTCAGCGTGTCACTTCGACAGTGATAAATTTAGCGTTTTTAAAACGGTGAAAATGAGGTCATTTCGGAAAACCGTCTAATTCGAGTTTTTATCCAAAAAAAAAAAAAAAAAAAAAAAAAAAAAAAAAAAAAAAAAAAGCTACAGCTAATAGCTTCATTCATTCATCTAATTCTCTTTCAGTCATCTAATTCTTGTTCATTTATGTAATTCTCTTTCCTTCATAAAATTCTCGTTCAATCATCTCATTCTATTTCAGTCATTTAATTCTTGTCCTTCTATTTATTCGTTTTCCTTCATCAAATTCTTGTTCATTCATCTAATTCTCTTTCAGTCATCTGATTCTTGTTCATTCAACGAATTCTCTTCATTAATCAAATTCTCGTTCATTCATCAAATTCTTGTTCATTCATCTAATTCTCTTTGAGTAATCTGATTCTTGTTCATTCAACTAATTCTCTTTCATTAATCAAATTCTCGTTCATTCATCTAATCCTCGTTCTTTCATTGAATTCTCCTTCATTCATTTAATCATCTTTCAGACTACCTAATTCTCTTTCTTTCGTCAAATTCTCATTCACTCATACAATTCTCGTTCTTTCTTTTAATTCTCTTTCATTCATCTAATCCTCTTTCCCTCATCACATTCTCGTTCATTCATTTAATTCTCTTTGTCATCTAATTTTCGTTCATTCATCTAATTCTATTTCATTCATCTAATTCTCTTTCATTCATCTAATCCTTCATCAAATTCTCGTTCATTCATTTAATTCTCTTTGACATCTAATTTTCGTTCATTCATCTAATTCGATTTCAGTCATCTAATTCTCTTTCAGTCATCTCATCCTCTTTCCTTCATCACATTCTCGTTCATTCATTTAATTATCTTTGTCATCTAATTTTCGTTCATTCATCTAATTCTATTTCATTCATCTAATTTTCTTTCAGTCATCTAATCCCTTTTCCTTCATCAAATTTTCGTTCATTCATCAAATTATCTTTGTCATCTAATTTTCGTTCATTCATCTAATTCTATTTCATTCATCTAATTCCCTTTCATTCATACAAGTCTATTCATTCATATCAGCCATTTAACCAACAACACTTCGAATTAATCATAACCCGAAAAAAGTTAGTCCCCAAATTTTGTCATTTTAAAGATCACGAAATTGAATAACATAAGAAATCTTTGAATGAATTTTCGCTCATTCATCTAATTCTATTTCCTTCATCTAATTCTCTTTCATTCATACAAGTCTATTCATTCATATCAGCCATTTAACCAACTGCACTTGAATTAATCATAACCCGAAAAAAGTTGTCCCCAAATTTTGTCATTTTAAAGTTCACGAAATTAAATAACATAAGAAATCTCAAACTCTAACAGAGAAATCTAAAGTTTTGGTGTTAATCTTACAATTACCTCCTGAGGAAAAAAAATCGAGTATAATTTCTTCTTAAAAGGAAATATTATACTCAGACACACCATTCTATCTCGTTTCCTATTTCCTTTCCTCACTAGGCTATTTTTCCCTGTTGGAGCCCTTGGTTTTATAGCATCCTGCTTTTCCAACTAGAGTTGTAGCTTGGCTTTATTAGCGAATAATAATAATAATAATAATAATAATAATAATACTTCAAAATTCAAACTTGCATTGAATTTTTTTACGCTGAACAGGCTGACATAAGTCTCTTTTTATAGTTTATATATGAAACACCTATTATAATGTTGTTAATAATCTTAAAATATCTTATTTTAATTGTTCATTATTTCTCTTGTCGATTATATATTTTCTTGTTTCCTTTTACTCACTGGACTATTTTTCCCTGTTGGGAGCCCTTGGGCTTATATCAACCTGCGTTTCCAATTAGGGTTGTAGCTTAGCTAATAATAATAAAAATAATAATAATCATCATCATCATCTCCTAGGCTAGACTTCGCCAGTCGTCTTTATTTTGAGCTTTTAAATCAATATTTCGCCATTCATCATCTCCTACTTCGCGCTTCATAGTCCTCAGCCATGTAGGCTTTGGTCTCCCAACTCTTCTAGAGCCTTATGGAGCTCAATTGAAAGAATGGTGAACTAATCTCTCTTGGGGAGTGCGAATAGCATGCCCAAACCATCTCCATCTACCCCTCACCATTATCTCATCCACATATGGCACTTGAGTAATCTCTCTTGTAGTTTTATTAAAATAATAATAATAATAATAATAATAATAATAATAATAATAATAATAATAATAATAACGAATTAAGACAAGATATGAATCTACTCCCATCTGCAAATATTAGGATATTAGGACTTAAGCTAAGAGCTGAGTGAAGCCACTGAAGTGGGAGAGACCCATTGATCAATATAGGAGTCCTTCCGGACGGAAGTGGATGAGGCACATTTAGAGGGGCCAACGAAAACTGGTAAAGGGAGTCCCACGGGGGAGGGAGGGGGTGATGTAGGGGGGGGGGGGGGGTCTGGCAGAGGGCGGATATTTGAGGGGGGTATAATTCATCTTGTCCTTAGTCATCATCTTTTTGGGGCTGTTGATGAGATTGGCTAATTAATTCATTATCGTTATTGGTATTATCATTTTATATCTGGTTATGTATCCAACATTTTTTCCCTGATTAAAAGAAATTATTGGAATATATATATATATATATATATATATATATATATATATATATATATATATATGTATATATATATATATATATATATATATATATATTTATATATATATACATTATATATATAAAGTATATAAATACATATATATATGTATATATATTTATATATATATATATATATATATATATATATATATACATATATATATATATATGTATATATATATATATATATATATTTATATATGTATATATATATATACATATATATATATATATATATATATATATATATATATATATATATATATATATTTGTATATATATATATATGTGTGTGTGTGTAATTTGTTATAAGTAATTTCTAAAACTCAGTGAGAGAGGA
>NC_090744.1:19218317-19228317 GCF_036898095.1 Palaemon carinicauda
TTAAATTAATGAATTCAATTGCTGGTTATAAAAATCATGGTATTTTAAATTAATGAATTCAATCGCTAGTTATAAATATCGTTGTATTTAAAATTAATCAATTCAATCGCTGGTTATAAAAATCATGGTATTTTAAATTAATTAATTGAATCGCTGGTTATAAAAATCGTTGTATTATAAATTAATAAATTCAATCGCTGGTTATAAAAATCATGGTATTTTAAATTAATGAATTCAATCGCTTGTTATAAAATCGTTGTATTTTAAGTGATTGAATTCAATTGTTTGATTATACAAATCGTAGTATTTAAAAATTCCAAAACGCATCTTTTTGTTCTTCTATAGTATAACAAATATCCATTGGCTTATTCTTTTTTTTAATAATCGCAGTATTTTACGTGAATTAATTAAATGTTTCGTTATACAAATCGCAGTATTTAAAGTTTCCCAAACGCATATTTTTCATTCTTCTTTAGAAAACACAAAATACCTATTGGCTAAAGTGTACATATTCTCTTCTGTAATATCAAATATAGAATTCAACTGCTTGATTGTACAAATCATGGTATTTCAAGTTTCTCAGCCGAAATTTTTTTTTTCTTTAGAAAAATAAAAATTTTCCCAGACGAACAGTTTTTAATTTCTTTAGAAAAAAAAATATACATTGGATGAAGCATTTTACATAAAGAATTCAATTGCTCGATTATACATATCATGGTATTTTAAGTTTCCCAGGCGAACATTTTTTTCATTTTTTCTTTAGAAAAACAAAAATTTTCACAGACGAACATTTTTAATTTTCTTTAGAAAAACAAAAATATCCATTGGATGAAGCGTAATTTTACATATAGAATTCAAATCATGGTATTTTAAGTTTCTCGGACGAAAATTTTCTTATTTTTCTTTAGAAAAACAAAAATTATCCCAGACGAACATTTTTATTTTTCTTTAGAAAAACAAAAAATATCCATTGGATGAAGCGTAATTTTACAAATAGATTTCAATTGCTTCATTATACAAATCATGGTATTTTAAGTTTCCCAAACGAACATTTTGTATTCATGTTTCTAATATAACAAGTGGATATTACACGACCGTGGCACGACCTTTATCCTCTTCCGAGGAACACGACAAAATTTCATGAATAACTGATGAACAGCAACATGTCCATGCCCCCCCCCCCTCCCCCACCCCATAGAATGTGGATTACCTCGTGCAGGTCATCACGTTTTAATAGGGAGATGTTCGTACTTTGACAAATTACTTTTCATATACGTACACACACACACACACACATATATATATATATATATATATATACTGTATATATATATTATATATATATATATATATATATATATATATATATATATATATATATGCAGTACATATATATTATATATACATATACACACACACACATATATATATATATATGAGGGCCTTTGCGTTAGTAGGCGTAGGAAAGATGATGATATATACACACACAAATATAGGCCATATATATATATAATATATATATATATATATATATATATATATATATATATATATATATATATAAACCCATGAACACAAATAACGACCCTCAAACCTAGCTTAAATAGATCCAAATCGTAAAAGTTAATCCACATCGGTACCGAAAGAACATTTATAAATCAACCTCACGTTCTTTTTCGAGTCGAAACCTACGAATCCTTCAATACAAGCAAATTCGGAGGCTACCAGCTTAACAGGAATGTGAACGGATTCCTATAAGTTAAATTGATATGGTAAAAGTAGAAGAGACTCTTTAGCTATGGTAAGCAGCTCTTCTAGGAGAAGGACACTCCAAAATCAAACCGCTGTTCTCTAGTCTTTATCGGTAGTAGGTTGGCCTGGGCACCAGCCGCCCGTTGAGATACTACCGCTAGAGAGTTATGGGGTCCTTTGACTGGCCAGACAGTACTACATAGGACCCTTCTCTCTGGTTACGGTTCTTTCCCTTTGCCTACACAGACACCGAATAGTCTGGCCTATCCTTTACAGATTCTTCTCTGTCCTCATATACCTGAAAACACTGTGATTACTAGACAATTATTCTTCACACAAGGGGTTAACTACTGCACTGTAATTGTTCAGTGGCTACTTTCCTCTTGGTAAGGGTAGAAGAGACTCTTTAGCTATGGTAAGCAGCTCTTCTAGGAGAAGGACACTCTAAAATCAACCATTGTTCTCTATTCTTTGGTAGTGCCATAGCCTCTGTACCATGGTCTTACACTGCCTTGGGTTAGAGTTCTCTTGCTTGAGGGTACACTCGGGCACACTTTTCTATCTAGTTCCTCTTCCTCTTGTTCTCTTAAAGTTTTTATAGTTTAAATAGGAAATATTTATTTGAATATTGTTACTATTCCTAAAATATCTTATTTTTCCTTATTTCCTTTCCTCACTGGGCTATTTTCCCTGTTGGGGCCCCTGGGCTTATAGCATCCTGCTTTTCCAACTAGGGTTGTAGCTTAGCATTTAATAATAATAATAATAATAATAGTGCCATATCCTCTGTACCATGGTCTTCCACTGTCTTGGGTTAGAGTTCTCTTGCTTGAGAATACACTCGGGCACACTATTCTATCTTGTTTCTCTTCCTCTTGTTTTTTTTTTAAAGTTTTCATAGTTTATATAGGAAATATTTATTTAATGTCATTGTTATTAAAATATATTATTTTTCCTTGTTTCCTTTCCTCACTGGGCTATTTTCCATGTTGGGGCCCCTGAGCTTATAGCATCTTGCTTTTCCAACTAGGGCTGTAGCTTAGCAAGTAGTAATAATAGTAATAATAATAATCTAAAAATATAACAATATAACGTCAGTCGGATATGCTATTATTACTTACTAAGGTTACATCCCTAGTTGGAAAAGCCGGATGCTATAAGCCAAAGGGCTGCAACAGGGAGAGAAAATAAGGAAACAGATAGAATAGTGTGCGTGAGAGTACCCTCAAGCAAGAGAACTCTACCCAAGACAGTGGAAGACTAAGGTACAGAGGATATGGCACTACTCAAGACTAGAGAACAATGGATTGATTATGAAGTGTCGTCCTCCTAAAAGAGCTCATTGCCATAGCTAAAGAGTCTCTTTTACCCTTACCATGTGAAAACAGGCACTGAACACTTACAGTACAGTAAATAAACCCTAGAGCGAAGATGAATTGTTTGGTAATCTCAGTTTTGTCAAATGTATGAGGACAGAGGAGAATGTGCCAGACTATTCGGTGTATATGTAGGCAGAGAAAAAATGAGCCGTAACTAGAGAGGTATCCAATGCAGTACTATCAGGCCAGTCAAACACTGAACATTGTATTACTATACTGAATAGTACTATATTAATAAATTTGGGTCATATGGCAGGGCGTTCGGCTATAGGAAGACTTTCAGCGCCTAGTTCATGGGATTCCCAACCTGGGGTACATGTATCCCCTCAGACAAGAGGCAAAAATTTTTTAAGTGCATGATTTTCATTGTCAGGATGATTAATTCTATTGCAAAAAAAAACAAAAAAAAAATCGGGGAAATATTTTAATTTTTGTTGGTTTTAATGGCTTAATTACAAAAATCATAATTTGTGGTAAACAATTTCAAAGCTCTTATCCTTTCCCGGCTAATTATTATTATTTCAATATTGTGGGGGCGGCAAGTCCAGGCTATTTTTGCCGCTCCTAAAAAAAGTGCCGCCCCCAGGGCATTTACCCCCACCCCCCCTGCCAGCCCCCAATATGAGGGCCATTTTCACTCTTCAGGGGGTACGTTGGAGAAGAAAAAATAGCCTTTACTGTGCAATACATATGAAATTATACCACAATCTAAATTTAATTGTTTCTCTAATTCATCCATAATTCTATGGGTACACAGGGATCTATGAAAATGCCCAAGGGGTACAAAAGAATAAAAAAATTGGGAATCCCTGGCAAACTCAGCTCATTCGCTATGAATTAAAGTTGAAAGAAAGGATTGTTGAAAGGAAGGTTAGCTGATAACTGATTAAACCAACCATCCAGTTTGTATACACCGACTTCCGAGGAAGACGTCACAAAAATTTAAACATAATAAGGCTTCTGCTAGCATGATAACACAGGATGGTTAGGATGCAGGGTTGAGAGAGAGAGAGAGAGAGAGAGAGGAGAGAGAGAGAGAGAGAGAGAGGAGAGAGAGAGATAGATAAAAAATAAAAAAAGCTACAGTGTACGAGCGTGTATGAAACAGGTGCAATATTATTATTATTATTGTTATTATTTTGATTATCATTATTATCCGCTAAGCTACAACCCTAGTTAGAAAAAGAAGGATGCTATAAGCTCAAGGGCTTCAACAGGGCAAAAATAGCCCAGTGAGGAAAGAAAATACATAAACTAACAGAGAAGTAATTATTAGAAAAGCAAGCTGCAACAAGCCTATGGGCTCCAACAGGGAAAATAGCCCAGTGGGGAAAGGAAATGAACAAATTAAAAGAGAAGTAATTAACAATTAAGGCAAAATATTTTCAGAACAGGAACATTAAAATAAGTCTTTCATATATAAACTATTAAAACTTCAAAAAGCAAGAGGACGAGAAATAAGATAGAATAGTGTGTGCTCGGGTGTACCCTCAAGCAAGAGAAATCTAACCCAAGATAGCGGAAAACCATGGTACAGAACCTATGGCACTGCTCAAGACTAGAGAACAATGGTTTGATATTAATAAAACTAATGTATTTTACTATATTGGAACATAACTTCACTTTTCGCTTTTGTAAAAAGTGAATAAATTTGAATTTCCTACATTCTTTGTAATTAAGTCTTTGTATGCCGTTAATAAGTGAAGTATTTGATTTCATTTCCTCTTTTGCTTTATTTATAAGACTTTCTTTGTCGATATCCTTAATTTACTTGTAAATCTAAACCTCATGTCCATTAGATTTGTTAATCTTACTTAAAATCTGTATTTATATGTATTCTTCCACGAAAAATTTCTGTAATTTTCCACCTCTGACATATAATTTTCTTAAGGAAACAATCAACGAACTGAATTTATATTAATGTAAATCTTGAATTAGATTAAAAAAAATATGTTTCTGAGAGAGAGAGAGAGAGAGAGAGAGAGAGAGAGAGAGAGAGAGAGAGAGAGAGAGAGAGAGAGAGAGAGGCGTATCAAATGTAAGGAGGATAGTAAAGTTTAAGAAATAGAGAGAGAGAGAGAGAGAGAGAGAGAGAGAGAGGAGAGAGAGCGAGAGAAGAGGAGAGAGAGAGAGAGAGAGAGGTGCGCACCAAATGATAATGAAGTTGAAGAAGAAATTGAGAGAGAGAGGAGAGAGAGAGAGCGAGATAGATGTGCATCAAAAGAAAGCAGGATAATGAAGTTGAAGAAGAAATTGAGAGAGAGCGAGAGAGAGAGAGAGAGAGAGATGAGAGAGAGAGAGGAGAGGGGGGGGGGGGGGGGGCGAGAGAGAGAGAGTAACGTGTCACTCCAACGAAAAAAAAACTGAAAAAAATATGTGATATAAAAGGAATCATAATTGAAATAAAAAAATATAGAGAAACTAGAAGAAATAACTATGAATACAACTATATAAATGACAAAAAAAAGTACAAAAAAAAACAAAAAGTCTATGTTCTTTGACATAACTGAACTCCAAATGTCTATGACATCACCCAATAAATGTATCAATTCCCATCACATTTTCGACACCGATAAGGCCCCTGATCACATTTGCTGACGAGGAGGGTTTAACTTTTAAGGGAATTACCTTAGTTTGAGGTAATATGCATGGCTTTAAGGTAATTACCTTAGTTTTGAGGTAGTGTGCTTGGTTTGAAGGAAATTACCTTAGTTTGAGGTAGTGTGCTAGGTTTGAAGGAAATTACCTTAGTTTGAGGTAATATGCTTGGTTTTAAGGTAATTACCTTAGTTTGAGGTATTATGCATGGTTTTAAGGTACATTACCTTAGTTTGAGGTAATGTGCACGGTTTCAAGGATATGTTCAAGGGTAAATTACCGTAGTTTCAGGTAATGTGCACGGTTTCAAGGAAATGTTCAAGGTAATTACCGTAGTTTCCAGGTAATGTGCACGGTTTCAAGGAAATGTTCAAGGTAATTACCGTAGTTTCAGGTAATGTGCACGGTTTCAAGGATATGTTCAAGGTAAATTACCGTAGTTTCAGGTAATGTGCACGGTTTCAAGGAAATGTTCAAGGTAATTACCTTAGTTTCAGGTAATGTGCACGGTTTCAAGGAAATGTTCAAGGTAATTACCTTAGTTTCCGGTAATGTGCACGGTTTTCAAGGGAATGTTCAAGGTAATTACCTTAGTTTCCGGTAATGTGCACGGTTTCAAGGGAATGTTTAAGGTAATTACCTTAGTTTCCGGTAATGTGCACGGTTTCAAGGGAATGTTTAAGGTAATTACCTTAGTTTCCGGTAATGTGCACGGTTTCAAGGGAATGTTTAAGGTAATTACCTTAGTTTCCGGTAATGTGCACGGTTTCAAGGAAATGTTGAAGGTAATTACCTTAGTTTCCGGTAATGTGCACGGTTTCAAGGGAATGTTGAAGGTAATTACCTTTGTTTCAGGTAATGTGCACGGTTTCAAGAGAATGTTTAAGGTAATTACCTTAGTTTCAGGTAATGTGCACGGTTTCAAGGAAATGTTCAAGGTAATTACCTTAGTTTCCGGTAATGTGCACGGTTTCAAGGAAATGTTCAAGGTAATTACCTTGTTTCAGGTAATGTGCACGGTTTCAAGGAAATGTTGAAGGTAATTACCTTAGTTTCAGGTAATGTGCACGGTTTCAAGGGAATGTTGAAGGTAATTACCTTAGTTTCAGGTAATGTGCACGGTTTCAAGGGAATGTTGAAGGTAATTACCTTTGTTTCAGGTAATGTGCACGGTTTCAAGGGAATGTTGAAGGTAATTACCTTAGTTTCCGGTAATGTGCACGGTTTCAAGGAAATGTTCAAGGTAATTACCTTTGTTTCAAGTAATATGCATGGTTTCAAGGTAATTACCTTAGTTTCCAGTAATGTGCATGGTTTCAAGGTAATATTTGTCAGGTAATTTCGGTTTTACTAGCTTCAAATCTAAGGAAATTGGAAAAGTCTTAAGGTAATCTAAGGTAAAAAAGAAGCAGTTCTCATGAAAGAAAAGGCGAGAAGGAAAAAGAAACCGGTTTTGAAAAACCGATACAGGTAAAGCACAGGTACGCAAAAGATCTACAACCCCCCCCCCCCCTTAAACTTCTTTTATACAACCCCCACTCTCCCTCCCAGACACACTCGTGGTACTTTTCCCCCCTTAGGCTCAAGGCGTCGGGTGAAACCTTGGTGCCATGAGTCTGCAATGTTCTCACCGGCTCTCTCTCTCTCTTTCTCTCTCTCACACACATACATATTCATATGCTTTACTGAAGTATAATTTCTTTTTAAATTTATAGTCACTTGGATCTCTCTCTCTCTCTCTCTCTAATACAAATATTTATATGCTTTATTGAAGTATAGCTGAGTTAATTCTAATTTATTTTCAAATTTATAGTAGCTTGGGACCTCTCTCTCTCTCTCTCTCTCTCTCTCACAAACTAAATTCATAAACTCCTATCGCTAATATTCAGACAATCTTCATTTGATTTCTATGTATGTGGATCTCATGATCACAAACACATTTTAATTCTCTCTCTTTTGCCTTGTATGAAACAATGGTGCATTTCTATTCAAATTTTATGTAATCACATAAATATATACAAACAAAATACATACATACAAACACACACATATATATATATTATATATATACCTATATAAATATATATATATATATTTATATATATATTTATATATATATATATTATTATATATATACATATATAAAATATATACATATATATATAATATTATATATATATATATATATATATTTATATATATACATATATAAATATATATATATATTTACATATATAAATATATATATATATATATATATATATATATATATATATATTATATATATACAGAGAGGAGAGAGAGAGAGAGAGAGAGAGAGAGAGAGAGAGAGAGAGAGGAGAGAGAGAGAGAGCGCGCACTAACAGTCAGGAGTGAAAGCACATCTTTAAAGGCAATGGACAGTGACAAGGCCCTAGCGAGCAGGACAATGCCCCAGAGACTGATAGGATCAGCACCCGAGAACCTCTCCACCAAGCTAGAACCAAGGAGGGCCAAGCGATGGCTACTGAGGACTCAGCAGATAGACCTATAGGCCACCCCACCCCCCTCCATAGCTCATAAGGACCGTGAGGTTGCAGCGACCAAAGTGGACTAGCAACGGTTTGACATATAATATATATATATATATATATATATATATATATATATATATATATATATATATATATATATATATATATATATATATACTGTATATGTATACATATATAAATATATATATATATATATATATATATATATATATATATATATATAGTAATATATATATATATATATATATATATATATATATATATATTTATATATATATATATATATATGTGTGTATCTATAAATATATCTATCTATCTATATGAATATTAAAAGCAGCAAACATGTTTTCGTCAAAATGAATAACAAAAGCAGTTTATATCCAAGGTCAAAACATCTCCATTAATAATATAAATGAATAATAAAACATATACATACATACATATGATTATTTACCGACGAAAATCCTACTGAATACAGAAGGAAAGCAGGAGCGGCAGACCGCTCCTTATAGGATACACTTAAGCTTTTCCTATTCCTTCAGTTGACAAAAGACTTTATGGGAGTTTTGATTTTTTGTGTATTTCGATATTAATAAGAATGTTCATTTTGCTTTATATTCGAATCTCTTTCAGTTTCAATATTGTGGTTATTTGAAAAATCCCGTAAATTTAATTATATACATAGGCATATATATACATATATGAATTTATACAGAATATAAATATGTATATTGACACACATTATATATATATACATATAAATTCATATAGGATATATATATATTGACACACATTATATATATATATATATCTATATATATATATTATAGCTATATATATATATATATATATATATATATATATAAGGTAAAGCTTCTGCTAAAATTATATATTATTCATCTAATCAGTTGATAGGCATTAACACGGACAAATATTCTTCCTGATTCTCTTGTGGTCACGAAAAAAGTTGTTTTGGAATAAAATATCAAAAAAAAAGATTAAAAAAATACAATGATAATAATTTCATAAGGTACTTGGTTTAATAATAATAAGGTTTAAGAAATTTCTCCTTTGTTTGAAGAATAATATTTTCCTCAACCTTTTCGGCCAAAGAGTACCACGAGGAATCTCATATCATACAATTATTTTATTACCATGTGATATATTGGACTGAATTATGAATGGACATTGAATATATGTAGCCAATATCCATAAGTGTCTTGAGAAATAAAGGAACTAGAGCTATAACTGAAACGAGGTGTGAAAAACCCGTAGGGTTTATCACGTTCTCGAAGATCTTTTCATTGTTTCCGTTGGCAAAATAGAGCCGCCAAACAAATACCAATTTAATAAATATAAAATAATAACAAGAGCCTATAATTTTAATGGAATCGTAACGATGGATATTTTAAAGCAAAAAATATATATGTAATATATAACACCATATCGCAAATTCACCTGTTATTGGCATAGGCCTAGGTGGGTTAATTTAACCTTTTTTTTCAGTTTTTTTTCGCCTTCTAGGGCTAAGGTACCATCGCAAACATTAATTAAAAACCTCATCCAAACCTGTAATATACACAAAAGATGGCATACATACAGTAAATCACAAATGCCACATCTATTTAACACTGACGGCAACTTAAGCGAGGAGCAACACTATAAGCACACTGCAGCTTCACAAACAAAACATTAAAGAAACATTCCTCATGCGCTTTAAAATAAATCAATAAAACA
>NC_090744.1:19233317-19243317 GCF_036898095.1 Palaemon carinicauda
TCAATTGAGAGAGAGAGAGAGATTGTTTTAATCAATTGAGAGAGAGAGAGAGAGAGAGAGAGAGAGAGAGAGAGAGAGAGAGAGAGAGAGATTTTGTATTAATCAATTTATTGCGCCCATTGGAGAGAGAGAGAGAGAGAGAGAGAGAGAGAGAGAGAGAGAGAGAGAGAGAGAGACATTTTGTATTAATCAATTTATTGCGCCCATTGGAGAGAGAGAGAGAGAGAGAGAGAGAGAGAGAGAGAGAGAGAGAGAGAGAGAGAGAGAGTAATACTATAGCCAGTCAGAAAATCGTCTCATAAAATTATGAACTGGTACCTGTACTTAAAGGAGACAATACAACGTTATCTTTATATCTTTTTTATAGCGAATGACACTGAAGGAACAGGTAATGCAAAATGCATGACGATAACGAGCGCTCGTTCGTCGTCATGGTGACGAGCAAGTCATCAGTTGAATTAATTAGCAACACCCTTTTCACCTGCGGTGCAAAAGTAAATAAGTGAACAAGGGGCGTCCACTCTTCTTTGTCGTTATTTACTTCCGTTATTTACTTCCGGGTTCGGTTTTGTGTCGTTTGACTTGTATATTATTCGTTTTGATTATTCATATCTACGTAATTGGTAATTTGGTAGTTTTATTTAATGAAGAAATCAAATTTTTTTTTTTTTTTTTAGATTTCTTGGTGTTGTGGCCACGTACGTTTTCTTGCATAATTCCACAACCAGTTCGTTTGACTTCTATATTTTTATTGTGATTATTCACATTTACATAATCAGTAATTTGTTAGTTTCATTTATTGATAGAATTAAATATTCCTTTTATTGCATATTATCTTGCCTTATTGCCCAAGAGAGGCGCTCTTCCCCAATAATACACAGCTTTCTGAAATAGCAGAAACTTGTACAGTCATATAAGTTGGTGGATGTCCAGGTGTTTGAGAGATTTTTCCTTCTTACCCCTTTCTGGACGACAGGTGACTGGAACCGGTGAAATATAGTTCAATATTTGACCGGTTTCACGCTCCCAGATACCTGTTGTAAAGAAAGGGGTGAAATGAAAACCTCTAAAATATCCAGACATCCACCAACTTATACGAGTGAATGTACAAGACTGCTAGCTCAGAAAGAGTTCTGTATTATGGTGAAAGAGCGCCTTATGGGCAATAGGGGCAAGATAATATGCCAAAAAGGAATATTTAATTCCATACGAGTGACTGTACCCCATATGCACTTTTCTGCACTTTTCCACAACTCGTTCTGGATAAGCAGACTTTACTGTGGAACACTGCTTACGCCTGATATGGACCTCCTAGCAGACACCTTATTCCAATATTTGGAACCTTTAAAAACTTGTCATTTTCTTCCTTTTACCCAAAAGTGCTTTCAAAAGTATTCGTAATCTCTGTACTTTAACAATAGTCAGATGAAACATTTGTTTTATAACTTCAAAATTCAGTATAGCCACATAAATTATCCTTGAAGCCTCTGTACTTTAGCAATAGTCAGATGAAACATTTGTTTTATAACTTGAAAATTCAGTATAGCCACATAAATCATCCTTGAAGCCTCTGTACTTTAGCAATAGTCAGATGAAACATTTGTTTTATACCTTAAAATTCAGTATAGCCACATAAATCATCCTTGATGCCTCTGTACTTTAGCAATAGTCAGATGAAACATTTGTTTTATAACTTCAAAATTCAGTATAGCCACATAAATCATCCTTGAAGCCCCTGTACTTTAGCAATAGTCAGATGAAACATTTGTTTTATAACTTCAAAATTCAGTATAGCCACATAAATCATCCTTGAAGCCTCTGTACTTTAGCAATAGTCAGATGAAACATTTGTTTTATAACTTCAACATTCAGCATAGCCACATAAATCATCCTTGAAGCCTCTGTACTTTAGCAATAGTCAGATGAAACATTTGTTTTATACCTTAAAATTCAGTATAGCCACATAAATCATCCTTGAAGCCTCTGTACTTTAGCAATAGTCAGATGAAACATTTGTTTTATAACTTCAAAATTCAGTATAGCCACATAAATCATCCTTGAAGCCTCTGTACTTTAGCAATAGTCAGATGAAACATTTGTTTTATAACTTCAACATTCAGTATAGCCACATAAATCATCCTTGATGCCTCTGTACTTTAGCAATAGTCAGATAAAACATTTGTTTTATAACTTCAACATTCAGCATAGCCACATAAATTATCCTTGAAGCCTCTGTACTTTAGAAATAGTCAGATGAAACATTTGTTTTATACCTTAAAATTCAGTATAGCCACATAAATCATCCTTGAAGCCTCTGTACTTTAGCAATAGTCAGATGAAACATTTGTTTTATAACTTCAAAATTCAGTATAGCCACATAAATCATCCTTGAAGCCTCTGTGCTTTAGCAATAGTCAGATGAAACATTTGTTTTATACCTTAAAATTCAGTATAGCCACATAAATCATCCTTGAAGCCTCTGTGCTTTAGCAATAGTCAGATGAAACATTTGTTTTATAACTTCAACATTCAGCATAGCCACATAAATCATCCTTGAAGCCTCTGTACTTTAGCAATAGTCAGATGAAACATTTGTTTTATACCTTAAAATTCAGCATAGCCACATAAATCATCCTTGATGCCTCTGTACTTTAGCAATAGTCAGATGAAACATTTGTTTTATACCTTAAAATTCAGCATAGCCACATAAATCATCCTTGATGCCTCTGTACTTTAGCAATAGTCAGATGAAACATTTGTTTTATAACTTCAACATTCAGCATAGTCACATAAATCATCCTTGAAGCCTCTGTACTTTAGCAATAGTCAGATGAAACATTTGTTTTATACCTTCAACATTCAGCATAGCCACATAAATCATCCTTGAAGCCTCTGTACTTTAGCAATAGTCAGATGAAACATTTGTTTTATACCTTCAACATTCAGCATAGCCACATAAATCATCCTTGAAGCCTCTGTACTTTAGCAATAGTCAGATGAAACATTTGTTTTATACCTTAAAATTCAGTATAGCCACATAAATCATCCTTGAAGCCTCTGTACTTTAGCAATAGTCGGATGAAACATTTGTTTTATACCTTAAAATTCAGTATAGAAACATTTGTTTTATACCTTAAAATTCAGCATAGCCACATAAATCATCCTTGAAGCCTCTGTACTTTAGCAATAGTCAGATGAAACATTTGTTTTATAACTTCAAAATTCAGTATAGCCACATAAATCATCCTTGAAGCCTCTGTACTTTAGCAATAGTCAGATGAAACATTTGTTTTATAACTTCAAAATTCAGTATAGCCACATAAATCATCCTTGAAGCCTCTGGACTTTAGCAATAGTCAGATGAAACATTTGTTTTATAACTTCAACATTCAGTATAGCCACATAAATCATCCTTGATGCCTCTGTACTTTAGCAATAGTCAGATGAAACATTTGTTTTATACCTTAAAATTCAGTATAGCCACATAAATCATCCTTGAAGCCTCTGTACTTTAGCAATAGTCAGATGAAACATTTGTTTTATAACTTCAAAATTCAGTATAGCCACATAAATCATCCTTGAAGCCTCTGTACTTTAGCAATAGTCAGATGAAACATTTGTTTTATAACTTCAAAATTCAGTATAGCCACATAAATCATCCTTGAAGCCTCTGTACTTTAGCAATAGTCAGATGAAACATTTGTTTTATAACTTCAAAATTCAGTATAGCCACATAAATCATCCTTGAAGCCTCTGTGCTTTAGCAATAGTCAGATGAAACATTTGTTTTATACCTTAAAATTCAGTATAGCCACATAAATCATCCTTGAAGCCTCTGTGCTTTAGCAATAGTCAGATGAAACATTTGTTTTATAACTTCAACATTCAGCATAGCCACATAAATCATCCTTGAAGCCTCTGTACTTTAGCAATAGTCAGAAGAAACATTTGTTTTATACCTTAAAATTCAGCATAGCCACATAAATCATCCTTGAAGCCTCTGTACTTTAGCAATAGTCAGATGAAACATTTGTTTTATACCTTAAAATTCAGCATAGCCACATAAATCATCCTTGATGCCTCTGTACTTTAGCAATAGTCAGATGAAACATTTGTTTTATACCTTAAAATTCAGCATAGCCACATAAATCATCCTTGAAGCCTCTGTACTTTAGCAATAGTCAGATGAAACATTTGTTTTATAACTTCAACATTCAGCATAGCCACATAAATTATCCTTGAAGCCTCTGTACTTTAGCAATAGTCAGATGAAACATTTGTTTTATAACTTCAACATTCAGCATAGCCACATAAATCATCCTTGATGCCTCTGTACTTTAGCAATAGTCGGATGAAACATTTGTTTTATAACTTCAAAATTCAGTATAGCCACATAAATCATCCTTGATGCCTCTGTACTTTAGCAATAGTCGGATGAAACATTTGTTTTATAACTTCAAAATTCAGTATAGCCACATAAATCATCCTTGATGCCTCTGTACTTTAGCAATAGTCGGATGAAACATTTGTTTTATAACTTCAAAATTCAGTATAGCCACATAAATCATCCTTGATGCCTCTGTACTTTAGCAATAGTCGGATGAAACATTTGTTTTATAACTTCAAAATTCAGTATAGCCACATAAATCATCCTTGATGCCTCTGTACTTTAGCAATAGTCGGATGAAACATTTGTTTTATACCTTAAAATTCAGTATAGCCACATAAATCATCCTTGAAGCCTCTGTACTTTAGCAATAGTCAGATGAAACATTTGTTTTATACCTTAAAATTCAGTATAGCCACATAAATCATCCTTGAAGCCTCTGTACTTTAGCAATAGTCAGATGAAACATTTGTTTTATACCTTAAAATTCAGTATTGCCACATAAATCATCCTTGAAGCCTCTGTACTTTAGCAATAGTCAGATGAAACATTTGTTTTATACCTTAAAATTCAGTATTGCCACATAAATCATCCTTGAAGCCTCTGTACTTTAGCAATAGTCAGATGAAACATTTGTTTTATACCTTCAACATTCAGCATAGCCACATAAATCATCCTTGAAGCCTCTGTACTTTAGCAATAGTCAGATGAAACATTTGTTTTATACCTTCAACATTCAGCATAGCCACATAAATCATCCTTGAAGCCTCTGTACTTTAGCAATAGTCAGATGAAACATTTGTTTTATAACTTCAACATTCAGCAGAGCCACATAAATCATCCTTGAAGCCTCTGTACTTTAGCAATAGTCAGATGAAACATTTGTTTTATAACTTCAACATTCAGCAGAGCCACATAAATCATCCTTGAAGCCTCTGTACTTTAGCAATAGTCAGATGAAACATTTGTTTTATACCTTAAAATTCAGCATAGCCACATAAATCATCCTTGAAGCCTCTGTACTTTAGCAATAGTCAGATGAAACATTTGTTTTATAACTTCAACATTCAGTATAGCCACATAAATCATCCTTGAAGCCTCTGTACTTTAGCAATAGTCAGATGAAACATTTGTTTTATAACTTCAACATTCAGCATAGCCACATAAATCATCCTTGAAGCCTCTGTACTTTAGCAATAGTCAGATGAAACATTTGTTTTATAACTTCAACATTCAGCATAGCCACATAAATCATCCTTGAAGCCTCTGTACTTTAGCAATAGTCAGATGAAACATTTGTTTTATACCTTAAAATTCAGCATAGCCACATAAATCATCCTTGAAGCCTCTGTACTTAAGCAATAGTCAGATGAAACATTTGTTTTATACCTTAAAATTCAGCATAGCCACATAAATCATCCTTGATGCCTCTGTACTTAAGCAATAGTCAGATGAAACATTTGTTTTATACCTTAAAATTCAGTATAGCCACATAAATCATCCTTGATGCCTCTGTACTTTAGCAATAGTCAGATGAAACATTTGTTTTATAACTTCAACATTCAGTATAGCCACATAAATCATCCTTGAAGCCTCTGTACTTTAGCAATAGTCAGATGAAACATTTGTTTTATAACTTCAACATTCAGTATAGCCACATAAATCATCCTTGAAGCCTCTGTACTTTAGCAATAGTCAGATGAAACATTTGTTTTATAACTTCAAAATTCAGCATAGCCACATAAATCATCCTTGAAGCCTCTGTACTTTAGCAATAGTCAGATGAAACATTTGTTTTATACCTTAAAATTCAGTATAGCCACATAAATCATCCTTGAAGCCTCTGTACTTTAGCAAGGAAGATAAAATAATAGTTTTAAAACTTAAAATTCAGTATAGCCACAGATATTTTCCTTGATTTTTTAACATTTATTTAGTCAAATAAAACCATCGTTTTAAAACTTAAAATTCAGTATAGCCACAGAAATTATCCTTGAAGTCTGTATTTTATAGCCAGATAAATCAATTGTTTTCTAACTTAAAATTCAGTATATTTTCAAATACTATTCTTTGGTAACACCGTTCTATAACCTATATGTTTATCACTTATGAAATATCGACTTTAACCTATAATTATAAACTTTCTGATATGGTTTTATATTTAGATGAAATTCTGCGTGACTAAAGTAGCATTTGATTTGAATAAATATGTCTTTTTAATCGTAAAAATGGACAGGTTCCATCGATATAATAACAGCATATTATTCTCTTCTATATAATGAAGAACAAGTGCATGGGTATATATATATATATATATATATATATATATATATATATATATATATATATATATATGTGTGTGTGTGTGTGTGTGTGTGTATATATAATATATACATATATACAAACACATATATATACATACATACATACATACATGAATCTTTTTATAGTTTATATATGACATATCTGTTTTCGACGTTGTTAATAGTTTATATAGGATATATCTGTTTTGACGTTGTTACTATTTTTAGAATGATTTATTGTTAATTTTTTCTCATCATTTATTCATTTCCTTATTTCCTTTCCTCACTGGGCTATTTTTCCCTACTGGAGCCCTGGGCTTATAGCATCTTGCTTTTCCAACTAGGGTTGTAGCTTGGCTAATAATAATAATAATAATAATTATAATAATAATATATATATATATATATATATATATATATATATATATACATATATATATATATATATATACATATATATATATATATATATATATATATATATATATATATATATATATATATATAATCTTTCCGGTCATGCTCAGCGGCATTTCCAGACATATATCTACTCGGTCTCTCCCCTTGACTTAGGCAGGGGAGAGAGGAGTATTCATATCCTGATGAGACAGGGTACCCTACGAGGTACACTGTGGGTATGCATATCTATCTAAATATTCAGCCGCTAATTTTGACGGGTCGCGTACACTAGTCCACCAATACCAGCAATCTCAAAAAAAAAAAAAAAAAAAAAAAAAAAATACCATCACCATCTGGTTCGTCACACGTCCATTAATTTAAGCAGTAAACATTCTCTTCTATCTTGGTTGGACTTCGAAAGTTCAAACTTGGTGCAAATGCCTATATGTTGCTCATGTTGATGTTAAGGCTTGTTGCACATGGCACCCGTTATGTGTCTTGTTTCATTTTACATCGCAGTCCTATTTACATTTGCTATATTTACTCTCTTGTTTTATCTATACTTTTGTTTATTATGCTTTCTGTACTAGGTCACTGTGGTTTATATCTTCATATCTTCCCAGATCAGGTTGCATCTTGAGTAATAATAATAATAATAATAATAATAATAATAATAATAATAATAATAATGGGCTAATTTCCCTGTTGGAGCCCTTGGGGAAATAATATCCTACTTTTCCAATTAAGTTTGTAGCTTATTTAATAATAATAATAATAATAATAATAATAATAATAACAATAATAATAATAATAATAATAATAATAATAATAATAATAATAATAATAATAATGGGCTAATTTCCCTGTTGGAGCCCTTCGGCAAATAATATCCTACTTTTCCAATTAAGTATGTAGCTTATTTAATAATAATAATAATAATAATAATAATAATAATAATAATAATAATAATAATAATAAAACACTCCTTTCTCTGGTTACGGTTTATTTACCCTTTGCCTACACACACACACACCGAATAGTCTGGCCTATTCTTTACATATTCTCCTTTGTCAACATACACCTGACAACACAGATTACCAAACAATTCTTCTTCACCCAAGGGGTTAACTACTACAATGTAATTGTTCAGTGGCCACTTTTCTCTTGGTAAGGGTAGAAGAGACTCTAGCTATGGTAAACAGCTCTTCTAGGAGAAGGACTCTCCAAAATCAAACCATTGTTTTCTAGTCTTGGGTAGTGTTATAGCCTCTGCACCATGGCCATCCACTGTCTTGGAATAGAGTTCTCTTGCTTGAGGATACACTCGAGTACGCTGTTCTATCTTTCTCTTCCTCTCTTTCCTTCAAGTTTTTAAATTTAATATATGAAATATCTAATAGTCACTGCACCATGGCCATCCACTGTCTTGGAATAGAGTTCTCTTGCTTGAGAATACACTCGCGTACGCTGTTCTATCTTTCTCTTCCTCTAACTAAATATTGTTACTGTTCTTAAAATATTTTATTTTGATTGTTTATTACTTTTCGTGCAGTTTATTTCCCTGTTTCCTTTCCTCACTGGGCTATTTTTCCACGTTGGAGCCCTTAAGCTTATAGCATCTTGGTATTTCAACTAGGGTAATAGATTAGCTGGCAATAACAATAATAATAATTATATCAATAATAATAATGGTAATAATAATAATAATAATAATAATAATAATAATAATAATAATAATGATGATGATAATAATAATAATATTGATAACAATACAAATAAAAAATTATAATAATAATAATGATAACATTGATAATAATAATAATTATAACAATAATAATAATAACAATAATAATAATAATAATAATAATAATAATAATAATAATAGTAATAATAAGAATTACCCATTTCCGGGTCAGGAATATTTACCAGTGTTTTGAACAGAAAGAGAATTCTTGTCAGACAAGTTTTTTCTTCATTCTGGTTTTTACTTTATTTTTTTAAGTCTTTGGACAATGATAATTCACTTGTGAAAAAGGATGTTTACCTTAAGAAAAACATCCTGAATCTTATGCCAGTGGTACCAAGTAATGCTGGGACAGGTAACTCCTTAATTCAAAAACTCTCAATCAAAAGAAGAAATATATATATATATACTGTATATATATATATATATATATATATATATATATATATATATATATATACAGTATATATATATATATATATATATATATATATATATATATAATTGCTTTGTTTCCAGTATAGATTAAGTCTTTGGACGATGATAATACATTTGTGAAAAAGGAACTTGCTGAAAAACACCCTGAATCTCATGCCAGTGATACCAAATAGTGCTGGAACAGGTAACTCCTTAATTAAAAAATTCCTTAATAAAAAAATATATATATTATTATTATTATCATTATTATTATTATTATTATTATTATTATTATTAATTGGTAAGCTACAACCCTAGTTGGAAAAGCAAAATGCTATAAGCCCAGGGGCCCCAACAGGGAAAATAGCCCAGTGGGGAAAGGAAACAAGGAAAAATAAATTATTTCAAGAACAGTAATAACATTAAAATAAATATTTCATATATAAACTATAAATTCTTTACCAAAACAAGAGGAAGAGAAATAAGATAGAATAGTGTGCCCGAGTGTACCCTCAAGCAAGAGAACTCTACCCCAAGACAGTGGAAGAACAGTAGATTAGAAAATATTTTGTGCTTTATTTATATCATAATGCCAGCTGTATATTTCGTGAGGAATGTATTTAAATAAATGTATCTAAATGTATCTAAATACATATGATCGGCAAGAAGAAAATAAATCTTTGGTCACATAGAAAAAAAAAAAAATTACCCTTTTCCCAGTTTCTTACATATTAGTCTTGGGTAGTGCCA
>NC_090744.1:19248317-19250817 GCF_036898095.1 Palaemon carinicauda
TGAAGGTTAAAAATGCTTCCTATAATTTGACTTCGTTAAAATACATGAAGGTTAAAAATGCTTCCTATAATTTGACTTCGTTAAAATACATGAAGGTTAAAAATGCTTCCTATAATTTGACTTCGTTAAAATACACGAAGGTTAAAAATGCTTCCTATAATTTGACTTCGTTAAAATACACGAAGGTTAAAAATGCTTCCTATAATTTGACTTCGTTAAAATACACGAAGGTTAAAAATGCTTCCTATAATTTGACTTCGTTAAAATACACGAAGGTTAAAAATGCTTCCTATAATTTGACTTCGTTAAAATACACGAAGGTTAAAAATGCTTCCTATAATTTGACTTCGCTAAAATACACGAAGGTTAAAAATGCTTCCTATAATTTGACTTCGTTAAAATACACGAAGGTTAAAAATGCTTCCTATAATTTGACTTCGCTAAAATACACGAAGGTTAAAAATGCTTCCTATAATTTGACTTCGTTAAAATACACGAAGGTTAAAAATGCTTCCTATAATTTGACTTCGCTAAAATACACGAAGGTTAAAAATGCTTCCTATAATTTGACTTCGCTAAAATACACGAAGGTTAAAAATGCTTCCTATAATTTGACTTCGCTAAAATACACGAAGGTTAAAAATGCTTCTTATAATTTGACTTCGCTAAAATACATGAAGGTTAAAAATGCTTCCTATAATTTGACTTCGCTAAAATACATGAAGGTTAAAAATGCTTCCTATAATTTGACTTCGTTAAAATACATGAAGGTTAAAAATGCTTCCTATAATTTGACTTCGCTAAAATACACGAAGGTTAAAAATGCTTCCTATAATTTGACTTCGCTAAAATACACGAAGGTTAAAAATGCTTCCTATAATTTGACTTCGTTAAAATACACGAAGGTTAAAAATGCTTCCTATAATTTGACTTCGTTAAAATACACGAAGGTTAAAAATGCTTCCTATAATTTGACTTCGTTAAAATACATGAAGGTTAAAAATGCTTCCTATAATTTGGCTTCGTTAAAATACATGAAGGTTAAAAATGCTTCCTATAATTTGACTTCGTTAAAATACATGAAGGTTAAAAATGCTTCCTATAATTTGGCTTCGTTAAAATACATGAAGGTTAAAAATGCTTCCTATAATTTGACTTCGTTAAAATACACGAAGGTTAAAAATGCTTCCTATAATTTGACTTCGCTAAAATACACGAAGGTTAAAAATGCTTCCTATAATTTGACTTCGTTAAAATACATGAAGGTTAAAAATGCTTCCTATAATTTGACTTCGCTAAAATACACGAAGGTTAAAAATGCTTCCTATAATTTGGCTTCGTTAAAATACATGAAGGTTAAAAATGCTTCCTATAATTTGACTTCGTTAAAATACACGAAGGTTAAAAATGCTTCCTATAATTTGGCTTCGCTAAAATACATGAAGGTTAAAAATGCTTCCTATAATTTGACTTCGTTAAAATACATGAAGGTTAAAAATGCTTCCTATAATTTGACTTCGTTAAAATACACGAAGGTTAAAAATGCTTCCTATAATTTGACTTCGTTAAAATACATGAAGGTTAAAAATGCTTCCTATAATTTGACTTCGTTAAAATACATGAAGGTTAAAAATGCTTCCTATAATTTGGCTTCGTTAAAATACATGAAGGTTAAAAATGCTTCCTATAATTTGACTTCGTTAAAATACATGAAGGTTAAAAATGCTTCCTATAATTTGACTTCGTTAAAATACACGAAGGTTAAAAATGCTTCCTATAATTTGACTTCGCTAAAATACACGAAGGTTAAAAATGCTTCCTATAATTTGACTTCGTTAAAATACACGAAGGTTAAAAATGCTTCCTATAATTTGACTTCGTTAAAATACACGAAGGTTAAAAATGCTTCCTATAATTTGACTTCGTTAAAATACACGAAGGTTAAAAATGCTTCCTATAATTTGACTTCGCTAAAATACACGAAGGTTAAAAATGCTTCCTATAATTTGACTTCGCTAAAATACACGAAGGTTAAAAATGCTTCCTATAATTTGACTTCGTTAAAATACATGAAGGTTAAAAATGCTTCCTATAATTTGGCTTCGTTAAAATACATGAAGGTTAAAAATGCTTCCTATAATTTGGCTTCGTTAAAATACATGAAGGTTAAAAATGCTTCCTATAATTTGACTTCGTTAAAATACACGAAGGTTAAAAATGCTTCCTATAATTTGGCTTCGTTAAAATACATGAAGGTTAAAAATGCTTCCTATAAATAAACATGTATCTAACGACTTCCCACATTAACAATGTTGAATATCTACACTGCTCTTTATAGGACCAGGGAGGGCCAGGCAATGGCTGCTAATAACCCCAATTCTTAGCTCACAAGTTGCAGACACTTGAGTATGTCTCGAACCCCAGTCGTGTCATCGCCAGGCAGGGATGTTATCACATCGACCACCAAAACAATTCATTTTGAGGTAAGAAAACTTTCAAC
>NC_090744.1:19253137-19255637 GCF_036898095.1 Palaemon carinicauda
CCTTTCCTCGCTGGGTTATTTTTTTTCCCTGTTGGAGCCATTGGGATTGTAGCATCCCGCTTTTCGTATTAGGGGAGATGGTGGGAAGGGTTGAATCTGTGCCTGTTTGTGTATATTGTTGACGGGTCGCGTACACTAGTACTATATACTCAATTCTGTAACATTACATCACAACAATAACAATAATCGAAGCTTTATTTACTTTATACTTTTTTAATAAATAAATTTCTTTCTAAAAAAAAAAAAAAAAACCGAAAATTTTCAAACAATTTATTCAACTTTAGATTTATTCAATTCCGCATAATTCATTCATTGTATTTCATTCAAATATAAAATCTTGACAATAATGAAAAATGAATAACTCAATAATAGGATGAAATTCTATTTGGATTTTAGAGCTGAAGGCTATAAAGTAGTGCAGTTAAAGGCTGAAAAGGGACGATCCAAACACCTTAAGTAATGCCCAAGTATGCCTACAGTCTTCAATCACCATCCCACTCCAATCACTCTCCCCCCACTTCAATCACATTCACTCTCTAATCACCCTCCCACTCCATCACTTTCCCTACCAATCACATCGCCTCCAATCACCCTCCCACTCCAATACATTTCCTCTCCAAACACCCTCCCACTCCAATCACTTCCCTCTCCAATCACACCCCACTGCAATAACATCCCCTTCCAATCACCCTCCACTCCAACCACTTTCCCCACCAATCACATTCCCTCATCAATCACCTTCCCACTCCAATCACTTTCCCTCTCCTACACACTCCCACTGCAATAACAGTCCCTCTCCAATCACCCTTCCACTCCAACCACTTCCCTCTCCAATCACATCCCTCTCAATCACCTTCCCACTCCATCACCCCTCACACTCCAATTACAATCCATCTCCAATCACACTCACACTCCAATCACATTCCCTCTCCAATCACACTCCCACTCCAATAACAGTCCCTCTCCAATCACCCTCCCACTCCAATCCTTTCCCTCTCCAATCAACCTCCCACTCCAATAACTCCATCATCAATCACCTTCCCATTCCATTCCCTCTCCAACCACTCTCCCACTCCAATCACTTTCCCTCTCCAATCACCCCCCATTCCCAATCACTTTCCTCTCCAATCACCCTTCCAATTCAATCCCTTCCCTCTCCAATCACAATCCCTTTCCAATCACTTTCCCTCTCCGATCACATTCCTCTCCAATCACCCTCCCACTCCAATCACATTCCCTCTCCCTCTCAATCACAATCCCTTTCCAATCACTTTCCTCTCCGATCACATTCCCTCTCCAATCACCCTCCCACTCCAATCACATTCCCTCTCCAATCACCCTACCACTCCAATAACATTCCCTCTCCATCACATTTCCACTCCAATCACCCTTCCACTCCAATCACTTTCCCACTCCAATCACATCCCCTCTCCATCAACCCCCCCTCCAATCACCCTCCTATTCCAATCACATTCCCTCTCCAATCACCCTCCCACACCAACCATATTCCTTTTCCAATCACATTCCCTCTCCAATCACCCTCCCACACCAACCATATTCCTTTTCCAATCACATTCCCTCTCCAATCACCCTCCCATTCCAATCACATTCCCTCTCCAATCATACTCTCACTCCAATAACAGTCCCTCTCCAATTAATTCCTCATTAATCACCTTCCCATTCCAATCACATTCCCTCTCCAACCACTCTCCCACTCTAATCACCCTCCACTCCAATCACCCTCCCCCTTCCAACCAAACCCCCCCCCCTTTCCAATCACCCTCCCTCTCCAACCATACTTCCCTGCAATTACAATCCCCCTCCAACCCCCTCCCCCTCCCCCTCTCCCTCTCAGCTATAAACCCTTTAAAAAAGTAATCTAGGAGGACCCATTAAGGAAAAAACGTCTTATCTCAGGCTAAGTGAAAGAGACGTAGAGGGAGGGAAAGGAAGGGTAATGGAGGGGGACGAAGGGAGTAGAGGAAGGGGGAGGGGGTGTATTGGTGGTTATCTAGACCGGAAGGGAGAGTAAATTGAGAAGGGTTGCTCTATCTCCTCCTGTACTCTCTCAGCCTCGCTAGGAAGGAAGTCGAGCTTTGATGGATATCCATATTTCAAGTATTATTATTATTATTATTATTATTATTATTATTATTATCATTATTATTATTATTATTGTTGTTGCTGTTGTCAATATTATTATTATTATTATTATTATTATTATTATTGTTGTTGTTGTTAATATAACTGTTATTATTGTTATGATTATTATCATTATTATTATTTATTATAATTACTATTAATTTCATCATTATTATTACTATTATTATCATTTTATTATCATTATGATTATTTATTATTATTATTATTATTATTATTATTATTATTATTATCATCCTCTAAGCTACAACCCTAATTGGAAAAGCCGGATGCTGTAAGCCCATGGACCTCCAACTGGGAAAATAGCCCAGTGAGGATAGGAAATAAGGAAATGAGTAAA
>NC_090744.1:19260637-19263137 GCF_036898095.1 Palaemon carinicauda
TTTAGTTCCTTATTTCCATTCCTCACTCGGCTATTTTCCCTAGTGGAGCCCTTAAGCTTATAGCTTGCTGCTTTTCCAACTAGGGTTGTAGCTTAGCAGAAAAATTAATAATAATAATAAATAATAATAATAATATAATTTAACCATATCTATGTAAACTATCGATCAAAAAAATATCGAATTTTCTCCAAATAGAAAATATGACCAAAGAGACGACCTCCCCCCCCACATAACTAGAGGGGAATCCCCTTTTGCCCCCAACCCCCCTTCTGTATAAACCTATCAGAATAACCTTTTGTCCCTTTCGCTTAAATCCACTTAGCCACATCCTCACAAAAACTAACCCCAAAGTGTTTTCTTCTTAGAGAGAAGATATATGTATACCAGGCGTGATCCCCCCCCCCCTCTCTCTCTCTCTCTCTCTCTCTCTCTCTCTCTCTCTCTCTCTCTCTCTCTCTCTCTCTCTCATTTTTACATTTACGGTTTCTCTTTCTCTCATCTTTTTCTTACGTATAGTCTCTCTCTCTCTCTCTCTCTCTCTCTCTCTCTCTCTCTCTCTCTCTCACTCTCTCTCTCTCTCTCCTCTCATCATTTTTCTTACGTTTACAGTCTCTCTCATCATTTTCTTAAAGTATACAAGCCTCTCTCTCTCTCTCTCTCTCTCTCTCTCTCTCTCTCTCTCTCTCTCTCTCTCTCTCTCTCTCATTTTTACATTTACGGTTTCTCTTCTCTCTCATCTTTTTCTTACGTATAGTCTCTCTCTCTCTCTCTCTCTCTCTCTCTCTCTCTCCTCTCTCTCTCTCTCTCTCTCTCTCTCTCTCTCTCATCATTTTCTTACGTTTACAGTCTCTCTCATCATTTTCTTAAGTATACAGCCTCTCTCTCTCTCTCTCTCTCTCTCTCTCTCTCTCTCTCTCTCTCTCTCTCTCTCATCTTTTTATTTCATATACAGTCTCTCTCTCCTCTTTTTCTTACGTATACAGTCTCTCTCTCTCTCTCTCATCTCTCTCTCTCTCTCTCTCTCTCTCTCTCTTCGCTTCAGTGCGTTAGGAAAAAAATTCCCTTCGGATACCTGCACCTTCGAAGGCAATGGAAACCTACTAAGTGTTTGCCTCGTAAAACAATTACTAAGTATACTTACTGCCTACTAAAGTGAAGGGGGAATGTTACTTATATCCCCCCCCCCACCCCGCGCCTAAATCCCCCTAGCCTCTGTAGCATGGTCTTCCACTGAAATTCATTTACATATTCTATTATATTTAATATTTCCCGCAAATGTCTTTGTTACAAATAAATAGATACTTTATATATTATTAGAGTTCTCTTGCTTGAGGGTACACTCTGGCACACACTGTTCCATCTTATATCTTATTTCTCTTCCTCTTGTTTTGTTACAGTTTTTATAGTTTTATAAAGTGATATTTATTTTAATATTGTTGCTCTTCTTAGAATATTTCATTTTTCCTTGTTTCTTTCCTCACTGAGCTATTTTCCCTCTTGGAGCCCCTGGGCTTATATCATCATGCTTTTCCAACTAGGGTTGTAGCTTAGTAAGTTATAATAATAATTTGGGAGGCAAATTCCCCCTTATCTAAAGAGGTTTCATTGCCTTTTATGATCCTCCTAGGATCATTCCTTCCCCACCTACAATAGGATGCTTCATTGTTACTTGCTGGAACAACAGGAGAGAGAGTCCGTAACACCAAGGACACAGGAATTGGGTTCCTGACGGAGAGTCCTTAACACCAAGGACTCAGATAAATAAAATCCCAGAATATAGCGGTAATGCTAAGACACGTTGAAAAGAACAGTACTGGAGTGATATATTATCATCTAATTTGGGGATAATTTTATTTCTATTAGATCAATTTAATGTTGGTTATAAATGCTAGTATTAAATCTATGGTTTTTTGTTATTATTATTATTATTATTATTATTATTAGTAGTAGTAGTAGTAGTAGTAGTAGTAGTAGTAGTAGTTAGTAGTAGTAGCTAAACTACAACACTAGTTGGAAAAGCAGGATGCTACAAGCCCTAGGGCTCCAACACGGAAGAAAATACCCCAATGAGGAAAGGATTTTCATTATTATTATTATTATTATTATTATTAGTAGTAGTAGTAGTAGTAGTAGTAGTAGCTAAACGACAACCGTAGTTGGAAAAGCAGGATGCTACAAGCCCAAGGACTCCAACACGGAAGAAAATAGCCCAGTGAGGAAAAGATTCTCATTATTATTATTATTATTATTATTATTATTATTATTATTATTACTAGATAAACTACATGCTGCTATTTGGAAAAGCAGGATGCTTCAAGCCCAAGAGCTCCAACACGGAAACAATAGCCCAGTGAGGAAAGGATTATTATTATTATTATTATTATTATTATTATTATCATTATCAATAATAGTAGCAGTAGTAGTAGTGGTAGCTTAACTACAACCATAGTAGGAAAAAGCAGGATGCTATAAGCCAAGGGCTCTAACAGCAGAAGCAGCC
>NC_090744.1:19283137-19295637 GCF_036898095.1 Palaemon carinicauda
AACAACAGAAAAGCAATAATTGAGAAAAGCAACAGAAAAGCAATAATTGAGAAAAGCAACAGAAAAGCAACAATTGAGAAAAGCAACAGAAAAGCAATAATTGAGAAAAGCAACAGAAAAGCAACAATTGAGAAAAGCAACAGAAAAGCAATAATTGAGAAAAGCAACAGAAAAGCAACAATTGAGAAAAGCAACAGAAAAGCAATAATTGAGAAAAGCAACAGAAAAGCAACAATTGAGAAAAGCAACAGAAAAGCAATAATTGAGAAAAGCAACAGAAAAGCAATAATTGAGAAAAGCAACAGAAAAGCAACAATTGAGAAAAGCAACAGAAAAGCAATAATTGAGAAAAGCAACAGAAAAGCAATAATTGAGAAAAGCAACAGAAAAGCAATAAACAACACCTATTGTCTCTGGTCTCTTTCCTGTCAGTGATAATCACAGACAAAACACTCTCATAACAAAAGCAAAAGCCAGAGGGTCTTTGACGCCCACCCACCCAAAAACAGAACGGGATATTATCGCTCAAAAGGAGAGGCGGGGGGCGGGGGAGAGATCACGCCCACCCGCTCCTCACTCACTAGTCCCGCCCAATTTTTTTTCCTAAAGGTTTATAGGTCGCTCATGAATGGCAGAGGCAAGGGACAGTGACATTGCCTTAGCAATCAGGACAATGCCCTAGAGACTGACTATATATTATATGATCAGCGCCCAAGCCCCCTCTCCACCCAAGCGAGGACCAGGGAGGGCCAGGCAGTGGCTGCTGATGACTCAGCAGATAGACCTATAGGCTCCCCCAAACCCACCAAACTTAGCTCACAAGGATGGTAAGGTTGCAGACACTAATGGCACTACCGAGTCTGAGCAGGACTCACACCCCCGACTGAACCCGAACGGATCGATAAGAAAACATGTTGACGACATGTCTTTGGACACGGGTTCGATTCCCCGGTAGACCAGACGCAATTATCTTTGAGTTGATTCCCTGTTGGGTTTCACATCCCAAGGTAGAGAGAATACAGATATTAGGAGGAGTATTATATATATACATATATATATATATATATATATATATATATATATATATATATATATATATATATATATATATATATATATATATATATAGTGGGGACACCTCAACGTGGCGAGAGGGTTTGTGTATCGCCGTGTGATCAGCAAAGTTTAATCAGTAGGGTCAACCATACTAGGTTGGCTTACTGTGAGCTATCGGATGAAAATCTCCCACCATCACCAATCCGCAGTTGCCCAGCATGGTGACGAAAACATAAGTAAGGTGATGTCTGCATTTTCTGTTGTTATATATATATATATATATATATATATATATATATATATATATATATATATATATATATATATATAGATATAGATATATATATATATATATATATATATATACTGTATATAGATACATATATATGCATATATATATATATATATATATATAAAAATAGATATAATATATATATATATAGATATATATATACTGTATATAGATACATATATATGTATGTATATATATATATATATATATATATATATATATATATATATATATATGTATATATATATGTGTGTGTGTGTGTGTATACCCTCAGAGATGTAGAAAGCCAAAAAATAGATTGCATCTAGATTCACAAAAGGAATTTGTCCTTCAGGAGTCCACCAGCTTAAGAGAAAAAAGCATATAACATAATTCAGTGATAAATTGGCTTTGAATATCTTATTTCAACGATAAGAAATCCAGATGAATTAGAGATCAATTTATTTCTCATCTATTTCTTAAAGCTAATTTTATCATTATTATTATTAGTAGTAGTAGTAGTAGTAGTAGTAGTATTATTACTTGCTAAGTTACAACCCTAGTTGGAAAAGCAGGATGCTATAAGCCCAAGGGCCCCAACAGACAAAACAGTGAGGAAAGGAAAAAGGAAAAAATAAAATATTTTACGAATAGCAACAACATTAAAATAAATATTTCCTACAAAAACTACAAAAACTTCAACAAAACAAGAAAGAGAGAAATTAGATAGAATAGAGTGCCCGAGTGTACCCTCAAGCAGGAGAACTCTAACCCAAGACAGTGGAAGACCATGGTACAGAGGCTTGATATTAATTGTTCTTTCTTCTTCTATTATCCTACTTTTTCTCATTCGTATGGGGTAAGCACGGTTGCCTTCTTTAAAGGACTTTCCTTTGGCTTAGAGGTAGACCGTAGTCCCCGATCGGCTGCCCTGCCTGACATCGCATAGACACCGGTAGTGTATGATCATGTATTGCACCAGTCACTAGCGTCCTTATTCCCAACAGCAAGGAGTCCTGGCACATATAGGTCGACAATTTGAGACGTGTGAAGTGTCTGTTAAGTTTTTTAGGTGTTGGAGTGGCTTTGTTTTTGTGTATATTAACTGTTTTTTTCTAATCCAACAAATGTTTTAGGTCTTTGATAAATAACATTACAAATTGGGTCATAATGATTGGGCAATAAATGGGAAATTATTTATTGACATTTCAATCTAAAAAAAAAAAAAAATTCCAGATTTTCAAATTCAAGATTTTCATAAAAACATGGGAAAATATTTACTAAAATGTCAATCAAAATATGTATAAAAAAAATCCAGATTTTTAAAAATTATGATTTTCAAATTCAAGATTTTCATAAAAAATATATTCTATTTTAATTTAAGATTTTTAAATCAAAATCTATATTTTTTAAAATTATGATTTTAAAATTCAAGATTTTTTTCTTTTAAGATTTTTAAACTAAGTTTTTCTTAAATAAAGATTTTTAAATCGTTATTCTACAATATATTTTTATTTAAATTTCAAGACTTCTATAAGCAATTTTTTTTTCTTCAAAATTAGATATTTCTAAAAAAAAAAAAACCCTTTATTTCGAATTAAAAACACTTTAGAAAAGTATTTTTTTTATTCAAATATCCGAACATTTCACTTCACCAACATGGAAATATATTTTCCCCCTCTCTGCATATCCCTATCCATTTTCTCTCCCTCCCCTTTCTTCACTGGCCCTCCTCCTCCACCTCCCCCTCCCCTCCCCCTCTCCCTCCCCCTTTTCATTAGAGGAGAGACACGTCCCATCAATTCGGGTCACAGGGCCAAAATGAATGCAGACGGGTTAGGGGGTGTTGAGAAAGGGCTTGACCATAACGCAGCTATGGGAGGAGAAGCAAGGCCATTTGGGTCGTCATCATGTGAGAGAGAGAGAGAGAGAGAGAGAGAGAGAGAGAGAGAGAGAGAGAGAGAGAGAATAATGAACCAAAGGGAAGGACTAAATATTTACTTGAGAGAGAGAGAGAGAGAGAGAGAGAGAGAGAGAGAGAGAGAGAGAGAGAGAGAGAGAGAGAGAGAGAGAGAGAGAGAGAGAGAGGTAACAGTAATGAAACCATGGGAAAGACTAAATGTTTACCTGAGAGAGAGAGAGAGAGAGAGAGAGAGAGAGAGAGAGAGAGAGAGAGAGAGAGAGAGAGAGAGAGAGAGAGAGAGAGAGAGAGAGGTAACAGTAATGAAACCATGGGAAAGACTAAATGTGTACCTGAGAGAGAGAGAGAGAGAGAGAGAGAGAGAGAGAGAGAGAGAGAGAGAGAGAGAGAGAGAGAGAGAGAGAGATGGGTAATAGTTATGAACCCATACCATTATTATCATCATTATTGTTTGCTAAGCTACAACCCTAGTTGGAAAAACAGGATGCTATAAGCCCAGGGGCTCCAACAGGGAAAATAGCTCAGTGAGGAACGGAAACGAAGAAAAATAAAATATTTTAAGAAGAGCAACAACATTAATATAAATATCTTCTATATAAACTATAAAAACTTTTCCAAAACAAAAGGAAGAGAATTAAGATAGAATATTTTGCCTGAGTGCAACCTCAAGCAAGGAATAAATGTTTCCGAGAGAGAGAGAGAGAGAGAGAGAGAGAGAGAGAGAGAGAGTATCAACTAGTAATTCGAGTGAGAGATCTCTATATAATATAATTAACAAAATTAACAACCTTAAGAAATATCTTAATCCTTCGTTTTAAAGCAAGTCTTCAATCTGCTATATCACGTTTTAACTTAATTAGACTCAGACACACTACTCTAAATCATCTTGTTTTATCTTCCTCATGTTTTTTTAAGTTTTTATAAATTTGATACATATATGAAAGATTTATTTTAACGTTGTTACTGTTCTTAAAATATTCTATTTTAATTGTTCATTACTTCTCTTGTAGTTTTCTTATTTCCTTTCCTCACTGGGTTATGTCTTCCCTGTTGGAGCCCTTGCGATTATAGCATCCTGCTTTTGCAACGAGGGTTGTAGCATAGATAGTTGTTAATAATAATAATAATAATAATAATAATAATAATAATAATAATAATAATAATAATAATAATAATAATAATAATATCGGAGCCCTTGGGATTATAGCATCCTGCTTTTTCAACCTGGGCTGTAGCTTAACTAATAATAATAATAATAATAATAATAATAATAACAATAATACCATGCATGTATAATAATAATAATAATAATAATAATAATAATAATAATAATAATTACAATAATAATAATAATAATAATAATAATGCCATGCATGTATAATAATAATAATAATAATAATAATAATAATAATAATACCATGCATGTATAATAATAATAATAATAATAATAATAATAATAATAATAATAACACCATGCATGTATAATAATAATAATAATAATAATAATAATAATAATAATAATAATAATAATACCATGCAAGTATAATAATAATAATAATAATAATAATAATAATAATAATAATACCATGCAAGCAACCCCTCTTATCTTCTGCGTTATCACGTTTAACTTGATTAGAATATTCATTATGATACGACACGCGTGAAAAAATACAAGATCACGGCGTTTTATAAATACTCATTAAAAATAAAACAATTATAGCGACTGGAAAATCAGAGAGATATCCCGGTGAGAATAAACGAAGGGGAAAATACTTTTCATAACATTTTCTAATGGAAAAAACCTTCAGTTCGAAACAGATTGCATGACTCGACTATGATAAAGGTTCGGGTACATTTCGCTGATAACGTAGGTATTTCCATGTTCTCGTGAAGGTCTATATTATTATTATTATTATTATTATTATTATTATTATTATTATTATCCAAGCTACAACCCTAGTTGGAAAAGCTGGATGCTATAAGCCCAGGGGCTCCAACAGGGAAAAATAGCCCAGTGAGGAAAGGATATAAGGAAATAAATAAATGAAGAGAACAAATTAACAATAAATCATTCTAAAATAAGTAACAACGTCAAAACAGACATGTCAAATATAAACTATTAACAACATCAAAAACAAATATGTCATAGATAAACTATAAAAAGACTCATGTCCGCCTGGTCAACAAAAAAGCATTTGCTCCAACTTAGAACTTTTGAAGTTCTACTGATTCAACAACCCGATTAGGAAGATCATTCCACAACTTGGTAACAGCTGGAATAAAACTTCTAGAGTACTGCGTAGTATTGAGCCTCGTGATGGAGAAGGCCTGGCTAATAGAATTAACTGCCTGCCTAGTATTACGAACAGGATAGACCTTGGTTCTCATTATCGACTGATTGGGATAGGAGAGAGTCATTTAACATTTAAGAGTGTTAAATGACTCGGCAAGTCTTTTTCCTTAGCTATTTCAGTCTGTCTAAATGTATTTTCGTTTAAACCAAAATTAACCAAAATATTATTATCATTATTATCAAATGTTAAGCTACAACCCTAGTTGGAAAAGCAAAATGCTATAAGCCCAGGGGCTCCAACGGGGAAAATAGCCCAGTGAGGAAAGGAAACAAGGAAAAATAAAATATTTCAAGAAGAGTAACAACATTAAAATAAATATCTCCTATATAAACTATGAAAACTTTAACAAAACAAGAGGAAGAGAAATAAGATAGAATAGTGTGCCCGAGTGTACCCTTTAGCAAGAGAACTCTAACCCAAGACAGTGGAAGACCATGGTACAGAGGCTACGGGGATAGGAGAGAGCTATTAAGTGTTAAATGACTCGGCAAGTCTTTTCCATCAACTATTCCAGTCTGTCTAAATGTATTTTCGTTTAACCAAAATGAACCAAAATATCTTAAAGAATGCCTGAATAAACTAGAACTATAGTCCATTTCTTTTAGCGATGCATATTTGCACTGACTCGCGGCGGTGCCCTTTTAGCTCGGAAAAGTTTCCTGATCGCTGATTGGTTAGAAATATCTTGTCCAACCAATCAGCGATCCGGAAACTTTTCCGAGCTAAAAGGGCACCGCTGCGAGTCGGTGCAAATAAGCATCGCTAAAAGAAATGGAGTATAGAAACAAATGTTAACACAAGACACATCAGTGACAAACAGGCTATCTGAACCAAGAACAAATAGTAAATTTGGTGAAAGGGCTTTTAGCTACTGTGCGCCTAAACATTATAATTAACTGCCAACTGAAATGAAGGACTTAAAGGGAGCAATTGAATTTAAGAAGAAACTAAAGACATTACTTTTCACAAGAGCATATGATTTGGAAGATGCTACAATCAAAGAATTGTATAAGTTATAATGAAAATGTTTCGTTAGATGATTAATATGGACCCGCCCGAGTAGTAGTTCACTCGACTTCAGTGGAGGGTTGGATTTTAACCCAAAACAAGTTTAAAGTTTAAAGTTTAACCAATAAAAATTTGCCGATGCAATATTTTGTCCACGGGATAAAATACACGTTAACGAATCAACAGATTATTATTATATACTTTATTTCATCTTTTTTCGAGGTTTATTGCCATCAAAAATGTCTTCAACATTTTGTGTCCCTATATACAAAATGAAAGTAATTTCAGATAGAAGATGAATAGGTCAGAAGTATAGCGGAATGTGAGACCTCTTCATTCAAAATTCTATGGTTAAACGTCAAACCTCCAAGAGTTAGCATTTAGCCCCTTTCGCACTCAAAGGACGTACCGGTACGTTCCTCCAAAACACTGTTATTTACATGTTTTTTGACAACTTTAAGAGAAACTTCAGGCATTTTCCAAAAGAATGAGACCAACCTGACCTCTCCATGACAAAAATTAAGGCTGTTAGAGCAATTTAAAAAAATATATATAGCAAAATGTGCTCGAAATTTAACCTTATGGTGGGGGGTAAAAGGGTTAAGAAAACACATTACTACTGTAATTTACTCTAAGGGCTGTTTTCCTTCTCATGTAACATGAAATCCCTATGCAAAAAAGGACTTTTTTATCGTATATACTATTAGTATTTATACTCCATTTCTTTTAGCTAGTCATATTTGCACCGACTCGCACCGGTGCCCTTTTAGCTCGGAAAGGTTTCCTGATCGCTGATTGGTTGGACAAGATAATTCTAACCAATCAGCGACCAGGAAACTTTTCCGAGCTAAAAGGGCACCGTTGCGAGTCGGTGCAAATATGACTCGCTAAAAGAAAGGGACTATAGAGTATCACAGTGTATTCCACGCCCTAGATATGGTAAGCAGCTCTTCTAAGAGGTCACTCTAAAATCAAACCATTATTCTCTGGTCTTGGGTAGAGCCATAGCCTCTGTACCATGGCCTTCCCATGTCTTGAATTATAGTTGTCTAACTTGGGGGTACACGCAGGCATGCTGTTCTATCTTATTTCTCTTCCTCTGGTTTTTTGCTTAAGTTTTCGTAGTTTATATGTGAAGGATCTATTTTAATGTTGTTACTGTTCTTGAAACATTTTATTTCAATTATTTATTCTTCTCTAATGGTTTATTTATTTCCTTGATTCCTTTCTCTCACTGAGCTACTTTTCCTTGTTGGAGACCTTGGGCTTGTAGCATCTTGCTTTTCCAACTACGGTTAAAGCCTAGCTTCCAATAATAATAATAATAATAATAATAATAATAATAATAATTGTCAAATCCACATTATCGAAGCACATACAAAACAAAAAATCTTCAGTTTCTTCTTGAAAACATATCTTTACGGGTTGTGGTGGCCTACGAGGTAACGTCCCAGACTGGTGAACACCAGACTGGGGTTCGAGTCCCCTCTCAAAACCCGTTAGTTCCTTTGGTCGCTGCAACCTCACCATCCTTTTGAGCTAAGGATGTGGGGTTTGGGGGAGCCTATAGTTCTATCTGCTGAGTCATCAGTAGCCACTGCCTGCCCCTTCCTGGTCCTAGCTTGGGTGGAGAGGGGCCTTGGGCGCTGATCATATGTATAGATGGTCAGTCTCTAGGGCATTGTCCTGCCATTCATGAGCAGTCTTTAAACCTTTAAGTCCTTCGGGTGTCCAGTGGGAACTTCTTGATTTATTACAATAAATACCATTAATAAAATAAATAAATTACAATAAATTCACATTAGGCACCAGAAATAGTTGAATCAATACGAATGGATCTATTATTTAAGAATTAAGACCATCTGGCCCGGCATTAGGGCCTAGGAGGCCATTCTGGGTCGTGGTGCAAATGGGTGAAACTCCTGCGCTTGGAAATGAAAGTAAAAGTTATAAGTTGTTGTTATTATTATTATTATTAATATTATTATTATTATTATTATTATTATTATTATTATTAATTATCTTTGTTGGTGTTTTTACTATAAAAGTATTACTAGTATTATTATTAAAATTATTATCACTGTTGTTGTTATTACTATAATTATAATAATAATAATTATTATTATTATTATTATTATTATTATCATTATCATTGTTATTGTTGTTGTTATCATCACTATAATCATAATTACTATCATTATTGTTGTTGTTATTATCATTATTATTATTATTAATATTATTATTATCATTATTATAATTATTACTATCATTATTTATTATTATAACTATTATTATTGTAATCATTATTATTGCTATTAATATCATTATTGCTATAGAAATCTGAGGATTCAAATGTGGGGGCAAAAACCCTTAATAAATGTCTACAGTACACCGCCTAACCTGCACTGACGACACTATCCTCTTTCCACAAAAAAAATATAGAGATATGTTCTAAAATTATACCCACCATTATATCAATGAAGAAAAAAATATGGTTTAAAGGTTACTCATGAATGTCAAGAGACACTGATAATGCCCTAGCGACTGACCATATATACATATCATCAGTACCCCAAGGCCCCTCTCCACCCAAGCTAGGACCAGGGAGGGCCAGGCAATGGCTACTGATGGCAGGTAGAGCTATAGGCTCACAAACACTCATCCCTAGATCATAAGGACGGTGAGATTGAGACTCTTCGGAAAACTTTCGAGCTTGAGCGGGTCTCGAACTCCAATCCCGCAGATCGCTAGGCAAAGCGTTTCTAAATGGAATGCAGCCAATAATGTAACATAAAAACTAATTTAACGAGGAAATGCAATATCATTATCCTTAAGCAATCATATATATATATAATATATATATATATATATATATATATATATATATATATATATATATATACATTAAAATAAGCCATATATATTTTTGATACATTAATGTCTGGATTCTCTTAACGACCTCGGGGATCAGTCTTTGTGGGCTCTGATCCCGAGGTCGTTAAGAGAATCCAGACATTAATGTATCAAAATATATATGGCTTATTTGAATATGATAAACACGTCTAAAATGTGCAAAATTTATCATATATATATATATATATATCTATATATATATATATATATATATATAATGTGTGTGTGTGTGTGTGTGTGTGAGTACAATCATGTGCATATATAAATATATACATCTACGTATATGTGTATATATATACTGTATACTACATAACTACACAAGACCTTATTCGAAAAGGGAGTTTATACTACTAATAACACTCATCATTTATCAAAAATTAGCTATTTTTCTTTCAATCTGCTTTCTAATCACAAGTCTTCCTGTCTGCTTAAACCGTCCCACCCCCACGAAAAAAAAATTAAAAAACAACTCACTCTGACCTAAATTACTTAAGCCGCCCCCCCCCCACCAAAAAAAAAATTAAAAAACAACTCACTCTGACCTAAATTACTTAAGCCCCCCCCCCCACCAAAAAAATTAAAAACAACTCACTCTGACCTAAATTACTTAAGCCGCCCCCCCCCAAAAAAAAAACAACTCACTCTGACCTAAATTACTTAAGCCGCACCCCCCCCCCCAAAAAAAATAAAAAACAACTCACTCTGACCTAAATTACTTAAGCCGCCCCCCCCAAGAAAAAAAATAAAAAACAACTCACTCTGACCTAAATTACTTAAGCCGCCCCCCCCCCCCAAAAAAAAAAATAAAAAACAACTCACTCTGACCTAAATTATTAAAAAAATGAAATGTCACAAACAGGTAAATAAGAGTAACTCCCAGTGCTGGCTCCAAGAGTCTCCGTGAACCCCAAACAGGGAGTAAGGTCTCTGAGCTGAGGAACGAGCCAAGGCGAAGACCCTCTGTTGAAGCAGCTGTTGAAGGAATCAATGTGCTGTCCTATTTCTTTTTACTCCTCCCCCATAATGTGTCCTGAGGTCTCGTGTTTTGAGAGATGCGGACAGGCAGACGAAGTAGGAGGAAGAGGAGGATACCAAGGGCACCACGAGAGAGAAGACCAGCCATTAAGGGCGTTGTACAAACAAAACTCCGACGGGAAGATGGAGGAATTTGAAAACATCTCAATGCAATGTATCGTAAAGTCGTAATCATAAGAGTTAATATCAACCCTAGTGGGAAAAAAAAGATGCTATAAGCCCAAGGGCTCCAACAGGGAAAAATAGCCCAATGAGGAAAGGAAATAAGGAAATAAATAAACGCTCTAAGAAGTAAAGAACAATTAAAGTATTCTAAAAACATTAACAATATTAAAACAGATACTTCATATATAAACTATAAAAAAGACTTAGGTCAACCTGTTCAACATAAAAACATTTGCTGCAAGTTTGAACTTTTGAAGTTCTAGGTAGAGCAAATACCTAACTTTAAGTAAAATTTCTTCCATAAGAAAATTAATGTAAATTTAAAGTTTGTTTTCAAAAGGGTGTAAAAGATTTGTTTTTCTAATTCAGTAAAAGACAGAGGCGCAGCTTATCCTGCGGGTTACATTCCAAGATTTAATTCAAACGTGTTTTTATCTATCAAAATCACGTTTATACCCAGCAGATAAATTTATTCACTAGTTTGAAAATGGTTAGATTCTCTCTCTCTCTCTCTCTCTCTCTCTCTCTCTCTCTCTCTCTCTCCTCTCTCTCTCTCTCTCTCTCTCTCTCTCTAGGACAATGGATGGCAATTCTCTTCTTAAATGGAAGGTGCTGTATAAAATTGTTTTGTTAGCAAAGTCACTCACTAGACATCCTAAACAATGTCACATTGTTAAGTTTTACACATACATACATACTTACATACACACACATATATATATGCATATATATATATATATATATATATATATATATAATATATATATATATATATATATATATATATATATATATACACATATATGCGTGGACTGGCACAGAAAAGACCATAAACAGACGCAACTGGAAGGACATGTCTGAGGCCTTTGTTCTGCAGTGGACTGATAAGGGCTGATGATGAGGTGATGATGGTGATGATGATGATGACATACACACACATATAAATATATACATATATATATGTATATATATATATATATATATATATATATATATATATATATATATATATATATATATATATATATATATATATATGTGTGGGTGTGTGTGTCTATGTATGTGTCATCATCCTCATCAGCCCTTACCAGTCCACTGCAGAACAAAGGCATCAGACATGGCCTTCCACTTGCGTCTGTTTATGGTCTTTCTATGCCGATGCACGCCCGCAAACTTCCTCAGTTCGTTAATCCATCGTTTTCTCTTCCTCCCCCTGCTTCTATTACAATCTCTAGGGACCCATTCCGTTTTCTTAAATGTACATCTATTATCTGTCATTCTCATTATATGTACTGACCATGTTCATTTTTTTCTTACATGCTGTTAGAATATCCTTTACTTCAGACTCTTTAGCTACGGTAAGTAGCTCTTCTAGGAGAAAGACACTCCAAAATCAAACCACTGTTCTCTAGTCTTGGGTAGTGCCATAGCCTCTGTACCATGGTCTTCCACTGTCTTGGGGTAGAGTTCTCTTGCTTGAGGGTACACTCGGGAACACTGTTTTATCTAGTTTCTCTTCCTCTTGTGTTGTTAAAGTTTTTATAGTTTATATAGGAAATATTTATTTTGATGTCGTTACTATTCTTAAAATATTTAATCTATCCTCATTTCCTTTCCTCACTGGGCTATTTTCCCTGTTGGGGCCCCTAGGCTTATAGCATCCTGCTTTTCCAACTAGGGTTATAACTTAGCTTTAGATAATAATAATAATAATTTAGTTTGCTCTCATATCAATGTTGCTATTTATCAATCTAGTGTTACTCCCATTATTATTCTT
>NC_090744.1:19305637-19320962 GCF_036898095.1 Palaemon carinicauda
GTTCTTGAAATGTTTTATTCTAATTGCTAATTACCTCTCTTGTAGTTTATTTCCTTATTTCCTTTCCTCACTGGGCTATTTCCCCTGTTGAAGCCCTTGAGCTTACAGCATCCTGCTTTTCCAACTGGGGTTGTAGCTTAGCAAGTAATAATAATAATAATAATAATAATAATGATAATAAGGACTCTACCACTAGGCTACCATATTCTATCACTATTCTTATGCAACGAATTATGAAAAAAAAATTACTTCAAATTATTCACGGTAACGGGACTCAAAGACTCATGTTGCAACTGATACAAAAACACAATGACGAATACAAGGCCCTTTTATAGCAGTAGTAAAAATGGTTATACTTATCAACACAATATGCTGCCATGTAAGTGATGTGTTATCTTTACTTGTGATATCTATCACACCTTACAAAAGATAAAAGAGAAACGACCTTGACTTCAAGTGTCTCCTTCAGCAATTACATATTGTCACAATCTTATTTTTGCTGTTCCTTCTTCTTCTTCTTCTTCTTCTTCTATCAACGTGTTTTTCCTCATTTTGTATAGGGGTAAACACAGTTGCCTTCTTCTTGAAGAACTTTGCTTTGGCTTTGGCGTAGACCGTATTCCCGATTGGCTGCCCAGCTTGACATCGCTTTAGACCCCGGTAGCGTATGTTCATGTGTTGTACCAGTCACCAGCGTCCTTCCTCCCATTTATTAAATCGAAATACCTTTGTCCATCTAGGTTACAGTTTAAACTCGATTGTCAGACTTTGACTTGTAACAAGTTACCATTTGCCTTCCACACATAGGTTGTCTGGCATTAGCTCTATTATTATTATTATTATTACTAGCCAAGCTACAACCCTAGTTGGAAAAGCAAGATGCTATAAGCCCAAGGGCTCCAACAGGGAAAATAGCCCAGTGAGGAAAGGAAATAAATAAATGATGAGAATAAATTAACAATATATCATTCTAAAAACAGTAACAGCGTCAAAACAGATAAAACTTGATTCGGAGATATATGTATTGGTTACTTATCAGACATAAGTTACGACATGAATTTATTGAAAGAAACGCAACTGGAATGGACAAATGATAGAAGCAAGCGATGCTTAATAATGTTAAAACAGAATTTTAAGAGAAATTTCTACTTTTAACTTAGTCCCCCAACCCCGCCCATCTCTCTCTCTCTCTCTCTCTCTCTCTCTCTCTCTCTCTCTCTCTCTCTCTCTCTCTCTCTCTCTCTCTCTCTCTTTCCACACTTACATTACTCATTCTGTCTTCTTTCTTGATGATAACTAACCACTCCAATTCTGGTTTCCAAATGAAGGATATAGATAGACTGGAAGAAGTACAAGCTAGGGCCATCAAACTATTCCCAATACTAAGATAATTTGGATATAGACGGAGAATGGAACGTTTGAACTTCTTTGATCTACAAACTTGACAACTAAGGGGACAGCTAATACAGACATTAAAAATTCTTAAAGGATTAACAAATGTAGAATACAAGAACCTCTTCACGCTTAGCACAAATCAGTCTAGAGGGAACGGACACAAACTGGAATTGAAAAGATACAACACCACTCAATGTGTTGATTTCTTTACATATAAAATAACAAATACATGGAACAGATTTCCAGCGGATGTAGTGAACAGTAACAGAGTAAACGAATTCAAGATTAAGTTAGAAAAATAAAAAAATAAGTTATTTCAAGAATAAGATAGACAAATTCAAGAATAAGTTAATTCAAGAATAAGGTAGACAAGATCACCAAAAAATCTCTAAACGTCCACAGTAAACAAATTCAAGAATAAGTTAGACAAATTCAAGAATAAGTTAGACAAATTCAAGAATAAGTTAGACAAATTCAAGAATAAGTTCATTCAAGAATAAGGTAGACAACATCACAAAAAAATCTCTAAACGTCCACAGTAAACAAAATCAAGAATAAGTTAGACAAATTCAAGAATAAGTTAATTCAAGAATAAGGTAGACAACATCACAAAAAATCTCTAAACGTCCACAGTAAACAAATTCAAGAATAAGTTAGACAAATTCAAGAATAAGGTAGACAAGATCACAAAAAATCTCTAAACGTCCACAGTAAACAAATTCAAGAATAAGTTAGACAAATTCAAGAATAATTCAATTCAAGAATATGTTAGACAAGATCACAAAAAATCTCCAAACGTCCACAGTAAACAAATTCAAGAATAAGTTAGACAAATTCAAGAATAAGGTAGACAACATCACAAAAAATCTCTAAACGTCCACAGTAAACAAATTCAAGAATAAGTTAGACAAATTCAAGAATAAGGTAGACAAGATCACAAAAAATCTCTAAACGTCCACAGTAAACAAATTCAAGAATAAGTTAGACAAATTCAAGAATAATTCAATTCAAGAATATGTTAGACAAGATCACAAAAAATCTCCAAACGTCCACAGTAAACAAATTCAAGAATAAGTTAGACAAATTCAAGAATAATTCAATTCAAGAATATGTTAGACAAGATCACAAAAAATCTCTAAACGTCCACAGTAAACAAATTCAAGAATAAGTTAGACAAATTCAAGAATAATTCAATTCAAGAATATGTTAGACAAGATCACAAAAAAATCTCTAAACGTCCACAGTAAACAAATTCAAGAATAAGTTAGACAAATTCAAGAATATGTTAGACAAGATCACAAAAACTCTCAAAACGTCCACAGTAAACAAATTCAAGAATACGTTAGACAAATTCAAGAATAAGTTCATTCAAGAATAAGTTAGACAAGATTAAGTTAATTCAAGAATAAGTTAGAAAAGTCGCAAAATCTCTCAAAACGTCCACAGTAAACAAATTCAAGAATAAGTTAGACAAGTCGCAAAATCTCTCAAAACGTCCACAGTAAACAAATTCAAGAATAAATTAGACAAATTCAAGAATAAGTTAGACAAATTCAAGAATAAGCTAAACAATATCACAAAAACTCTCTAAACGTTTAAACTAAACTGCTCTACCCAAGAGAAAATAGGGTCTCACCAGATGGACTAAAAAATCTTTGAGATATACAAAATCCTTGTAATGCGTATCCCAAGCTAAAAAGTGGGTGCAGCTACGGGGCAAGGAGACGCCCCACGGTATTGGAAGCTTATATGGCACAGCATGAGGTGCACTGTCGTCACTAAACTCTTACGATGTGAATCTAAGAAGTGAGTTTTAGCAAGTTGGTATGAATCGCACGAGGGAGTTGAAATGCAAAATGGATGCGAATAACAGAAAATAAATATGAACAAACAAATGAACATCTCCAGGCGTACAGTTGGCTTCGTTAATTCCGGCACACTTCACGTGAGGCTAAGCAGACGTTAGTGCACCGGAATTAATGAAGACAACTGTACCTTTGCTTTGAACTAGGAGCTGCCAACCTTTCTTTGTTCTTCTGTAGGCTACTCAATGGGGCATTTTCATAGATTCCTGCTTACCCTTAAAATTGCGTATCAAAAACAGAACAAATTAAATTGACATTGCAATGTAATCTCCTTATTCAACCTCATTGCAGGTTACTTCAGATTACTCTCATCCAATGTACCCCTGGAGTAAATATGTAACCACTGGGGTACATGTACCCCAGGTTGGGATTCCCTTGCTTTAAATCAAGCCCTTAACACATATAACGGTTGCTGTTTATAGTTGCTGGTTCGCGGTTGTGGAGTAAGGGGGTGCTTGCTGTTGTTCGCTGGTTGCTGGTTGTTTGTTGTTGGTTGTGAGCAGCTGGTTACTGGTTGCTGATTTTGGTTTGCTATTTGCTGGTTGCGGGTTGGTGGTTGCTGGTTGTTTGTTTTTGGTTGTGAGTTGCTGGTTACTAGTTGCTGGTTTTGGTCTGCTATTTGCTGGTTGCGGGTTGCTGGTTGCTGGTTGTTTGTTGTTGGCTGTGAGCAGCTGGTTACTAGTTGCTGGTTTTGGTCTGCTATTTGCTGGTTGCGGGTTGCTGGTTGCTGGTTGTTTGTTGTTGGTTGTGAGCAGCTGGTTACTGGTTGCTGATTTTGGTTTGCTATTTGCTGGTTGCTGTTTGTTTGAAGTTTGTTGTGAGCTGCTGGTTGTTGGTTTTGGTTTGCTATTTACTGGTTGCGGGTTGGTGGTTGCTGGTTGTTTGTTGTTGGTTGCTGGTTTTTGTTTGCTATTTGCTGGTTGCGGGTTGGTGGTTGCTGGTTGTTTGTTGTTGGTTATGAGCTGCTGGTTGCTGGTTTTGGTTTGCTATTTGCTGGTTGCGGATTGGTTGTTGCTGGTTGTTTGTTGTTGGTTGTGAGCAGCTGGTTACTGTTGCTGGTTTTGGTTTGCTAATTGCTGGTTGGGGGTTACTGGTTGATGGTTGTTTGTTGGTTGTGAGATGCTGGTTGCTGGTTTTGGTTTGCTATTTGCTGGTTGGTAGTTGCTGGTTGTTTGTTGTTGGTTGTGAGCAGCTGGTTACTAGTTGCTGGTTTTGGTTTGCTGGTTGCGGATTGGTGGTTGCTGGTTGTTTGTTGTTAGTTGTGAGCTGCTGGTTGCTGGTTTTGGTTTACTATTTGCTGGTTGCGGGTTGGTGGTTGCTGGTTGCGGGTTGGTGGTTGTGAGCAACTGGTTACTGGATGCTGGTTTTGGTTTGCTATTTGCTGGTTGCGGGTTGCTGGCTGCTGGTTGTTTGTTGTTGGTTGTGACCAGCTAGTTACTAGTTGCTGATTTTGTTTTGCTATTTGCTGGTTGCTGTTTGTTTGAAGTTTGTTGTGAGCTGCTGGTTGTTGGTTTTGGTTTGCTATTTACTGGTTGCGGGTTGGTGGTTGCTGGTTGTTTGTTGTTGGTTGCTGGTTTTTGTTTGCTATTTGCTGGTTGCGGGTTGGTGGTTGCTGGTTGTTTGTTGTTGGTTATGAGCTGCTGGTTGCTGGTTTTGGTTTGCTATTTGCTGGTTGCGGATTGGTTGTTGCTGGTTGTTTGTTGTTGGTTGTGAGCAGCTGGTTACTGTTGCTGGTTTTGGTTTGCTAATTGCTGGTTGGGGGTTACTGGTTGATGGTTGTTTGTTGGTTGTGAGATGCTGGTTGCTGGTTTTGGTTTGCTATTTGCTGGTTGGTAGTTGCTGGTTGTTTGTTGTTGGTTGTGAGCAGCTGGTTACTAGTTGCTGGTTTTGGTTTGCTGGTTGCGGATTGGTGGTTGCTGGTTGTTTGTTGTTAGTTGTGAGCTGCTGGTTGCTGGTTTTGGTTTACTATTTGCTGGTTGCGGGTTGGTGGTTGCTGGTTGCGGGTTGGTGGTTGTGAGCAACTGGTTACTGGATGCTGGTTTTGGTTTGCTATTTGCTGGTTGCGGGTTGCTGGCTGCTGGTTGTTTGTTGTTGGTTGTGACCAGCTAGTTACTAGTTGCTGATTTTGTTTTGCTATTTGCTGGTTGCTGTTTGTTTGAAGTTTGTTGTGAGCTGCTGGTTGTTGGTTTTGGTTTGCTATTTACTGGTTGCGGGTTGGTGGTTGCTGGTTGTTTGTTGTTGGTTGCTGGTTTTTGTTTGCTATTTGCCGGTTGCGGGTTGGTGGTTGCTGGTTGTTTGTTGTTGGTTATGAGCTGCTGGTTGCTGGTTTTGGTTTGCTATTTGCTGGTTGCGGATTGGTTGTTGCTGGTTGTTTGTTGTTGGTTGTGAGCAGCTGGTTACTGTTGCTGGTTTTGGTTTGCTAATTGCTGGTTGGGGGTTACTGGTTGATGGTTGTTTGTTGGTTGTGAGATGCTGGTTGCTGGTTTTGGTTTGCTATTTGCTGGTTGGTAGTTGCTGGTTGTTTGTTGTTGGTTGTGAGCAGCTGGTTACTAGTTGCTGGTTTTGGTTTGCTGGTTGCGGATTGGTGGTTGCTGGTTGTTTGTTGTTAGTTGTGAGCTGCTGGTTGCTGGTTTTGGTTTACTATTTGCTGGTTGCGGGTTGGTGGTTGCTGGTTGCGGGTTGGTGGTTGTGAGCAACTGGTTACTGGATGCTGGTTTTGGTTTGCTATTTGCTGGTTGCGGGTTGCTGGCTGCTGGTTGTTTGTTGTTGGTTGTGACCAGCTAGTTACTAGTTGCTGATTTTGGTTTGCTATTTGCTGGTTGCGGGTTGGTGGATGCTGGTTGTTTGTTGCTGGTTGTGAGCAGCCGGTTACTGTTGCTGGTTTTGGTTTGCTAATTGCTGGTTGGGGGTTGCTGGTTGATGGTTGTTTGTTGGTTGTGAGATGCTGGTTGCTGGTTTTGGTTTGCTATTTGCTGGTTGGTAGTTGCTGGTTGTTTATTGTTGGTTGTGAGCAGCTGGTTACTAGTTGCTGGTTTTGGTTTGCTGGTTGCGGATTGGTGGTTGCTGGTTGTTTGTTGTTAGTTGTGAGCTGCTGGTTGCTGGTTTTGGTTTACTATTTGCTGGTTGCGGGTTGGTGGTTGCTGGTAGCGGGTTGGTGGTTGTGAGCAACTGGTTACTGGATGCTGGTTTTGGTTTGCTATTTTCTGGTTGCGGGTTGCTGGCTGCTGGTTGTTTGTTGTTGGTTGTGACCAGCTAGTTACTAGTTGCTGATTTTGGTTTGCTATTTGCTGGTTGCGGGTTGATGATTTTGGTTTTTTATTTGCTGGTTGCGGGTTGCTGGTTGTTTGTTGTTGGTTGTGAGCTGCTAGTTGCTGGTTTTGGTTTGCTATTTGCTGGTTGCGGGTTGGTGATTACCTAGAGCTTAGCTACGTTCTAGTCTGCACTTACATCCACAGATCACTTTTGTCCATCATTCTCAACATAGTAGACAAACAACACTTCCACTAAATATAAATTCATGTTAATCCCTCGAGAGATTCTCCATCTGTATTTTCCCCCCGATACCAGACGAGACGTCAATCCCAGCAAACCTCCTTGACTCGTCTCGCGACACGATCAGCAAGTAATGCTATTCAAGGAAAAACCCATTCGGGAATAATGGTTGTTTACATCCTGACTCGGAGAGTAATGGAGTCTGCTGCTCTTCTTCTTCTTCTTCTTCTTCTTCTTCTTCTTCTGCTGCTGCTGCTGCTGCTGCTGCTGCTTTAGCTGCTGCTTTTACTGGACTGATCTACAGTAGTTCCTGCTGATGAGCCACATTTCACATTCGGTCGCTTCAGCTGAAGCCATTTGTCATTTGCGAAGTCAAATGAGTTCTTCGATTGAAATTCCATTCGACATTCACACATACTAACAGACATGCACTCTCTCTCTCTCTCTCTCTCTCTCTCTCTCTCTCTCTCTCTCTCTCTCTCTCTCTCTCTCTCTCAATTCTGTTCAATTTCACACATCTATTGTCTTGCAAATTGAAGTAAAGCTTCATTGCAAACAGTTTACGTTTCGTGAATTTTCCTGCAGAATACGAATTTCCACAGTTTATGTTTTTGTTCACTTGCTACACACACACACACACACACACACACACACACACACATATATATATATATATATACACACACATATATATATATATATATATATATACTGTATGTATATATATATATATATATACTGTATGTATATATATATATATATATATATATATATATATACTGTATGTATATATATATATATATATATATATATATATATATATATATATTCATAAGCCATATATTATACTCCTCCTTACATCTGGATTCTCTCTACCTCGGGATCAAAGACCCAAGGGGGAATCAACTCAAAAGATAATAGCTTCTGGCCGGCAGGGGAATCGAACCCAGACCCAAGAAACTGAGGTTCCATTAACGTAGCAACTCAGCCACAAAAAATGAACTTGCCACAGACCCAAAAGTCCCTAATTCTAGGGAACTTCCTCAACCCTAGGGAATTAACTACATTAAAAAAGATAGTAGGTTGGCCTGGGCACCAACCGCCCGTTGAGATACTACCGCTAGAGAGTTATGGGGTCCTTTGACTGGCCAGACAGTACTACAAAGGACCCTTATCTCTGGTTACGGTTCTTTCCCTTTCCCTACACAAACACCGAATAGTCTGGCCTATTCTTTACAGATTCTCCTCTGTCCTCATACACCTGATAACACTGAGATTACCAAACAATTCTTCTTCACCCAAGGGGTTAACTACTGCACAGTAATTGTTCAGTGGCTACTTTCCTCTTGGTAAGGGTAGAAGAGACTCTCCAGCTATGGTAAGCCGCTCTTCTAGGAGAAGGACACTCCAAAAGCAAACCATTGTTCTCTAGTCTTGGGTAATGCCATAACCTCTGTACCATGGCCTTCCACTGTCTTGGGTTAGAGTTCTCTTGCTTGAGGGTACACTCGGGCACACTTCTATTTAGTTTCTCTTCCTCTTGTTTTGTTAAAGTTTTTTTAGTTTTTATAGGAAATATTTATCTTAATGTTGTTACTATACTTGAAATATTTTATTTTTCTTCATTTTCTTTCCTCACTGGGGTATTTTCCCTGTTGGGGCCCCTGGGCTTATAGCATCCTGCTTTTCCAACTAGGGCTGTAGCTTAGAATTTAATAATAATAATAATAATAATAATAATAATAATAATAATAATATACAATGAATATAGAATTAATATACAATTAATTGAATTATGTCGTAACAATGAACAAAACTCTGATGTTAAAAGAACTTCCTTTAGTGTTTATATTTCAAGATCTTTCTGTTCCCTTGACGACGAAGGAAACACAGAATTGATGAAAATCTTATATGATTTCTCAATCTTCAGCGATGGACATGAAGCCCATCTATAATTGAAAGAACAATCGCTATCTATATTCAATAACTCAATTAAGTTCCCTCATTTCTGACATTGGTTGGGCAATTTTTCAAGATCTGATTTGCATTCTAAAACCTTTTTAAATTTTTTAATAAAAAGCAATGTTAACTGACCTTTGCTCGTGAATAATTTTGGTTCAATTTCAAGAGATCACATTTTAACAGCTATAGTCATTTTAGTTTATTCATGAAATATTATTATTATTATCATTATTATCATTATTATTAATAATAAAGGAAATATTATTATTGTTATTATTATTATTATTATTATTATCATTAATAATAATAATAAAGGAAATATTATTATTATTATTATTATTATTATTAATAATAAAGGTTAAAGGTGTCTAATTTCACTTCCAGTTTCATCATAATAGATACCCACCAGAACGTCAGCCGGGCAAGAGTCGCCCCCCCTCCCCCGTCTGTGATGCCAAACCACGGCAGTGGCCTCTCCAGTAAAAAGCTTAACTCACGGTCCCGGGGGCGGGGATCGAGCTGTTACCATGCGAATGCAAAGCGAACACGTTACCACTTATCATTATTGTTATTATTATTATTATTATTATTATCATTATTAATAGCTAAGCTACAACTCTAATTAGAAAAGCAGGAAGCTACGCCCAAGGGCATCAACAGGGAAAAATAGCACAGGGAGGAAAGGAAATAAGGAAATAAACACAGTCAACTATTCATGAGAAGTGATGAATAGAGTATGAATTATCTCAAGATCCGTCGGCCTGTTCAACATAAACACATTCGTTGTAAGTTTGAACTTCAAATGCACGTTTTATTCCAATCGACGAATTATTATTATTATTATTATTATTATTATCATTATTGTTATTATTGTTATTATTATTATTACTTGCTAAGATACAACCCTAGTTGGAAAAGCAGAATGTTATAAGCCCAGGGACTCCAACACGGAAAATAGCCCAGTGAGGAAAGGACACTAAGAAAAATAAAACACTTTAAGAGCAGTAACAACATTAAAATATTTCATATATAAACTACAACAAAATTAACAAAACAAGAGGAAGATAAATAAGATAGAATAGAGTGCTCTGGTGTCCCCCAAGCAAGAGAACTCTAACCCAAGACAGTGGAAGACCATGGTACAGAGGCTATGGCACTACCCAAGACTAGAGAACAATTGGCTTGATTTTGGAGTGTCTTTCTCCTCGAAGATCTGCTTACCATAGCTAAAGAGTCTCTTCTACCCTTACCAAGAGGAAAGTGGCCACTGAACAATTATAGAGCAGTAGTTATCCCCCTTGAGAAAAAGAATTGTTCGGTAATCGTAGTGTTGTCAGGTGTGTGAGGACAGAGGAGAATCTGTAAAGAATGGGCCAGACTATTCGGTGTATGTGTAGGCAAAGGGAAAATGAACCGTAACCAGAGAAAGGGATCCAAAGAATTGTGAACATATCTCGTAACAATCAGGGATAACATAGAACTGTTCTGCAAAAGTTTAATCTTCTGAAGTTCTTCATTTTAATAAAAACCCGTGCACCATTATTTATATACTTGTGTACGCGACTCGTCAAAAATGATGGCAAAATATTCAGATGCATATGCCTGGCCATCCCTGGTCCTAGCTTAGGTGAAGAGAGTCGCTGATCATATGTGTATATGGTCACAATATAGAACACTGCCTCTGTCCCTTGCATCTGCCATTCATGAGCGACCTTTAAAAAAATTTAAATATGATAAGAATAATAGATAATAAAAAATATCATAGACTAAAGGTGCAATCAGTAGAGCACAGACCTCCACCGCAGCAGCTTATTTCTTTACCTTTTGCTCGACCTTGACCTTGACCTTTGACCTTAACATGAATTAATTGGCGTGGATTTTCTTACACTCAAATATAAACCAAGTTTGAAGTGTCTGTGACAACGATGTCCAAACTTATGGCTGATCACGTGAATTGGACATTTTGCTTGACCGTGACCTAAACCTTTGACCTTAACCTTCCAAAATGTAATCATTTCCAGCTTTTTACATAACAGTTAATCCCTGCAAGTTGCATTACTCTACGATTAAAATTGTGACCAGGAAGCTCTTCCCAAACAAACACACACACACACACACACACAACCAGGGACGAAAACATAACCTCCTTCCAACCTCGTTGGCGGAAGTAAAAAAACCAAACAAATGAAATATCCCCCATCTCTAAACCCTGAAAAATAAAACTCAAAATCGACCGTCCCAAATGGATAGAAGAATAGATGGAGGAGAGATGCGGATAGAATTGCAGTTGGACGGATAAATCATCCGTGGAAGTTTGCAGGAAGAACCGTTTCCCTTAAAAGAGAGAATGATAAATGGCGGGTCGTGACTCCTCCTATTCCTCCTCCACAGCCATGATATGCAAACAATTGTATAAGAGAATTTTCTCCTATCCAGAGAGGATAGATGGGGGAGAAGGATAGGGGGAGGGAGAGGGGATAGAAAGGTGGAAGGTGGGATAGCAGGGTGGTGGAGAGGGACAGTTGTGGAAAAGGGGGAGAGAGGGTAGAATAGTGAGAAAGCGGGGATAGGGAAAAAGAAAGCGGGGGATGGAAAAAAGAGAGCGGGGGATGGAAAGAAGAAAGCGGGGGATGGAAAAAAGAAAGCGGGGATGGAAAGGGATAGAGCGGCTAGAAAAGTGGAAAAGAAGAAAGCGGGGATGGAAAAAAAGAAAGCGGGGATGGAAAGAAGAAAGCGGGGATGGAAAGGGATAGAACGGCTAGAAAAACAGGATAGCGGGGTTGGAAAAGAAGAAAGCGGGGATGGAAAGAGATAGAGCGGCTAGAAAAGCGGGATAGCGGGGATGGAAAGGGAAAGAGCGGCTAGAAAAGTGGGATAGCGGGGATGGAAAAGAAGTAAGCGGGAGAAAGAAAAGAAAAAAACCGGGGATGGGGGAGAGGGATAGAGTAGCTAGAAAAGTGGGATAGCGGGGAAGGAAAAGAAGAAAGCGAGGATGGAGAAGGATAGAACAGCTAGAAAAGTGGGATAGATTAGGTCAGAGGAGCTGGAAAAGGCGGTAGCAGGGAATGGACAAGGGAGTGGAAGAGGGTAAACATTTGCTTTAAGAAAGTAATAACTAGAAAATGCACTCAGTAGAGCGCATACCTTCGCCTATATCATGCTGTATATCATAAGAGAGTTAATTGGAGTATGTACATTTTGGCACTGATTCCATGCAAATCGGATAAAAAGTGACCACGAAATAGCAAAAAATACGTTTTTAACCTTTTCGTGACCTTGACCTTTGAACCAATCGATCCCAAAATCTATTCAAATTGTCCCTGGATCGTGGCCAATCATCCCACCACATTCCACGAGATTCGGTCAACTAGTTTTTGAGTTGTGAGAATCACAAACAGATAAATAAACATAAATAAATAAATGCTTATCAAAGCAAACTTCGTAACGAAGTTGGCGAAGATAATAATAATAATAATAATAATAATAATTATAATAATAATAATAATAATAGTAGTAGTAGTAGTAGTAGTAGTAGTAGTAGTAGTAGTAGTAGTAGTAGTAGTAATAATAATAATAATAATAATACAACAATTCCACATTAATATTCCTGTGAAAAATTTTATCAAATCTTTATAAAATAATAACGTGGATTTCATCACCCAATAATAATAATCAATTGAATAATTACGAACAATAATAAAGGTGATGATAATAAAAATGGTGATAAGGATGATAATAATGATAAGAACCAAGTTATTGATTTAAAATTGAAGATAATGAGTCGTAATAAAAGATCTATGTGAAAACGCTGTAAATATAATTAATTAAATTTAATTGAATCTAATTCAAATATGGAAACAGCCCAGCCTATACCGATCATCCCAAGATCATGAGAATCTGTATTCCTTAAAGATAAAAATACCTTAACATTGATGCCATCATAATTAGTCTGATTATCATCAAAATTCCAAATTTCTTTGTTCATTATTTCTTTTTGACAATATTTCAACCTTCGCCAAAAATTCCTACAACATATTGTAAATATCCTTTTTTATTCCTTTGATAAAATGGAAATATTTATTGATCTCCCGTTATTATCAATATCAATTCTCCTCATTTATTATATCTTTTCCATCTTTCTTTCTGTACTTATTCCTTTCCTCTCTCGCACCCAGACTCCGACGGGAGTGCCCTTTCGGGCCCAGACTCCAACGGGAGTTTTTTATCAATATCAACTCTCCTCATTTATTATATCTTTTCCATCTTTCTTTCGGTATTTATTCCTTTCCTCTCTCGCACCCAGACTCCGACGGGAGTGCCCTTTCGGGCTAAGACTCCAACGGGAGACTCCTCTCTGCCCTTCGTTATTGTTGGCGGTATAGCTCGACCAAGATTCCCAAGGGGGTCCTTTTCTGTAAGCTGGTGCGGACTTTGGGCTGTCCAGACTGACCTTCATATATCCTTCAGTCTCTCTCTCTCTCTCTCTCTCTCTCTCTCTCTCTCTCTCTCTCTCTCTCTCTCTCTCTCACCTATTTAACGTTGTTACTGTTATTAAATGATTTTACATTAATTGTTAATTACTTCTTTTGCAGTTTATTCATTCCCTTATTTCCTTTCCTCACTGGGCCATTTTTTTTATGTTGGAGTCCTTGGGTTTATAGTACCCTGCTTTTCCAAATAATGTTGTAGCTTTGCTCAGCTGATAATAATAATAATAATAATAATAATAATAACAATAATAATAATAATAATAATAACAATAATAATAATAATAATAATAATAATAATAATAATAATAACAATAATAATAATAATAATAATAAAGGCGTTGAATAATTATGATCTGGACCTTGTATGCTACTACCATTATTATCAATATTATTATTATTATTATTATCATTATTACTAGCTAAGCTACAACCCTAGTTGGAAAAGCAGGATGCTATAAACCCAAGGGCTCCAACAAGGAGAAATAGCCCAGTGAGGAAACGAAATAAGGAAACAGAGAGAATAGTGTGCCTCAGTGTACCCTCAAGCAAGAGAACACTAACTCAAAACTGTGGAAGACCATGGTCCAGAGGCTATGGCACTACCCGAGACTAGAGAACAATAGTTTGATTTTGGAGTCTCCTTCTCTTAAAAGAGCTGTTTACCATAGCTAAAGAGTCTCTTCTGGAGTCTCCTTCTCTTAAAAGAGCTGCTTACCATAGCTAAAGAGTCTCTTCTGGAGTCTCCTTCTCTTAAAAGAGCTGCTTACCATAGCTAAAGAGTCTCTTCTGGAGTCTCCTTCTCTTAAAAGAGCTGCTTACCATAGCTAAAGAGTCTCTTCTGGAGTCTCCTTCTCTTAAAAGAGCTGCTTACCATAGCTAAAGAGTCTCTTCTGGAGTTTCCTTCTCTTAAAAGAGCTGTTTACCATAGCTAAAGAGTCTCTTCTGGAGTCTCCTTCTCTTAAAAGAGCTGTTTACCATAGCTAAAGAGTATCTTCCATCCTTATAAGTGGAAATTAGCCACAGAACAATTACAACTGTAACTCAAAGTTCTGTGAAGAAAAGAAAACTATTAAATAGCATTAAAAGGCCACTGAAAGCAACTAGAGAATAGCATGGACAATTGTTTTAATTTGACAATCCATCTTTTCGAAATCACTGCACACCATTCTATCTGTTTCCTTGTTTCCTTTCCTCACTGGGATATTTTCCCTGTTGGAGCCCTTGGGCTTATAGCAGGCTACTTTTCCAAGTAAGGTTGTAGCTTAGCAAGTAGTAATAATAATAATATTAATAATATTAATAATAACAATAATAATAATAATAATTACAATAATAATAATTACAATAATAATAATAATAATAATAATAATAATAGTAATAATCATGAATATATTAATAATAATAATAATAATAGTAATAATCATGAATATATTAATAATAATAATAATAATAATAATAATAATAACAAAATAATAATAAAAATAACTAATAAAAATAAAAATAACAATAATAATAATAATAATAATAATAATAATAATAATAATAATAATAATCTTGAGAAACAGAAATTTTACATCTTTTCACATACTGCTGTCTTTCCTTATTTTCTATTATACATACGCACGACATAACTTGACCATTGAATAAATGAAACAGAAAATAAGTAGCCTGGTCCATTTCGATATTCTGCCTGAATTGGGGGCCACAGTTGGCACTTTAGCGCTTTGCTACAACTCGAGTGTCTTCAACGATTGCTTTCTTCCCAAGTTGGAACACTCTCTCTCTTTCTCTCTCTCTCTCTCTCTCTCTCTCTCCTCTCTCTCTCTCTCTCTCTCTCTCTCTCAACACAAACAGTATAGATGATTATCCCTCTTTTACACACATAATGGTAGTCTCTCTCTCTCTCTCTCTCTCTCTCTCATCTCTCTCTCCTCTCTCTCTCTCTCTCTCTCTCAACATAAACTGTATAGATGCTTGTCCCTCTTTTACACACACAATAGTATAGTCTCTCTCTCTCTCTCTCTCTCTCTCTCTTCTCTCTCTCTCTCTCAACACAAATAGTATATATGATTATCCCTTTTTACACACATAATAGTATAATGTCTCTCTCTCTCTCTCTCT
>NC_090744.1:19321462-19338962 GCF_036898095.1 Palaemon carinicauda
GCTGGTGTGGAGGAGGGCCCATTCGGACCCGTAATTGGTAATTCAAGAGTCGCTCGCGGTAAGCCGAGCGGCAAAGTGGAATCGGCTTGAGCAAACGCGCAACACTGAACACAGCGTCGCTCGAATCATCTTAGGAGGAAAAGAGGAGGAGGAAGGTGTAAAAGGGAAAGGGAGGAAGGTGTAAAAGGGAAGGGGAGGAAGGTGTAAAAGGGAAAGAGAGGAAGGTGTAAAAGGGAAGGGGAGGAAGGTGTAAAAGGGAAAGGGAGGAAGGTGTAAAAGGGAAGGGGAGGAAGGTGTAAAAGGGAAAGGGAGGAAGGTGTAAAAGGGAAAGGGAGGAAGGTGTAAAAGGGAAGGGGAGGAAGGTGTAAAAGGGAAAGGGAGGAAGGTGTAAAAGGGAAGGGGAGGAAGGTGTAAAAGGGAAGGGGAGGAAAGGTAGAAAATGAAGGAATGTGAGGAAAGAGATTGAAATGGAGGATGATAGATTAATGGTAAAGGTTTAAAGGTTACTCATGAGCGGCAGAGGCTGACCGTAAATACATACCACCAGGCCCCAAAACCGCTCTCCATCAAGCTAGAGGCCAAGGCAATAGCCCCTCTTCATCAAGCTAGGACAAGGGAGGACAAGGCAATAGCCCCTCTCCATCAAGCTAGGACCAGGGAGGACAAGGCAATAGCTCCCTCTCCATCAAGCTAGGACCAGGGAGGACAAGGCAATAGCTCCCTCTCCATCAAGCTAGGACCAGGGAGGACAAGGCAATAGCTCCCTCATCAAGCTAGGACCAGGGAGGACAAGGCAATAGCTCCCTCTCCATCAAGCTAGGACCAGGGAGGACAAGGCAATAGCTCCCTCTCCATCAAGCTAGGACCAGGGAGGACAAGGCAATAGCTCCCTCTCCATCAAGCTAGGACCAGGGAGGACAAGGCAATAGCTCCCTCTCCATCAAGCAAGGACCAGGGAGGACAAGGCAATAGCTCCCTCTCCATCAAGCTAGGACCAGGGAGGACAAGGCAATAGCTCCCTCTCCATCAAGCTAGGACCAGGGAGGACAAGGCAATAGCTCCCTCTCCATCAAGCTAGGACCAGGGAGGACAAGGCAATAGCTCCCTCTCCATCAAGCTAGGACCAGGGAGGACAAGGCAATAGCTCCCTCTCCATCAAGCTAGGACCAGGGAGGACAAGGCAATAGCTCCCTCTCCATCAAGCTAGGACCAGGGAGGACAAGGCAATAGCTCCCTCTCCATCAAGCTAGGACCAGGGAGGACAAGGCAATAGCTCCCTCTCCATCAAGCTAGGACCAGGGAGGACAAGGCAATAGCTCCCTCTCCATCAAGCTAGGACCAGGGAGGACAAGGCAATAGCTCCCTCTCCATCAAGCTAGGACCAGGGAGGACAAGGCAATAGCTCCCTCTCCATCAAGCTAGGACCAGGGAGGACAAGGCAATAGCTCCCTCTCCATCAAGCTAGGACCAGGGAGGACAAGGCAATAGCTCCCTCTCCATCAAGCTAGGACCAGGGAGGACAAGGCAATAGCTCCCTCTCCATCAAGCTAGGACCAGGGAGGACAAGGCAATAGCTCCCTCTCCATCAAGCTAGGACCAGGGAGGACAAGGCAATAGCTCCCTCTCCATCAAGCTAGGACCAGGGAGGACAAGGCAATAGCTCCCTCTCCATCAAGCTAGGACCAGGGAGGACAAGGCAATAGCTCCCTCTCCATCAAGCTAGGACCAGGGAGGACAAGGCAATAGCTCCCTCTCCATCAAGCTAGGACCAGGGAGGACAAGGCAATAGCTCCCTCTCCATCAAGCTAGGACCAGGGAGGACAAGGCAATAGCTCCCTCTCCATCAAGCTAGGACCAGGGAGGACAAGGCAATAGCTCCCTCTCCATCAAGCTAGGACCAGGGAGGACAAGGCAATAGCTCCCTCTCCATCAAGCTAGGACCAGGGAGGACAAGGCAATAGCTCCCTCTCCATCAAGCTAGGACCAGGGAGGACAAGGCAATAGCTCCCTCTCCATCAAGCTAGGACCAGGGAGGACAAGGCAATAGCTCCCTCTCCATCAAGCTAGGACCAGGGAGGACAAGGCAATAGCTCCCTCTCCATCAAGCTAGGACCAGGGAGGACAAGGCAATAGCTCCCTCTCCATCAAGCTAGGACCAGGGAGGACAAGGCAATAGCTCCCTCTCCATCAAGCTAGGACCAGGGAGGACAAGGCAATAGCTCCCTCTCCATCAAGCTAGGACCAGGGAGGACAAGGCAATAGCTCCCTCTCCATCAAGCTAGGACCAGGGAGGACAAGGCAATAGCTCCCTCTCCATCAAGCTAGGACCAGGGAGGACAAGGCAATAGCTCCCTCTCCATCAAGCTAGGACCAGGGAGGACAAGGCAATAGCTCCCTCTCCATCAAGCTAGGACCAGGGAGGACAAGGCAATAGCTCCCTCTCCATCAAGCTAGGACCAGGGAGGACAAGGCAATAGCTCCCTCTCCATCAAGCTAGGACCAGGGAGGACAAGGCAATAGCTCCCTCTCCATCAAGCTAGGACCAGGGAGGACAAGGCAATAGCTCCCTCTCCATCAAGCTAGGACCAGGGAGGACAAGGCAATAGCTCCCTCTCCATCAAGCTAGGACCAGGGAGGACAAGGCAATAGCTCCCTCTCCATCAAGCTAGGACCAGGGAGGACAAGGCAATAGCTCCCTCTCCATCAAGCTAGGACCAGGGAGGACAAGGCAATAGCTCCCTCTCCATCAAGCTAGGACCAGGGAGGACAAGGCAATAGCTCCCTCTCCATCAAGCTAGGACCAGGGAGGACAAGGCAATAGCTCCCTCTCCATCAAGCTAGGACCAGGGAGGACAAGGCAATAGCTCCCTCTCCATCAAGCTAGGACCAGGGAGGACAAGGCAATAGCTCCCTCTCCATCAAGCTAGGACCAGGGAGGACAAGGCAATAGCTCCCTCTCCATCAAGCTAGGACCAGGGAGGACAAGGCAATAGCTCCCTCTCCATCAAGCTAGGACCAGGGAGGACAAGGCAATAGCTCCCTCTCCATCAAGCTAGGACCAGGGAGGACAAGGCAATAGCTCCCTCTCCATCAAGCTAGGACCAGGGAGGACAAGGCAATAGCTCCCTCTCCATCAAGCTAGGACCAGGGAGGACAAGGCAATAGCTCCCTCTCCATCAAGCTAGGACCAGGGAGGACAAGGCAATAGCTCCCTCTCCATCAAGCTAGGACCAGGGAGGACAAGGCAATAGCTCCCTCTCCATCAAGCTAGGACCAGGGAGGACAAGGCAATAGCTCCCTCTCCATCAAGCTAGGACCAGGGAGGACAAGGCAATAGCTCCCTCTCCATCAAGCTAGGACCAGGGAGGACAAGGCAATAGCTCCCTCTCCATCAAGCTAGGACCAGGGAGGACAAGGCAATAGCTCCCTCTCCATCAAGCTAGGACCAGGGAGGACAAGGCAATAGCTCCCTCTCCATCAAGCTAGGACCAGGGAGGACAAGGCAATAGCTCCCTCTCCATCAAGCTAGGACCAGGGAGGACAAGGCAATAGCTCCCTCTCCATCAAGCTAGGACCAGGGAGGACAAGGCAATAGCTCCCTCTCCATCAAGCTAGGACCAGGGAGGACAAGGCAATAGCTCCCTCTCCATCAAGCTAGGACCAGGGAGGACAAGGCAATAGCTCCCTCTCCATCAAGCTAGGACCAGGGAGGACAAGGCAATAGCTCCCTCTCCATCAAGCTAGGACCAGGGAGGACAAGGCAATAGCTCCCTCTCCATCAAGCTAGGACCAGGGAGGACAAGGCAATAGCTCCCTCTCCATCAAGCTAGGACCAGGGAGGACAAGGCAATAGCTCCCTCTCCATCAAGCTAGGACCAGGGAGGACAAGGCAATAGCTCCCTCTCCATCAAGCTAGGACCAGGGAGGACAAGGCAATAGCTCCCTCTCCATCAAGCTAGGACCAGGGAGGACAAGGCAATAGCTCCCTCTCCATCAAGCTAGGACCAGGGAGGACAAGGCAATAGCTCCCTCTCCATCAAGCTAGGACCAGGGAGGACAAGGCAATAGCTCCCTCTCCATCAAGCTAGGACCAGGGAGGACAAGGCAATAGCTCCCTCTCCATCAAGCTAGGACCAGGGAGGACAAGGCAATAGCTCCCTCTCCATCAAGCTAGGACCAGGGAGGACAAGGCAATAGCTCCCTCTCCATCAAGCTAGGACCAGGGAGGACAAGGCAATAGCTCCCTCTCCATCAAGCTAGGACCAGGGAGGACAAGGCAATAGCTCCCTCTCCATCAAGCTAGGACCAGGGAGGACAAGGCAATAGCTCCCTCTCCATCAAGCTAGGACCAGGGAGGACAAGGCAATAGCTCCCTCTCCATCAAGCTAGGACCAGGGAGGACAAGGCAATAGCTCCCTCTCCATCAAGCTAGGACCAGGGAGGACAAGGCAATAGCTCCCTCTCCATCAAGCTAGGACCAGGGAGGACAAGGCAATAGCTCCCTCTCCATCAAGCTAGGACCAGGGAGGACAAGGCAATAGCTCCCTCTCCATCAAGCTAGGACCAGGGAGGACAAGGCAATAGCTCCCTCTCCATCAAGCTAGGACCAGGGAGGACAAGGCAATAGCTCCCTCTCCATCAAGCTAGGACCAGGGAGGACAAGGCAATAGCTCCCTCTCCATCAAGCTAGGACCAGGGAGGACAAGGCAATAGCTCCCTCTCCATCAAGCTAGGACCAGGGAGGACAAGGCAATAGCTCCCTCTCCATCAAGCTAGGACCAGGGAGGACAAGGCAATAGCTCCCTCTCCATCAAGCTAGGACCAGGGAGGACAAGGCAATAGCTCCCTCTCCATCAAGCTAGGACCAGGGAGGACAAGGCAATAGCTCCCTCTCCATCAAGCTAGGACCAGGGAGGACAAGGCAATAGCTCCCTCTCCATCAAGCTAGGACCAGGGAGGACAAGGCAATAGCTCCCTCTCCATCAAGCTAGGACCAGGGAGGACAAGGCAATAGCTCCCTCTCCATCAAGCTAGGACCAGGGAGGACAAGGCAATAGCTCCCTCTCCATCAAGCTAGGACCAGGGAGGACAAGGCAATAGCTCCCTCTCCATCAAGCTAGGACCAGGGAGGACAAGGCAATAGCTCCCTCTCCATCAAGCTAGGACCAGGGAGGACAAGGCAATAGCTCCCTCTCCATCAAGCTAGGACCAGGGAGGACAAGGCAATAGCTCCCTCTCCATCAAGCTAGGACCAGGGAGGACAAGGCAATAGCTCCCTCTCCATCAAGCTAGGACCAGGGAGGACAAGGCAATAGCTCCCTCTCCATCAAGCTAGGACCAGGGAGGACAAGGCAATAGCTCCCTCTCCATCAAGCTAGGACCAGGGAGGACAAGGCAATAGCTCCCTCTCCATCAAGCTAGGACCAGGGAGGACAAGGCAATAGCTCCCTCTCCATCAAGCTAGGACCAGGGAGGACAAGGCAATAGCTCCCTCTCCATCAAGCTAGGACCAGGGAGGACAAGGCAATAGCTCCCTCTCCATCAAGCTAGGACCAGGGAGGACAAGGCAATAGCTCCCTCTCCATCAAGCTAGGACCAGGGAGGACAAGGCAATAGCTCCCTCTCCATCAAGCTAGGACCAGGGAGGACAAGGCAATAGCTCCCTCTCCATCAAGCTAGGACCAGGGAGGACAAGGCAATAGCTCCCTCTCCATCAAGCTAGGACCAGGGAGGACAAGGCAATAGCTCCCTCTCCATCAAGCTAGGACCAGGGAGGACAAGGCAATAGCTCCCTCTCCATCAAGCTAGGACCAGGGAGGACAAGGCAATAGCTCCCTCTCCATCAAGCTAGGACCAGGGAGGACAAGGCAATAGCTCCCTCTCCATCAAGCTAGGACCAGGGAGGACAAGGCAATAGCTCCCTCTCCATCAAGCTAGGACCAGGGAGGACAAGGCAATAGCTCCCTCTCCATCAAGCTAGGACCAGGGAGGACAAGGCAATAGCTCCCTCTCCATCAAGCTAGGACCAGGGAGGACAAGGCAATAGCTCCCTCTCCATCAAGCTAGGACCAGGGAGGACAAGGCAATAGCTCCCTCTCCATCAAGCTAGGACCAGGGAGGACAAGGCAATAGCTCCCTCTCCATCAAGCTAGGACCAGGGAGGACAAGGCAATAGCTCCCTCTCCATCAAGCTAGGACCAGGGAGGACAAGGCAATAGCTCCCTCTCCATCAAGCTAGGACCAGGGAGGACAAGGCAATAGCTCCCTCTCCATCAAGCTAGGACCAGGGAGGACAAGGCAATAGCTCCCTCTCCATCAAGCTAGGACCAGGGAGGACAAGGCAATAGCTCCCTCTCCATCAAGCTAGGACCAGGGAGGACAAGGCAATAGCTCCCTCTCCATCAAGCTAGGACCAGGGAGGACAAGGCAATAGCTCCCTCTCCATCAAGCTAGGACCAGGGAGGACAAGGCAATAGCTCCCTCTCCATCAAGCTAGGACCAGGGAGGACAAGGCAATAGCTCCCTCTCCATCAAGCTAGGACCAGGGAGGACAAGGCAATAGCTCCCTCTCCATCAAGCTAGGACCAGGGAGGACAAGGCAATAGCTCCCTCTCCATCAAGCTAGGACCAGGGAGGACAAGGCAATAGCTCCCTCTCCATCAAGCTAGGACCAGGGAGGACAAGGCAATAGCTCCCTCTCCATCAAGCTAGGACCAGGGAGGACAAGGCAATAGCTCCCTCTCCATCAAGCTAGGACCAGGGAGGACAAGGCAATAGCTCCCTCTCCATCAAGCTAGGACCAGGGAGGACAAGGCAATAGCTCCCTCTCCATCAAGCTAGGACCAGGGAGGACAAGGCAATAGCTCCCTCTCCATCAAGCTAGGACCAGGGAGGACAAGGCAATAGCTCCCTCTCCATCAAGCTAGGACCAGGGAGGACAAGGCAATAGCTCCCTCTCCATCAAGCTAGGACCAGGGAGGACAAGGCAATAGCTCCCTCTCCATCAAGCTAGGACCAGGGAGGACAAGGCAATAGCTCCCTCTCCATCAAGCTAGGACCAGGGAGGACAAGGCAATAGCTCCCTCTCCATCAAGCTAGGACCAGGGAGGACAAGGCAATAGCTCCCTCTCCATCAAGCTAGGACCAGGGAGGACAAGGCAATAGCTCCCTCTCCATCAAGCTAGGACCAGGGAGGACAAGGCAATAGCTCCTCTCCATCAAGCTAGGACCAGGGAGGACAAGGCAATAGCTCCCTCTCCATCAAGCTAGGACCAGGGAGGACAAGGCAATAGCTCCCTCTCCATCAAGCTAGGACCAGGGAGGACAAGGCAATAGCTCCCTCTCCATCAAGCTAGGACCAGGGAGGACAAGGCAATAGCTCCCTCTCCATCAAGCTAGGACCAGGGAGGACAAGGCAATAGCTCCCTCTCCATCAAGCTAGGACCAGGGAGGACAAGGCAATAGCTCCCTCTCCATCAAGCTAGGACCAGGGAGGACAAGGCAATAGCTCCCTCTCCATCAAGCTAGGACCAGGGAGGACAAGGCAATAGCTCCCTCTCCATCAAGCTAGGACCAGGGAGGACAAGGCAATAGCTCCCTCTCCATCAAGCTAGGACCAGGGAGGACAAGGCAATAGCTCCCTCTCCATCAAGCTAGGACCAGGGAGGACAAGGCAATAGCTCCCTCTCCATCAAGCTAGGACCAGGGAGGACAAGGCAATAGCTCCCTCTCCATCAAGCTAGGACCAGGGAGGACAAGGCAATAGCTCCCTCTCCATCAAGCTAGGACCAGGGAGGACAAGGCAATAGCTCCCTCTCCATCAAGCTAGGACCAGGGAGGACAAGGCAATAGCTCCCTCTCCATCAAGCTAGGACCAGGGAGGACAAGGCAATAGCTCCCTCTCCATCAAGCTAGGACCAGGGAGGACAAGGCAATAGCTCCCTCTCCATCAAGCTAGGACCAGGGAGGACAAGGCAATAGCTCCCTCTCCATCAAGCTAGGACCAGGGAGGACAAGGCAATAGCTCCCTCTCCATCAAGCTAGGACCAGGGAGGACAAGGCAATAGCTCCCTCTCCATCAAGCTAGGACCAGGGAGGACAAGGCAATAGCTCCCTCTCCATCAAGCTAGGACCAGGGAGGACAAGGCAATAGCTCCCTCTCCATCAAGCTAGGACCAGGGAGGACAAGGCAATAGCTCCCTCTCCATCAAGCTAGGACCAGGGAGGACAAGGCAATAGCTCCCTCTCCATCAAGCTAGGACCAGGGAGGACAAGGCAATAGCTCCCTCTCCATCAAGCTAGGACCAGGGAGGACAAGGCAATAGCTCCCTCTCCATCAAGCTAGGACCAGGGAGGACAAGGCAATAGCTCCCTCTCCATCAAGCTAGGACCAGGGAGGACAAGGCAATAGCTCCCTCTCCATCAAGCTAGGACCAGGGAGGACAAGGCAATAGCTCCCTCTCCATCAAGCTAGGACCAGGGAGGACAAGGCAATAGCTCCCTCTCCATCAAGCTAGGACCAGGGAGGACAAGGCAATAGCTCCCTCTCCATCAAGCTAGGACCAGGGAGGACAAGGCAATAGCTCCCTCTCCATCAAGCTAGGACCAGGGAGGACAAGGCAATAGCTCCCTCTCCATCAAGCTAGGACCAGGGAGGACAAGGCAATAGCTCCCTCTCCATCAAGCTAGGACCAGGGAGGACAAGGCAATAGCTCCCTCTCCATCAAGCTAGGACCAGGGAGGACAAGGCAATAGCTCCCTCTCCATCAAGCTAGGACCAGGGAGGACAAGGCAATAGCTCCCTCTCCATCAAGCTAGGACCAGGGAGGACAAGGCAATAGCTCCCTCTCCATCAAGCTAGGACCAGGGAGGACAAGGCAATAGCTCCCTCTCCATCAAGCTAGGACCAGGGAGGACAAGGCAATAGCTCCCTCTCCATCAAGCTAGGACCAGGGAGGACAAGGCAATAGCTCCCTCTCCATCAAGCTAGGACCAGGGAGGACAAGGCAATAGCTCCCTCTCCATCAAGCTAGGACCAGGGAGGACAAGGCAATAGCTCCCTCTCCATCAAGCTAGGACCAGGGAGGACAAGGCAATAGCTCCCTCTCCATCAAGCTAGGACCAGGGAGGACAAGGCAATAGCTCCCTCTCCATCAAGCTAGGACCAGGGAGGACAAGGCAATAGCTCCCTCTCCATCAAGCTAGGACCAGGGAGGACAAGGCAATAGCTCCCTCTCCATCAAGCTAGGACCAGGGAGGACAAGGCAATAGCTCCCTCTCCATCAAGCTAGGACCAGGGAGGACAAGGCAATAGCTCCCTCTCCATCAAGCTAGGACCAGGGAGGACAAGGCAATAGCTCCCTCTCCATCAAGCTAGGACCAGGGAGGACAAGGCAATAGCTCCCTCTCCATCAAGCTAGGACCAGGGAGGACAAGGCAATAGCTCCCTCTCCATCAAGCTAGGACCAGGGAGGACAAGGCAATAGCTCCCTCTCCATCAAGCTAGGACCAGGGAGGACAAGGCAATAGCTCCCTCTCCATCAAGCTAGGACCAGGGAGGACAAGGCAATAGCTCCCTCTCCATCAAGCTAGGACCAGGGAGGACAAGGCAATAGCTCCCTCTCCATCAAGCTAGGACCAGGGAGGACAAGGCAATAGCTCCCTCTCCATCAAGCTAGGACCAGGGAGGACAAGGCAATAGCTCCCTCTCCATCAAGCTAGGACCAGGGAGGACAAGGCAATAGCTCCCTCTCCATCAAGCTAGGACCAGGGAGGACAAGGCAATAGCTCCCTCTCCATCAAGCTAGGACCAGGGAGGACAAGGCAATAGCTCCCTCTCCATCAAGCTAGGACCAGGGAGGACAAGGCAATAGCTCCCTCTCCATCAAGCTAGGACCAGGGAGGACAAGGCAATAGCTCCCTCTCCATCAAGCTAGGACCAGGGAGGACAAGGCAATAGCTCCCTCTCCATCAAGCTAGGACCAGGGAGGACAAGGCAATAGCTCCCTCTCCATCAAGCTAGGACCAGGGAGGACAAGGCAATAGCTCCCTCTCCATCAAGCTAGGACCAGGGAGGACAAGGCAATAGCTCCCTCTCCATCAAGCTAGGACCAGGGAGGACAAGGCAATAGCTCCCTCTCCATCAAGCTAGGACCAGGGAGGACAAGGCAATAGCTCCCTCTCCATCAAGCTAGGACCAGGGAGGACAAGGCAATAGCTCCCTCTCCATCAAGCTAGGACCAGGGAGGACAAGGCAATAGCTCCCTCTCCATCAAGCTAGGACCAGGGAGGACAAGGCAATAGCTCCCTCTCCATCAAGCTAGGACCAGGGAGGACAAGGCAATAGCTCCCTCTCCATCAAGCTAGGACCAGGGAGGACAAGGCAATAGCTCCCTCTCCATCAAGCTAGGACCAGGGAGGACAAGGCAATAGCTCCCTCTCCATCAAGCTAGGACCAGGGAGGACAAGGCAATAGCTCCCTCTCCATCAAGCTAGGACCAGGGAGGACAAGGCAATAGCTCCCTCTCCATCAAGCTAGGACCAGGGAGGACAAGGCAATAGCTCCCTCTCCATCAAGCTAGGACCAGGGAGGACAAGGCAATAGCTCCCTCTCCATCAAGCTAGGACCAGGGAGGACAAGGCAATAGCTCCCTCTCCATCAAGCTAGGACCAGGGAGGACAAGGCAATAGCTCCCTCTCCATCAAGCTAGGACCAGGGAGGACAAGGCAATAGCTCCCTCTCCATCAAGCTAGGACCAGGGAGGACAAGGCAATAGCTCCCTCTCCATCAAGCTAGGACCAGGGAGGACAAGGCAATAGCTCCCTCTCCATCAAGCTAGGACCAGGGAGGACAAGGCAATAGCTCCCTCTCCATCAAGCTAGGACCAGGGAGGACAAGGCAATAGCTCCCTCTCCATCAAGCTAGGACCAGGGAGGACAAGGCAATAGCTCCCTCTCCATCAAGCTAGGACCAGGGAGGACAAGGCAATAGCTCCCTCTCCATCAAGCTAGGACCAGGGAGGACAAGGCAATAGCTCCCTCTCCATCAAGCTAGGACCAGGGAGGACAAGGCAATAGCTCCCTCTCCATCAAGCTAGGACCAGGGAGGACAAGGCAATAGCTCCCTCTCCATCAAGCTAGGACCAGGGAGGACAAGGCAATAGCTCCCTCTCCATCAAGCTAGGACCAGGGAGGACAAGGCAATAGCTCCCTCTCCATCAAGCTAGGACCAGGGAGGACAAGGCAATAGCTCCCTCTCCATCAAGCTAGGACCAGGGAGGACAAGGCAATAGCTCCCTCTCCATCAAGCTAGGACCAGGGAGGACAAGGCAATAGCTCCCTCTCCATCAAGCTAGGACCAGGGAGGACAAGGCAATAGCTCCCTCTCCATCAAGCTAGGACCAGGGAGGACAAGGCAATAGCTCCCTCTCCATCAAGCTAGGACCAGGGAGGACAAGGCAATAGCTCCCTCTCCATCAAGCTAGGACCAGGGAGGACAAGGCAATAGCTCCCTCTCCATCAAGCTAGGACCAGGGAGGACAAGGCAATAGCTCCCTCTCCATCAAGCTAGGACCAGGGAGGACAAGGCAATAGCTCCCTCTCCATCAAGCTAGGACCAGGGAGGACAAGGCAATAGCTCCCTCTCCATCAAGCTAGGACCAGGGAGGACAAGGCAATAGCTCCCTCTCCATCAAGCTAGGACCAGGGAGGACAAGGCAATAGCTCCCTCTCCATCAAGCTAGGACCAGGGAGGACAAGGCAATAGCTCCCTCTCCATCAAGCTAGGACCAGGGAGGACAAGGCAATAGCTCCCTCTCCATCAAGCTAGGACCAGGGAGGACAAGGCAATAGCTCCCTCTCCATCAAGCTAGGACCAGGGAGGACAAGGCAATAGCTCCCTCTCCATCAAGCTAGGACCAGGGAGGACAAGGCAATAGCTCCCTCTCCATCAAGCTAGGACCAGGGAGGACAAGGCAATAGCTCCCTCTCCATCAAGCTAGGACCAGGGAGGACAAGGCAATAGCTCCCTCTCCATCAAGCTAGGACCAGGGAGGACAAGGCAATAGCTCCCTCTCCATCAAGCTAGGACCAGGGAGGACAAGGCAATAGCTCCCTCTCCATCAAGCTAGGACCAGGGAGGACAAGGCAATAGCTCCCTCTCCATCAAGCTAGGACCAGGGAGGACAAGGCAATAGCTCCCTCTCCATCAAGCTAGGACCAGGGAGGACAAGGCAATAGCTCCCTCTCCATCAAGCTAGGACCAGGGAGGACAAGGCAATAGCTCCCTCTCCATCAAGCTAGGACCAGGGAGGACAAGGCAATAGCTCCCTCTCCATCAAGCTAGGACCAGGGAGGACAAGGCAATAGCTCCCTCTCCATCAAGCTAGGACCAGGGAGGACAAGGCAATAGCTCCCTCACCATCAAGCTAGGACCAGGGAGGACAAGGCAATAGCTCCCTCTCCATCAAGCTAGGACCAGGGAGGACAAGGCAATAGCTCCCTCACCATCAAGCTAGGACCAGGGAGGACAAGGCAATAGCTCCCTCTCCATCAAGCTAGGACCAGGGAGGACAAGGCAATAGCTCCCTCACCATCAAGCTAGGACCAGGGAGGACAAGGCAATAGCTCCCTCTCCATCAAGCTAGGACCAGGGAGGACAAGGCAATAGCTCCCTCACCATCAAGCTAGGACCAGGGAGGACAAGGCAATAGCTCCCTCACCATCAAGCTAGGACCAGGGAGGACAAGGCAATAGCTCCCTCACCATCAAGCTAGGACCAGGGAGGACAAGGCAATAGCTCCCTCACCATCAAGCTAGGACCAGGGAGGACAAGGCAATAGCTCCCTCACCATCAAGCTAGGACCAGGGAGGACAAGGCAATAGCTCCCTCACCATCAAGCTAGGACCAGGGAGGACAAGGCAATAGCTCCCTCACCATCAAGCTAGGACCAGGGAGGACAAGGCAATAGCTCCCTCACCATCAAGCTAGGACCAGGGAGGACAAGGCAATAGCTCCCTCTCCATCAAGCTAGGACCAGGGAGGACAAGGCAATAGCTCCCTCTCCATCAAGCTAGGACCAGGGAGGACAAGGCAATAGCTCCCTCACCATCAAGCTAGGACCAGGGAGGACAAGGCAATAGCTCCCTCACCATCAAGCAAGGACCAGGGAGAGCCAAGCAATAGCACCTTCTCCGTCAATCTAGGACCAGGGAGGACAAGGCAATAGCTCCCTCACCATCAAGCTAGGACCAGGGAGGACAAGGCAATAGCTCCCTCACCATCAAGCTAGGACCAGGGAGGACAAGGCAATAGCTCCCTCTCCATCAAGCTAGGACCAGGGAGGACAAGGCAATAGCTCCCTCTCCATCAAGCTAGGACCAGGGAGGACAAGGCAATAGCTCCCTCTCCATCAAGCTAGGACCAGGGAGGACAAGGCAATAGCTCCCTCTCCATCAAGCTAGGACCAGGGAGGACAAGGCAATAGCTCCCTCTCCATCAAGCTAGGACCAGGGAGGACAAGGCAATAGCTCCCTCACCATCAAGCTAGGACCAGGGAGGACAAGGCAATAGCTCCCTCTCCATCAAGCTAGGACCAGGGAGGACAAGGCAATAGCTCCCTCTCCATCAAGCTAGGACCAGGGAGGACAAGGCAATAGCTCCCTCACCATCAAGCTAGGACCAGGGAGGACAAGGCAATAGCTCCCTCTCCATCAAGCTAGGACCAGGGAGGACAAGGCAATAGCTCCCTCTCCATCAAGCTAGGACCAGGGAGGACAAGGCAATAGCTCCCTCACCATCAAGCTAGGACCAGGGAGGACAAGGCAATAGCTCCCTCTCCATCAAGCTAGGACCAGGGAGGACAAGGCAATAGCTCCCTCTCCATCAAGCTAGGACCAGGGAGGACAAGGCAATAGCTCCCTCTCCATCAAGCTAGGACCAGGGAGGACAAGGCAATAGCTCCCTCTCCATCAAGCTAGGACCAGGGAGGACAAGGCAATAGCTCCCTCTCCATCAAGCTAGGACCAGGGAGGACAAGGCAATAGCTCCCTCTCCATCAAGCTAGGACCAGGGAGGACAAGGCAATAGCTCCCTCTCCATCAAGCTAGGACCAGGGAGGACAAGGCAATAGCTCCCTCTCCATCAAGCTAGGACCAGGGAGGACAAGGCAATAGCTCCCTCTCCATCAAGCTAGGACCAGGGAGGACAAGGCAATAGCTCCCTCTCCATCAAGCTAGGACCAGGGAGGACAAGGCAATAGCTCCCTCTCCATCAAGCTAGGACCAGGGAGGACAAGGCAATAGCTCCCTCTCCATCAAGCTAGGACCAGGGAGGACAAGGCAATAGCTCCCTCACCATCAAGCTAGGACCAGGGAGGACAAGGCAATAGCTCCCTCTCCATCAAGCTAGGACCAGGGAGGACAAGGCAATAGCTCCCTCACCATCAAGCTAGGACCAGGGAGGACAAGGCAATAGCTCCCTCTCCATCAAGCTAGGACCAGGGAGGACAAGGCAATAGCTCCCTCTCCATCAAGCTAGGACCAGGGAGGACAAGGCAATAGCTCCCTCACCATCAAGCTAGGACCAGGGAGGACAAGGCAATAGCTCCCTCTCCATCAAGCTAGGACCAGGGAGGACAAGGCAATAGCTCCCTCTCCATCAAGCTAGGACCAGGGAGGACAAGGCAATAGCTCCCTCTCCATCAAGCTAGGACCAGGGAGGACAAGGCAATAGCTCCCTCTCCATCAAGCTAGGACCAGGGAGGACAAGGCAATAGCTCCCTCTCCATCAAGCTAGGACCAGGGAGGACAAGGCAATAGCTCCCTCTCCATCAAGCTAGGACCAGGGAGGACAAGGCAATAGCTCCCTCTCCATCAAGCTAGGACCAGGGAGGACAAGGCAATAGCTCCCTCTCCATCAAGCTAGGACCAGGGAGGACAAGGCAATAGCTCCCTCTCCATCAAGCTAGGACCAGGGAGGACAAGGCAATAGCTCCCTCTCCATCAAGCTAGGACCAGGGAGGACAAGGCAATAGCTCCCTCTCCATCAAGCTAGGACCAGGGAGGACAAGGCAATAGCTCCCTCTCCATCAAGCTAGGACCAGGGAGGACAAGGCAATAGCTCCCTCTCCATCAAGCTAGGACCAGGGAGGACAAGGCAATAGCTCCCTCTCCATCAAGCTAGGACCAGGGAGGACAAGGCAATAGCTCCCTCTCCATCAAGCTAGGACCAGGGAGGACAAGGCAATAGCTCCCTCTCCATCAAGCTAGGACCAGGGAGGACAAGGCAATAGCTCCCTCACCATCAAGCTAGGACCAGGGAGGACAAGGCAATAGCTCCCTCTCCATCAAGCTAGGACCAGGGAGGACAAGGCAATAGCTCCCTCACCATCAAGCTAGGACCAGGGAGGACAAGGCAATAGCTCCCTCACCATCAAGCTAGGACCAGGGAGGACAAGGCAATAGCTCCCTCACCATCAAGCTAGGACCAGGGAGGACAAGGCAATAGCTCCCTCTCCATCAAGCTAGGACCAGGGAGGACAAGGCAATAGCTCCCTCACCATCAAGCTAGGACCAGGGAGGACAAGGCAATAGCTCCCTCACCATCAAGCTAGGACCAGGGAGGACAAGGCAATAGCTCCCTCACCATCAAGCTAGGACCAGGGAGGACAAGGCAATAGCTCCCTCTCCGTCAATCTAGGACCAGGGAGGACAAGGCAATAGCTCCCTCTCCATCAAGCTAGGACCAGGGAGGACAAGGCAATAGCTCCCTCACCATCAAGCAAGGACCAGGGAGAGCCAAGCAATAGCACCTTCTCCGTCAATCTAGGACCAGGGAGGACAAGGCAATAGCTCCCTCTCCATCAAGCTAGGACCAGGGAGGACAAGGCAATAGCTCCCTCTCCATCAAGCTAGGACCAGGGAGGACAAGGCAATAGCTCCCTCACCATCAAGCTAGGACCAGGGAGGACAAGGCAATAGCTCCCTCTCCATCAAGCTAGGACCAGGGAGGACAAGGCAATAGCTCCCTCACCATCAAGCTAGGACCAGGGAGGACAAGGCAATAGCTCCCTCACCATCAAGCTAGGACCAGGGAGGACAAGGCAATAGCTCCCTCTCCATCAAGCTAGGACCAGGGAGGACAAGGCAATAGCTCCCTCTCCATCAAGCTAGGACCAGGGAGGACAAGGCAATAGCTCCCTCACCATCAAGCTAGGACCAGGGAGGACAAGGCAATAGCTCCCTCTCCATCAAGCTAGGACCAGGGAGGACAAGGCAATAGCTCCCTCACCATCAAGCTAGGACCAGGGAGGACAAGGCAATAGCTCCCTCTCCATCAAGCTAGGACCAGGGAGGACAAGGCAATAGCTCCCTCACCATCAAGCTAGGACCAGGGAGGACAAGGCAATAGCTCCCTCTCCATCAAGCTAGGACCAGGGAGGACAAGGCAATAGCTCCCTCACCATCAAGCTAGGACCAGGGAGGACAAGGCAATAGCTCCCTCTCCATCAAGCTAGGACCAGGGAGGACAAGGCAATAGCTCCCTCTCCATCAAGATAGGACCAGGGAGGACAAGGCAATAGCTCCCTCTCCATCAAGCTAGGACCAGGGAGGACAAGGCAATAGCTCCCTCTCCATCAAGCTAGGACCAGGGAGGACAAGGCAATAGCTCCCTCTCCATCAAGCTAGGACCAGGGAGGACAAGGCAATAGCTCCCTCACCATCAAGCTAGGACCAGGGAGGACAAGGCAATAGCTCCCTCTCCATCAAGCTAGGACCAGGGAGGACAAGGCAATAGCTCCCTCTCCATCAAGCTAGGACCAGGGAGGACAAGGCAATAGCTCCCTCTCCATCAAGCTAGGACCAGGGAGGACAAGGCAATAGCTCCCTCACCATCAAGCTAGGACCAGGGAGGACAAGGCAATAGCTCCCTCTCCATCAAGCTAGGACCAGGGAGGACAAGGCAATAGCTCCCTTTCCATCAAGCTAGGACCAGGGAGGACAAGGCAATAGCTCCCTCTCCATCAAGCTAGGACCAGGGAGGACAAGGCAATAGCTCCCTCTCCATCAAGCTAGGACCAGGGAGGACAAGGCAATAGCTCCCTCACCATCAAGCTAGGACCAGGGAGGACAAGGCAATAGCTCCCTCTCCATCAAGCTAGGACCAGGGAGGACAAGGCAATAGCTCCCTCTCCATCAAGCTAGGACCAGGGAGGACAAGGCAATAGCTCCCTCTCCATCAAGCTAGGACCAGGGAGGACAAGGCAATAGCTCCCTCACCATCAAGCTAGGACCAGGGAGGACAAGGCAATAGCTCCCTCTCCATCAAGCTAGGACCAGGGAGGACAAGGCAATAGCTCCCTCTCCATCAAGCTAGGACCAGGGAGGACAAGGCAATAGCTCCCTCACCATCAAGCTAGGACCAGGGAGGACAAGGCAATAGCTCCCTCTCCATCAAGCTAGGACCAGGGAGGACAAGGCAATAGCTCCCTCTCCATCAAGC
>NC_090744.1:19343962-19416462 GCF_036898095.1 Palaemon carinicauda
TATATTTTCACCCCTGTTTGTGTGTTTGTGAACAGCTTCCTGACCACAACTTTAATCGGAGAGTAATGAAACTTGCAAGGATGAACTATTATGTAATAATCTGGCAATTATAAAATTTTGGAAGGTCAAAGTCAAAGGTCAAGGTCATGGTCAAGCAAAATGTCCAATTCATGTAATCAGGCACAAATTTGGACATAATTGTCACAGAGACTTATACTTGGTTCATATTTGAGTGTATGAAAATCCACGCCAATTAATAAATGTTAAGGTCAAAGGTCAAGAATTCCAAAAGGGAAAATACCCCAGTGAGGAAAGGAAATAAGGAATTGTATTGACTAAAATAAGAATCTGCCAATTATAAAATCATAACAAAAAAATAAAATAAATAACCATGTCCAAAAACTTAAAAAAATAAACCTAGTTTTTTTATATCAACCTATTTATAAAATCTCTGGAAATCAGAAAAATATCCTAAATTGAAAAAACCTCCCCTATATATTACAGAAAGTGTCTGGTGATAATATATATATATATATATATATATATATATATATATATATATATATAAATATATATATATAAATATATATATATATATATATATATATATATATATATATATATATATATATATATATATATATATATTTATAGATATATTATATGTAAATATATATATGTATATATATTATATATAAATATATATATATATATATATATATATATATATGTATATATATATATGTATATATATATATATATATATATATATATATATATATATATATATATATATATAAATATGTATATATATATTTAATATATATATATATATTATATATATATTATGTATATATATACTGTGTATATATATATATATATATATATATATATATATATATATATATATATATATATATATATATATATATATATATATATATATCTTTTAGGTAACGCTCAGCAGTATTGCCAACCATATAACTATTCGGTCTCTACCCGTCCCTCGGGTAAGAAGAGAGGGAGTAGTCATACCCTGGTAAGAGGAGGTTAGTAGTTAGAAAAGGGGGATGGGATGAGCTAAATCTGTATGTGTGCATAACTATCTAAATACTTAGCCGTCATTTTTGACGGGTCACGTACGCTAGCATAACATAATCTTTATCATTACATTATATTTTTTTTAGATCTCATGAAATACAAAAATTCAGACTGACACCTCTAATGTGTTGCGAAGGACGAAGCAGTGTCGCAAAGAGCGAGGTAGTCTCGCGAAGGGCGAGGTAGTCTAGCGAAGAGCGAGGTAGTCTCGTGAAGGGCGAGGTAGTCTCGCGAAGAGCGAGGTAGTCTCGTGAAGGGCGAGGTAGTCTCGCGAAGGGCGAGGTAGTCTCGTGAAAGGCGAGGTAGTCTCGCGAAGGACGAAGCAGTGTCGCAAAGAGCGAGGTAGTCTCGCGAAGAGCGAGGTAGTCTCGCGAAGGGCGAGGTAGTCTAGCGAAGGGCGAGGTAGTCTAGCGAAGAGCGAGGTAGTGTCCCGAAGAGCGAGGTAGAAAAGCCATTTCCTTCCAAATCCGCCATTTCCCTAACATTCTCACTAGAGGCAAAGGCCACCGACGCCAGCCAGCGTTCTCCTCGTTTCCTAATTATGCAATGGAGTAAAGGAGGGAGGAGGGTAAAGGAGGGAGGAGGGTATAGGAGGGAGGGAGGGAGGGAGAGAGGGAGAGAGGGTCATTTCGTCGAGTTGATCACCCTGTGACAGGGTTTACCAGGATTCATGGCGTCACGGGTAAGAGGGATATTTAAATGTGATCATCAGGAGACTGAGGTGACGAGGAGGGGCTCGTTTAGAGAGAGAGAGAGAGAGAGAGAGAGAGAGAGAGAGAGAGAGAGAGAGAGAGAGAGAGAGAGAGAGAGAGAATCATTAGATGAAAGCAAGATGATGAAGTTGAAACAAAAAAAAATAGAAGTGAAAAAGCTTCAGATGAAGGCAAGGTAATGAGAGAGAGAGAGAGAGAGAGAGAGAGAGAGAGAGAGAGAGAGAGATCATTAGATGAAAGCAAGACGATGAAGTTAAAACAAAACCAAAATAGAAGTGAAAAAGCTTCAGATGAAGGCAAGGTAATAAGAGAGAGAGAGAGAGAGAGAGAGAGAGAGAGAGAGAGAGAGAGAGAGAGAGAGAGAGAGAGAGAGAGAGAGAATCATTAGATGACAGCCAGATAATAAAGCTGAAAAAATATAGAGAAAATGCATCAGGTGAAAGATGAAAAAAGAAAATTGAGAGAGAGAGAGAGAGAGAGAGAGAGAGAGAGAGAGAGAGAGAGAGAGAGATGTGGGGGGAATCATTAGATGAAAGCAAGATGATGAAGTTGACACAAGAAAATAGAAGTGAAAAAGTTTCAGATGAAGACAAGGTAATGAGAGAGAGAGAGAGAGAGAGAGAGAGAGAGAGAGAGAGAGAGAGAGAGAGAGAGAGAGAGAGAGAGAGAGAACCATTAGATGACAGCCGGATAATGAAGCTGAAAAAAATTGAGAAAATGCATCATGTGAATGTAAGATGAAAAAAGAAAATTGAGAGAGAGAGAGAGAGAGAGAGAGAGAGAGAGAGGAGAGAGAGAGAGAGAGAGAGAGAGAGAGAGAGAGAGAGATCCAAGTAATGGTGAATCAAACACAAAATACTATTATTATAATCGTTCAATAAAAGTCCTCCCATCCTTAAACCCCATGAGGTAAAGCAACAGAAGTCTTCCCATTTTCCCCTCATGTCCAAATTATCTTCCTTGTTTCCCCTCATATCCAAATTAACTTCCTTGTTTCCCCTCATATACAAATTATCTTCTCAGTTCCCCTCATAACGAAATTATCTTCCCAGTTCCCCTCGTATCCAAATTATCTTCCCTGTTTCCCCTCATATCCAAATTATCTTCCCTGTTTTCCCTCAGATCTCAATTATCTTCCTTGTTTCCCCTCATATCCAAATTATCTTCCCTGTTTTCCCTCAGATTCCAATTATCTTCCTTGTTTCCCCTCATATCCAAATTATCTTCCCTGTTTCCCCTCATATCCAAATTATCTCCCCTGTTCCCCTCATATCCAAATCATCTTGTTTCCCCTCATATCCAAATTATCTTCCTTGTTTCCCCTCATATCCAAATTATCTTCCCTGTTTCCCCTCATATCCAAATTATCTTGTTTCCCCTCATATCCAAATTATCTTCCTTGTTTCCCCTCATATCCAAATTATCTTCCCTGTTTCCCCTCATATCCAAATTATCTCCCCTGTTCCCCTCATATCCAAATCATCTTGTTTCCCCTCATATCCAAATTATCTTCCTTGTTTCCCCTCATATCCAAATTATCTTCCTTGTTTCCCCTCATATCCAAATTATCTTCCTTGTTTCCCCTCATATCCAAATTATCTTCCTTGTTTCCCCTCATATCCAAATTATCTTCCCTGTTTCCCCTCATATCCAAATTATCTTGTTTCCCCTCATATCCAAATTATCTTCCTTGTTTCCCCTCATATCCAAATTATCTTCCCTGTTTCCCCTCATATCCAAATTATCTCCCCTGTTCCCCTCATATCCAAATCATCTTGTTTCCCCTCATATCCAAATTATCTTCCTTGTTTCCCCTCATATCCAAATTATCTTCCCTGTTTCCCCTCATATCCAAATTATCTTCCCTGTTTCCCCCTCATATCCAAATTATCTTCCCTGTTCCCCTCATATCGAAACTATCATCCCTGTTTCCCCTCACAGCCTATTCAAATTAACTTTCCTGTTACCCTCATATCCAAATCCTCATCCCTGTTTACCCTTATATCCAACTAATCTTCCCTGTTTCCCTCATATTCAAATTAACTTCCGTTTTCCCTCATATCCAAAATACCTTCCCTGTTCCCCTCCTATCCGCATTATCCTCCCAGTTTCCCCTTCATATCCAAATAAACATCATCTTCCCAGTCGCCCCTCATATCCACAGAGGTTATCCCGGTTCCTCCTCATCGACATAAGTCTTCCCAGTTTCCCGATGTCCACACTATCTTCAAAGTTTTTCCTTGTATCCAAATTGTCCTCATATTTTTCCCATAATATACATGTTATCTTCCACCATTTCCCTTTTTATCAAAATTATGTTTCCAGTTCCCCCTCATTTCCACATTATCTTCACAGCTCCCCCTTCCTTTTCACATTATCTTCCCAGGTTCAATCTTCTAACTAAATTATTTTCCAAGTTCCCCCTCCTATCTAAACTATCTTCCAGGTTTTCCTATCCAAATTATCTTCAGTTTCCCCTCATATCCACATTACCTTCTCATCCACTGCCATATCCACATTATCTTCCCAGTTTACCCTCATATCCACATTACCTTCTCATCCACTCCATTATCCACGCTATGTTCCCAGTTTACCTTTGCATCCACATTACCTTCTCATCAACCCCCTTCTCCACATTATCTTCCCAGTTTACCCTCCTATCCACATTACCTTCCCACCCACCCCTTTAACCACATTATCTTCCCAGTTTCCCTCCCTACCACATTACCTTCCCATCCACCCCCTTAACCACATTATCTTCCCAGTTCCCTTCCTACCACATTACCTTCCCATCCACCCCCTTAACCACATTATCTTCCCAGTTCCCTTCCTACCACATTACCTTCCCATCCACCCCCTTAACCACATTATCTTCCCAGTTTCCCTTCCTACCACATTACCTTCCCATCCACCCCCTTAACCACATTATCTTCCCAGTTTCCCTTCCTACCACATTACCTTCCCATCCACCCCCTTAACCACATTATCTTCCCAGTTTCCCTCCCTACCACATTACCTTCCCATCCACCCCCTTAACCACATTATCTTCCCAGTTCCCTTCCTACCACATTACCTTCCCATCCACCCCCTTAACCACATTATCTTCCCAGTTCCCTTCCTACCACATTACCTTCCCATCCACCCCCTTAACCACATTATCTTCCCAGTTCCCTTCCTACCACATTACCTTCCCATCCACCCCCTTAACCACATTATCTTCCCAGTTTCCCTTCCTACCACATTACCTTCCCATCCACCCCCTTAACCACATTATCTTCCCAGTTTCCCTTCCTACCACATTACCTTCCCATCCACCCCCTTAACCACATTATCTTCCCAGTTTCCCTCCCTACCACATTACCTTCCCATCCACCCCCTTAACCACATTATCTTCCCAGTTCCCTTCCTACCACATTACCTTCCCATCCACCCCCTTAACCACATTATCTTCCCAGTTCCCTTCCTACCACATTACCTTCCCATCCACCCCCTTAACCACATTATCTTCCCAGTTCCCTTCCTACCACATTACCTTCCCATCCACCCCCTTAACCACATTATCTTCCCAGTTTCCCTTCCTACCACATTACCTTCCCATCCACCCCCTTAACCACATTATCTTCCCAGTTTCCCTTCCTACCACATTACCTTCCCATCCACCCCCTTAACCACATTATCTTCCCAGTTTCCCTCCCTACCACATTACCTTCCCATCCACCCCCCTTAACCACATTATCTTCCCAGTTCCCTTCCTACCACATTACCTTCCCATCCACCCCCTTAACCACATTATCTTCCCAGTTTCCCTTCCTACCACATTACCTTCCCATCCACCCCCTTAACCACATTATCTTCCCAGTTTACCTTCATATCCACATTATCTTCCCAGTTAACCTTCTCATCCACTCCATTATCCACATTATCTTCCCAGTTTCTCCTCCTACCACATTACCTTCCAATCCACCCCCTTAACCACATTATCTTCCCAGTTTCCCCTCCTATCCACATTACCTTCCCACCCACCCACCCCTTTAACCACATTATCTTCCAAGTTCCTCCTCACACCACCAATAGTTCCACTGTCATAATGTTGAAAAAATAACTTATGAATGTTACAAATAGAGGGCTTGTAAAGCTACGTGACTGGCATACAATGATATCAACGTAGCTTCTAAGGTAGAACTAGTGATAAAAATAAAGGCATTGAACATTCAATGACAGAAATAAGCATAAAAATTTGCCCCATTCTTAAACATCCTTAAACTAGTAATAATCTAACCTATAAGGTAGTTTAACACTCACCATCAACACTGCATAGGTTCCACTGTGTAGAGCAATGCTTTGATTTTCGAAGATAGAGTATGTTTACATAGGCCTATGAGAACTCTTTGGTCTGCACCGTTCTTCAATGCCTGTCTGCCCACTTCAAACAATAACAATAACAAAATCGACGAGAAGTGGAGGTTTGTGCAGTTTCGCCATCACATGAAGCATTGTTATATGATCGACGTTAATAATAAGCACAGAAACCAACGTAATACACAATGAAAATCAGTAAAATTCACAAGCATCTCGACGCACAACACAAGAAAACTCGAGTCGGGTACACCTAATGGTGTAACTGTGACATGGTTAAAAGACTGAGTTGCAGACTAGTTAATTAAGACCTTTTATTGTTTAAGTAATTTACTGAGATTAATTGATAATTTTACATTGATAATAAAGAAGTTAATATTTTTCTTTTTATTCAAAATATTTGTGTATCTAATTTAGAAAATAAAGTTAATATACAGAGAAAACTATAAAATAAATACACTTGATATGTCAAATTTTACACTAACGATTTCACGGGACCGCGATTTATCTACACGTAATTTATTGTTGCCCTTAAACACAAACTGGTGCATATGCGAGTTAAAAACTTAATTATTATTTATAAATTAGGATAGAAAAATTAAAAATAAACAACCTATACGAAATAAAACTTAACGCAAGACTTTCAATACCCTTTGACGGATGTCCATGAACCGCCAAAACTTTTCCCGCGGTAATGAGAGAGGTAATAGCGCTTTTCAATGTGCAAATATTTACTAAAGATATTAAAAATAATTTTGATCACTTTTATTTGGAGATAAATGATTATATTTAGATATATTAAAATATATTTTCAGTATACTTTAGTGTTTGTTACCCGTTTGAAGTCAAAAGTTTCCAGCTGCATTTTTGAAAGCTGACTTACCGTTAAAGAGCTCGACTCGAAATGTATTTAAGTCTGAAATTACAATATTTTTACGACACAGGTTTTAAAATTCGCTACGTTTGTTCCATGCAGACGATGTAATTGAAAACCGTGCATTGAATAAAGGAAACTTTGCAATTATATCTTGCATTATATTAGAAAATTAAAGTTTATTCCTACAGCGTCATATTTACAGTTCCAATGAGGCCATTATATTGTTAATTTGTTTTCTTAACAAGAAATGGAGAAATATATATAGACGTTAAGACGTAGTTAGATATTGACAGACAATTCGAGAAAAGGGATAGATAGAAGAGTGTAAAAGTAATTAAGTGATCTTCATTTTGGGGGGAATTTTCCATAAAGTTTATATATATATATATATATATATATATATATATATATATATATATATATATATATATATATATATATATATATATATATTATATATATATATATATGTGTGTGTGTGTGTGTGTGTGTGTGTGTGTGTGTGTGTGTGTGGTGTGTAGTTATGTTTTCTAAATATGCAAGTAATTGCAAAATCAAAGACTTTTCTAGTCTCGTCTAAAGTTTTAATTTAACATTAATATTCATAAAAAAAGAAGAAAATGTTAAGGCTGATGTATATAGAATGGAATTCTGGAAAATAATTATACATGCTAAGGTACCAACTTAATTCAACACACACAGATATTGTTAATAATAATAATAATAATAATAATAATAATAATAATAATAATAATAATTACATATATGAGAGAGAGAGAGAGAGAGAGAGAGAGAGAGAGAGAGAGAGAGAGAGAGAGAGAGAGAGGAGAGAGAGAGAGAGAGAGAAGGAATTAGAAAAAAAAGAGCCGTTGGTCTAATTTAACCAGACCACCCAGAAGCCCTAGACCTAAAGCTCTCCAGTGACCCACAAAATAAACCAGAGAAGACCGGCTTCGACTTTCCTTCCACTGCAGAGGATGGGGGTGGGGGCCCTGGGATTTGGGGGAGAGGGTTGGGGGTATTGGGGGACACCTGAGACATTTAATTAAACCGGAGCTGGGAAATCCTCCCAATAATTCAGAGTATCGCAGCAAGAGCGAAAATTGTCCCAAGGAAAACAATCACCTTGCATCATTATGTAAATTCTACGCCGTCTGGTGGCGATGCAGTATTTAATTTCGACGGGCCGCAGAGGCGATAACCGCCTGCAGTTTATTGCAAATAATGAACCTTATTGGTTCTTTCAAAGTCCGTGTCCTTCTCATATTGAGGGAAGACAGTCGCATAGCTGTTATATTATGAGTTGGGTTCCTTCATTTTTTTCTCCTTATTCATTTTTCTTGGTCAGATTCCTTAACAGCTCAACGAAGAAGTTTGGAATGAAGACTATGCGGAGGAATAAGGAGAGAGTAATAAATGGAAGGATAATCTAAATAAATGAAAATGTATGAATGTATTTAGAATATGAAATCTGAAATAGAAAAACTTAAGACATATACAATTCGAAAAATAAGAAATGTCAAAATTATAAAACTTAGTTGATAAAGATTTTAAGGTAATGTGAAATGGACATCACTGGAATATTCTTAAAATTCAGTAATTTGGTTATAGATTTTTTTTTAGATTACTCATGGAGTCAAAAATGGAATATCTTAAAATTTCAATATTTTGCAATAGAATATTCTTAATATAATTACCAATAAGACATATTAAACTGATATAAAGATTGATAAACTACCTTAGAAAGAACAGAAGCCCAAAAGTAGGCCTACAGAAACAACAACAACAACAGCAACAACAACAACAACAACAATAATAATAATAATAATAATAATAATAATAATAATAATAATAATAATAATAACAATAATAATAATAATAGTTGTTCTCTAGTCTTGGGTAGGTAGTAGGTTGGCTATGGCACCAGCCACCCGTTGAGATACTACCTCAAGAGAGTTATTGGGGTCTCTGACTAACCAGACAGTACTACATTGGAGTCCTCTCTGGTTACGGCTCGTTTCATCCTAGTTGCTCGGTGTTACTTTCCTCTTGGTAAGGGTAGAAGAGACTCTTTAACTATAGTAAGCAGCTCTTCTAGGAGAAAGACACTCCTAAATCAAACCATTGTTCTCTAGTCTTGGATACTGCCATAGCCTCTGTATTATGGTCTTCCACTGTCTTGGGGTAGAGTTCTCTTGCTTGAAGGTACACTAGGGCACACTATTCTATTTTCATATTTACTTTCAAACTGGGCTATCTTCCCTGTTGGAGTCCTTGGGCTTATAGCATCCTGCTTTTCCAACTAGGGTTGTAGCTTAGATAATAATAATAATAATAATAATAATAATAATAATAATAATAATAATAATATCCCATCACATATACCAAGGCACTTCCCCCAATTTTGGGGAGTAGCCGACATCAAACAAAGGAAACAAAAAAGTGGGTCTCCTCTCTACGTTCCTCCCAGCCTGATAAGGTACTCAACCGAGTTCGGCTGGTACTGCTAGGGTGCCACAGCCCACCCTCCCACATTATTCACCACAGATGAAGCTTCATAATGCTGAATCCCCTACTGCTGCTACCTAAATAGTAGTAGTAGTAGTAGTAGTAGTAGTAGTAGTAGTAGTAGTAGTAGTAGTAGTAGTAGTAGTAGTAGTAGTAGGGGGGCAAATTTTCTGGGGGGAATTGGGACCACAGATTGACAAACTGAAACTGATTTAATGTGATTTTTTATTACCTTTGAGTTTCTCTGGTCTGAGTCCTAGAGAAGAAATGAAGACCACTTTTTGAAGCAGACAATCTTAGAATGGAGTGAAGGATGACATATGGTGAAAGGGGTGCATGGGTCAAATAACGTTGAGACCCACTGCGCTAGTCCATGCGCCTCCATTCTCCCCACACATCCAAACCACCTTTTCGCATCAATTCGTTGTAGAATTTATACAGTTACTCATCAGTTCATCCAAAAGTAAAAATTGATATTTCAAATAACTATCCTTATCTTTAATCTGAATAAAACTTTAAAATAATATTGATTATTATTACTACTATCATTATTACTAGTTAAGCTACAGCCATAGTTGAAAAAGCAGCATGCTATAAGCACAAGAGCTCCAACAGGGAAAAATTTGTTATTTCTATAGATGTACCCGTACAGTGCTGTCGAAAAATTGCAAGACAGTACCATACAATCTGAAATAGAAAAAATAAATGGACAGAATGTTGATCTTGTAGCCAGGTACCAAAAGTCAATTAAGAGAAGTAGATATCAAATCAATTTTGATTTTATAAAGGTTTAAAGCCCACTCATGAATGGCAGAGGCAAGGTACAGTGACATTGGCCTAGCAAGGAGGGGGCAATGCCCTAGAGACTGACTATATATACATATGATCACCAACCCTGCCCCCTCTCCACCCAAGCTAGGACAGGGAGGGCCAGGCAATGACTGCTGATAACTCAGCAGGTAGACCTATAGGTTCCCTCAAAACACACCATCCTCAGCACACAAGGATGGTGAGGTCGCAAACACAAAAGGAACTAAAGAGTCATCTGGAAGCTTTTTTAAACTTTATGGAAGCGGTCTGAGCACATATCTGGCCATGATTTTATTTCACTGGAAGCATCTGTGACGTTTAAAGTTCTTCCAGAAGACTAAAATCACTGCCATATCTGTTCGGGCTGGACTCGAACTCAAGAAGTCTTTCGATCACTGTAGTCCATTTCTTTTAGCGAGTCATATTTGCACCGACTCGCAGCGGTGCCCTTTTAGCTCGGAAAAGTTTCCTGATCGCTGATTAGTTGAAAAAGATAATTCTAACCAATCAGCGACCAGGAAACTTTTCCGAGCTAAAAGGGCACCGCTGCGAGTCGGTGCAAATATGACTCGCTATAAGAAATGGACTATAGGCAGAGACGTTACCAATAGGCCACAATGATATACATTCTCTTAGAATATCTAAATATACATCAGAACATTTAACGAAACGACTTGCTTCTGTAGTGGAAGCGAACCTGCAGTCATTTATCAACGGTAATGAGGCCAATTTGCGAAGGCCCGGCCGTTGCCATGGCAACCACCTTTTGTTTATAGCAGCGTCCAGGGACGGAATTTTGGGCTTTATTTTTAGCCCTCTTCAGCGTTGCATTGATTTTGCCCTTTTTTTCCCCTCTCTTTTGTATACTTTAGATTTATAGTCCCCTTTTTCTGTGTCTTTTGTATAAAATGGATTCATCCTGAATGGAATGGTAAAAATAGCAATACATACGATCTGAAAAAAAAATAATGATAATATTGACCTGGTGCCAAAGGTCACGTAAGAGAAGCAAGTGCCAATTTTATCATGGTTTTTACGAATTACATTTTGCTATCTTTGAATAATATATCAGACTTTATGGCTTTTCAGTTATCAATTATTAAAGAAAATTGTGTTTTATTATCGTATTTTATTAGAAGATTAAAATGTCTGCCATTTTGTTTTATATTCGATAAACTTTATAGAATTTTGTGAGAATATAACCTTCGTTGGCACATATAGATGTGCTTTTGTTTTGGCATATCACTTAATTCACCTTTGATTGTTATTATTATTACTATTACTGTTCTTTTTTTTTCTCGCTGTTGTTATTACCAACCAAGCCACAACACTGGTTAACTACTGCACTGTAATTGTTCAGTGGTTACTTTCCTCTTGGTAAGGGTAGAAGGGACTCTTTAGCTATGGTAAGCAGCTCTTCTAGGAGAAGGACACTCCAAAATCAAACCATTGTTCTCTAGTCTTGTGTAATGCCATAACCTCTGTACCATGGTCTCCCACTGTCTTGGGTTATAGTTCTCTTGCTTGAGGGTACACTCGGGCACACTATTCTATCTTATATCTCTTCCTCTTGTTTTGTATAAGTTTTTATAGTTTATATAGGAAATATTTATTTTAATGTTGTTACTGTTCTTAAAATATTTCCTTTTTCCTTGTTTCTTTTCCTCACTGGGCTATTTTCCCTGTTGAAGCACCTGCACTTATAGCATTCTGCTTTTCCAACTATGGTTGTAGCTTAGCAAGTGATAATAATAATAATAATAATAATAATAGTAATAATAATAATAATAATAATAACAATATAGAATATAGAACGAAACTTATGTCAACCAATTCAAGAGAAAATAATATACAAAAAGTTTGAACTTCTGAAGGTCCATCGATTCAACAGCCAGACTATTATTATTATTATTATTATTATTATTATTATTATTATTATTATGATGATGATGATGATGATGATTATTATTTTTATTATTATAATTATTATTACTTACTAAGCTAAAACCCTAGTTGGAAAAGCAGGATGCTATAAGCCCAGGGACTCCAACAGGGAAAATAGCCTATTGAGGAGAGGAAACAAGGAAAAATCAAATATTTCAAGCACAGTAACAACATTGAAATATAGACATAAACTATAAAAACTTTAACAAAGCAAGATTAAGAGAAATAAGATAGAATAGTGTGCCCGAGTGTACCCTCAAGCAAGACTCAATCTTCCCCCATGCTTGTTCATGTCGATCATTAATTGAGATTCGACTTCTCCCAATCGACTCTCGTCCATTCGACTGCTAGTGCCGTAGCCTCTGTGCCATGGACTTCCATTGTCTTGGGTTAGAGTTCTCTTGCTTGAGGGTACACTTGGACATACTATTCTATCTAATTTCTCTTCCTCTTGTTATTTTGAAGTTTTTATGGTTTATATATAATAGATTTATTTTAATGTTGTTATTCTTGAACTACTCTTGGAGCATATTTCCTTATTTCCTTCCCTCACTGAGCTATTTTCCCTGTTGGAGCCCTCGGGCTTATAGCAGCCTGTTTTTTTTTCAAATAGGGCTGTAGCCTAGTAAGTAATAATAATAATAATAATAATAATAATAATAATAATAATAATAGATATATAGTTTAAAATACTCGGCTCACAGCAATCAATATTGAAACTAGACGTAACGCAATAAGGACTGTTCTAAATCATGCACATCAGAAAAAAAAAACAGTATAATGTTGCAATAAATTTGCACTACACAATAAGTTGAGATTAACGAGATTCAGGCTTTGCCATATTTCTTCCACGTGTATAACTGATATTCTGGTAGATTTGGCATTTTTCTTGAAGCGGTGTTGCCCCGTCTTCCCGTAAAGGAAGCGATGTTGAACGGAAGCCCGACCTAAAAGATGGAATACCCACAGAGAGCAGTGATAATCTCATAGATATGGAATTTTTTTGTAGCAATGCTGCCACGTCTTCCCGTACAGTAAGCGACCCTGGACGAAAGCTCAGGGAAAACAGCTATATTCTGGTAGATGTGGCATTTTTCTTGAAGCGGTTATGCCACATCTTCCCTTAAAGTAAACAAAATCTCTACTGGAAGATGGAAGACTCGAACGAAATTTGAGCCCTGTCATATTTCCTTCCCATGGAAAGCAGTGATATTCTGGTAGATGTGGCATTTTTCTTGAAGCAGTGGTGCCACGTCTTCCCTTAAAGTAAACAAAATCCCTAGTGGAAGATGGAAGACTCGAACGAAATTTGAGCCCTGTCATATTTCCTTCCCATGGAAAGCAGTGATATTCTGGTAGATGTGGCATTTTTCTTGAAGCAGTGGTGCCACGTCTTCCCTTAAAGTAAACAAAATCCCTAGTGGAAGATGGAAGACTCGAACGAAATTTGAGCCCTGTCATATTTCCTTCCCATGGAAAGCAGTGATATTCTGGTAGATGTGGCATTTTTCTTGAAGCAGTGGTGCCACATCTTCCCTTAAAGTAAACAAAAGCCAGACTGGAAGATGGGAGACTCGAACAAAATTTGAGCTCTGTCATATTTCCTCCCCATGGAAAGCAGTGATAGTCTGGTAAAGGTTAAAAGGCGTCTGGTTTCAGTTCCATCAGAATAGATGCTCACCAGAACATCAGCCGGGCAAGCCCAACCTCCCACTGTGGTGCCCTACCACAGCAGTGGCCTCCCCAGTAAACAGCTTAAACTCACGGTCCCGGGTGGGGATCGATCTGCTGCCATGCGAATGCTAGGCAAACGCGTTACCACTGTACTAGCCAGGAGGCTGATGTGGCATTTTTCTTGCAGCGGTGCTGCCAAGTCTTCCCATACAGTAAGGCCGGGAGCACACTATCGACTCTGTGGCGGCACAAAGCCACAGCATCGTGTGGCGGAGATGTAGTCTCCCATAGGTTTCTATTGTTTTCAAGTTTTGCTGCGCAAATTAGCGACTGTGGCAAGCGACTGTGGCTCTCTGTCGCTCATCCCCGCCACGGGCGTGGCGTGGCTTTGGAAACAATGGATACCTATGGGAGACTACATCCCAACCACACGATGCTGTGGCTTTGTGGCGCCACAGAGTCGCTAGTGTGCTCCCAGCCTAAAAAGATGGGAAACGTGGCCACTCTCTACCCTTTGTAGCTAGACTACACCTTTGTAAACATTTTGAATTTCCCAAAAAAGTAAACGGGAATTTCAGAAAAGCTTGGGGATTAGTTATCATTTTAATAATATGACTTTAATACCTTACTTTGTATATGATTATTTAAAGGTCATTAATGTTATATGTGATTAGTCCACATTCATTAAAATAAAATTTATATAACACGCACCAGTAGTATTACTATTTAAGAAGAATTACATTTTACTAAGCATGTGATAAAAATGGCTGAAATAGTAAAAAAAAATCTTGGTTATTACGCGTATATAAAACTTTGAACTTATGAAGTTCTACTGATTCAACTACACGGTTAGGTAGATCATCCCACAACTTGGTCACAGCTGGAATAAAACTTCTAGAATACTGTGTAGTAAAATCTAGCAACAATATAAACGTTTAGGTGTGTTAAATGAAGATAGAAAATACCTATAATCATAGTCTAAGGCGCTCACTGACATATTGACATTCGTTGAAATACATACAATCTTACGCATCAAAACACTTGAATGAAGACTGCTTGCCACTTTCGAATCTCATAACCAGATAACACCTCTCCAAATTTCCCTCACAGTAATTATAGCGGGTTTGCAATGTGTACTTAGTCAGTGTAAAGAAACAAAAGCATTATTAATCTAGAGCTTTTAGTTCGGGGTAGTGTGACGAAGTGATAAAGGATCGAGCTCTTGTAATCCCGATGCGCCTTTGTTCGGACCTGCCAGTGCGCTCTGATCCTCTTGATGAAACGTTTGAATAGTGTTTCTCGGTGGAACTGCTGCTTTGTCTCGCCCCGATTCATCACGGTGGCCGTTGTGTGACCGGGATATGCAAGAGAGAGAGAGAGAGAGAGAGAGAGAGAGAGAGAGAGAGAGAGAGAGATTCCTAAGACTGTGTCCTTCACCAACAATATATTTTTTTCAATACCTTTCTCGTTTACTGCAAGAATATTTTGGAATCTTTTACAATATATCATCCAACTATTTACGAAATCATGGAGAGAGAGAGAGAGAGAGAGAGAGAGAGAGAGAGAGAGAGAGAGAGAGAGAGAGAGAGAGAGAGAGAGAGAGCTTCCTAAGACTGTGTTCTTCACAAAAAATATATTTTTTAATACCTTTCTCGTTCACTGCAAGAATATTTTGGAATCTTTTACAATATATCATCCAACTATTTACGAAATCGAAAGAGAGAGAGAGAGAGAGAGAGAGAGAGAGAGAGAGAGAGAGAGAGAGAGAGAGAGAGAGAGAGAGAGACTGTGTTCTTTGCAACAAACAATTATTTTTTTAATACCTTTTTCGTTTACAGAAAATATATTTAGGAATCTTTTACTACTTAATATCATCCAACTATTAACGAAATCATGGAGAGAGAGAGAGAGAGAGAGAGAGAGAGAGAGAGAGAGAGAGAGAGAGAGAGAGAGACATAAATGTGTCGTAATTTGTCAAACTGTTCCGATTCAGTTTTCAGTTCTCATTGCTGATAGAATTTACGCCCATTCGGCTTGATGGATTGGGAGCCCCTTTCTGTGATATATAGAAACAGATGACTACAGCCACTACAGACTGGTAGATTTAGGTGTTTCGAAATTCCGAGAAGGAGCGATTAACGAGATAGATGATGGAGCCAACCATGGTAGACCGTGGAGCCAGCCAAGATTGGCCTAGCGGTGTGCAAAATGCTACACCGCTTATCTCCACATCATCTTAACGTTTCGATCACAATGATGGACATATTTAAAAGCAACGCTTTGTAATTGTTTGAAATGCTCTACAAAATTCTGTCGAGCAGTAAAGATTAAAGCCTGTGTGTGTGTGTGTGTGTGTGTGTGCGCGCGCGTGCGCGCGCAGCATATTTGTATGCAAGCACGTACTGAAAGTTGTCATTATCTATCTATATATTTATTCATCTAGCGCTCTTATCTAGTTATCAGTCTATCTACTTACCATACATAATTCCTAGTAGGCTGGTTAGGCAACTTCCAAATCACTGAAATTATCACAGTACAATGTCAAATGGTTTAAAACTGACTGTTTTGTTATTTTCATATCATACATCGATAATTTTAGTTCATTTTCATTATTCCAGGACCGATTAACTTCATTTCTCCCAAACCTATTTTACTTTTCCTATCCATGAATTCCATCCCCTATCCATTTCACATCCTATTGACGACAGTCCTCCCTCTTCTCTCCTTCCCTTGCATCTATCCCTGATATTTTTTTTTCCTGTCAGGTTTCTCTCTTAGTCCCATTCGTTCCAATCAACAGATCCTAGTATTCCCTGTCTGACTTCATCTAAAGTAATCTCCGACCAATCAATGGTGCTATGGACACCCCATCCCCGAATCCACCCTAAAAATAAAAAAAAGAGGATTTGGTTTTCTGTGGCTTTCAAACATGTCTGCTCGTGCACACTTGCATATGGTCCTAGACCGAACTTTGGTCATGCATCAGCTATATGAACTAGCTGTACATAGATATGGCGATCAGGTTTAGATATTAATATATAATTTGGTGTTCATAAATTGAATCCACCCTAAAAAAAGAGGATTTGGTTTTCTGTGGCTCTCAAACATGTCTGCTCGTGCACGCTTGCATATAGTCCTAGACCGAACTTTGGTCATGCATCAGCTATACGAAGAGTGAGCTGTACATAGATATGGTGATCAGATTGAGAGATTAACATATAATTTAGTATTCAGAAATTTAATTCACCCTAAAAAGGGAGATATAGTTTTCTGTAACTTTCAAAAATGTCTGCTTGTGCACACTTGCATATAGACCGAACTTTGGACATGCATCTTTCACGCGAACAGAGACTGTGCATAGATTATGGTGATCATATCATGGTTAGAGAATTTGTATAAAATTCTGTGTTGAGAAATTATTTCTTTGTGATAATAGGCATTGGAGAGAATGCCTTGATGTATGTAGGACGGTGGCAAAGAAGAAGAACTAACTTGCCTCTAACTTTGTATGCATTTGCATTTACTAGCTGGTTAGAATCTAAATCATCGCTTTATTGATTTCGTGGATACTAAAGCTACACACACACACACACACACACACACACAAACTTTCGCGCAACAATTTCATGAAGATTGGTCCATTCATATCGTGTGTGTGTGTGTTAAACGAATTCAAATGCGGTTCGAAATAAATTCACCTTATGAAATAACGTCTGGTTACCGATGCCATTTGAGAGAGAGAGAGAGAGAGAGAGAGAGAGAGAGAGAGAGAGAGAGAGAGAGAGAGAGAGAGAGAGAGAGAGAGAGAGAGAGAGATGTATCAAACATCAATGCGTAAGGATAGTTTTGGAAATAATTCCATTTATATTTTATCATCAAGTATACCAAAAAATTATTAACACATTAAGCATGTACAGTCTACTACCTTAACACATACTTATAGATTCATCTGTAAAGGAAATAGGTCAACAACACAGCATTTTGATATATTATATATGTTTTACATCTATCAATATTCGTTTTTTTATTATTATTATTATTATTATTATTATTAGCCAAGCTACAACCCTAATTGGAAAAGCAAGATGCTATAAGCCCAAGGGCTCCAATAGGGAAAAATAGCCCAGTGAGGAAAGGAAATAAGGAAATAAATAAGTGATGAGAATAAATTAACAATAAATCATTCTAAAAACAGTAATAACGTCAAAAACAGATATGTTATATATAACCTATAAAAAGACTCATGTCAGCCTGGTCAACATAAAAACATTTTCTCCAACTTTGAACTTTTGAAGTTCTACTGATTCAACTACCCCATTAGGAAGATCATTCCACAACTAGGTAACAGCTGGAATAAAACTTCTAGAATACTGTGCAGTATTGAGCCTCATGATGGAGAAGGCCTGGCTATTAGAATTAACTGGCTGCCTAGTATTACGGACAGGATAGAATTGTCCAGGGAGATCTGAATGTAAAGGATGGTCAGAGTTATGAAAAATTGTTTAATACTTCCTGAAAATATTCAACCATTTAGAAGGACTTGAAGCTTTAGTCCAAGTTGTTGAGATATTGTTATTAGTTATTTTTTATTATTTCATCAGTATTATTATCATCACCAGCTAAGCTACAACCCTTGTTGGAAAAGCAGGATTCTAGAAGCCCAAGGGCTCCAACAGGGGAAAATAGCCCCGCGAGAAAAGGAAACAGATAGAATGGCTGAGTGTACCTTCAAGCAATAGAACTTTAATCCAAGACAGAGGAAGACGATGGTACAAAGGCTATGACACTACCCAAGATTAGATAGCACAATGGTTTGATTTTGTATTTTCATTCTCCCAAAAGAACTATTTACCATAGCTAAAATATTTATAGGTGAGCTTTGTGAGCAAATATCTGTAGAATTATTTCCTTATCACCAAACATTTGAGCTGTTATCATAAGATGCCTTGATTCATCTATGGCCATATATAGGCTAACCATTCATCTATTGTTTTCCTTACTGAAATCTAATCTGACTTTTAACTTCTATTTAATTTTATTGGTGTCTTCTTGTTCCTAAATTTTCTGGATTCATTCGTTTAATTGTTAAATTCACTCGTATCTCATCTCCCGGTTCTTGGTGCTCGCCAGACAAACCTCTTTTAATTCTTTCATGGAGTATTTAGTATCCCTCAAAGCCTTTGGAGAACCTATACAACTGTATTCAATAGATTTAGATAACCGATCCAAAACGCTTTATAGAACAGAAAATAAACGGTCATCTTTTTTGTTCATAGGACAAGGATTTAAGGGCAGTTGTGAGACATTTATTAGTATTATTATCATTATTATTATTATTATTATTATTAGTAGTAGTAGTAGTAGTAGTATTATTATTATCATTACTTGCAAAGCTACAACCCTAGTTGGAAAAGCGGGATGCTATAAACTTAGGGGTTCCAACAAGGAAAATAGCTCAGAGAGGAAAGGAAACAAAGAAAAAGAAAATATTTTATGAAGAGCAACAACATTAAAATAAATATCTCCTATATAAACAATAAAAACTTTAACAAACCAAGAGGAAGAGAAATAAGATAGAATAGTGTGCCCAAGTGTACCCTCAAGAAAGAGAACTCTAACCCAAAAGACAGTGGAGGACCATGGTACAGAGGCTATGGCACTACCCAAGATTATAGAACATAGGTTTGATTTTGGAGTGTCCTTCTCCTAGAATAGCTGCTTACCATAGCTAAAGAGTCTCTCCTACCCTTACAAGGCGAAAAGTTGCCACTGAACAATTACAGTGCAGTAAGAAGAATTTTTTGGCAATCTCAGTGTTGTCAGGTGTATGAGGACAGAGGAGAATATGTAAAGCATAGGCCAGACTATTCAGTGCTAGTGTAGGCAAAGGGAAAATGAACCGTACCCAGAGAGAGGGATCCCATGTAGTAGTGTCTGGCCAATCAAAAGACCCCATAACTCTCTGGTGGGGAAATAATTCCTGGTGTGAGAAATTAAAAAAAAATACACACTTTACCATGGCCGGACAGTCACTAGTGTTATAGATCTATCTGATCTTGTGAAGACATATTTTATATTGTCCTTAGTGCTATTTGTCACTTTCCTACCATAGCAGTTCAACTTTTAGGTGTGTACATTGTACGAACTAATTTGAACATTATTTCACGTCCAACTAAAAATCATATTTTTTCAGGTCACGTTTGGAAAAAATAATAAGTTAGCCTTTTTCATGCATAGGTGTATGCATCATATTTTCTTATTCGTTCACTATAATCGAATTAATTTATTTAAAATTCGTATGACGCTATGCCTAGAATGGCGAATGGCTTAACACGGCACCAGTGTGAAAACCCTTTGGAAGTTGTAATAAAACTAAATCAGTATTTTCAACAATCTTTATTTAACAACAGTAAAATCAAGATATCTTTATGAAAAATAAATACACATCCAAAACTGAGGTGATTTTTACAAGTGGCAAATATCTGACAGCGATAATAGTTTGTTTGTATTGTAAACATGAATGAAAGTTACACAATTTGTAAACGGTCACCATTCTGTGTTTCAACCACTTCTATTTCTGACGAGATCTTGTTCCCAATTTGAGACGTTTGCCATCGTCTTGTTAAAAACCACCAGCGAAGTTTCGAGGAGACGGGGAGATTTACGACCAGCGAAGATTTATCCAGAATACCACGGCCTAGGTATATAGGATTCTCAACCGTGCAGAATACATACACTTAAGAGCTCAGAATATCCCGAGCGACAGGAATCGACGCCGAAGGACCACCAACAACGCAACCGCATCCTCTGATCCATTTGTAGGAGATAGAAGAGTATGTGATAGTATCTTCAAACACGTAGCAATTTCCATCTATACTCGCGCAAATGGCACAGTCGTTGTAGCTGCAAGTCGCGTTCCTTAAGTTTAAATCGTCGGTGATGTTTAGGCGAGGGCGCGCGTATCGGCAGAGATTTTCAGCGCGGGGCACCAGACAGCATACGATCACCAAAGCTACTAAACAATGCCTTGTATTCATGATTAAATAGCGTTTTTTATCTTTTGTCTTGTCTGTTAATAAACTTCAAATGAGAGCTTAGAGTTTCTGTCTTTTCAGTTAACAGATTTCAAATGAGAGCTTCGAGTTACTGTCTTTTCAGTTAACAGATTTCAAATGAGAGCTTAGAGTTCCTGTCTTTTCAGTTAACAGATTTCAAATGAGAGCTTAGAGTTCCTGTCTTTTCAGTTAACAGATTTCAAATGAGAGCTTAGAGTTCCTGTCTTTTCAGTTAACAGATTTCAAATGAGAGCTTAGAGTTCCTGTCTTGTCAGTTAACAGATTTCAAATGAGAGCTTAGAGTTCCTGTCTTGTCAGTTAACAGATTTCAAATGAGAGCTTAGAGTTCCTGTCTTTTCAGTTAACAGATTTCAAATGAGAGCTTAGAGTTCCTGTCTTTTCAGTTAACAGATTTCAAATGAGAGCTTAGAGTTCCTGTCTTTTCAGTTAACAGATTTCAAATGAGAGCTTAGAGTTCCTGTCTTTTCAGTTAACAGATTTCAAATGAGAGCTTAGAGTTCCTGTCTTGTCAGTTAACAGATTTCAAATGAGAGCTTAGAGTTCCTGTCTTTTCAGTTAACAGATTTCAAATGAGAGCTTAGAGTTCCTGTCTTTTCAGTTAACAGATTTCAAATGAGAGCTTAGAGTTCCTGTCTTTTCAGTTAACAGATTTCAAATGAGAGCTTAGAGTTCCTGTCTTGTCAGTAGATTTCAACTCCAGTAAGTCTAAAAGGGAGCTTACGCTGAAATCACGGTTACCCAGTGCAAGAGGAAGAAGTAATCTGCTGGATTCGTTCCCTAGTCCTATTTTTATATACCGTACCAGGTTTACCGGTAATACCCGACGCATCCCTGTAATGACGTCACTGTATGAATTACTGTATTTCGCTGATAATCATTCATCACATGCGTACATTGGTGTCAACATCCCTTTGTACCTCACGAGTTACGGATGATGAGCGGATTTGGGAAACCCATAGATCTCTTATTGCTGAGTCACCAATCTGGGTCTGTGATGTCGAAGTATCTGGGCTCGTTCACACGGCCGAAGGGTTCGTTGAACCCGGTTGTCGAACCTGCTGTTGGTCAAACGGTTCGAAGAAGTACAAATGCATAAAGTCTGTGGAAAATGAAGCCCCGCCCACAAAAGTCAGGCGAAAACAGACTTTCTTCTGCAGTGTTGCCAGATATGGAGATTTATTCCTAGATTTGGGGATTTTGGGTGTCTAATAGGGATATTCTGTACAAATTTCTATGAAGAAGAAACAAAAATGAGTAAATCTTTATATTGTTGCAATTAGTTTACTTGCACTCTATATGAAGTATTGTGAGTAATTTCTATATGAGTAAAGCCTGGATGATCAGAAGATAATATATTTACGGAAATGGGGATTTTTGCGGTTGTTTTGGGGGGATTTTTTATCATAAGTTTTGGGGATTTTTGCGGTTGTTTTGGGGATCTTTAATCACGAGTTTTGGGTATTTCTACAATAACCCATCTGGCAACACGGTTCTTCTGACTGTTCGACGAACGTGTTCGACAACCATATCATGGTTTGATTTTGGAGTGTCCTTATCCTAGAAGAGCGGCTTACCATAGCTAAAGAGTCTCTTCTACCCTTACCAAGGGGAAGGTAGCCACTGAACAATTAATAATAATAATAATAATAATAATAATAATAATATGTATTTCAACCCCTTTTGGAAACGCATTGGGCCTGAATAAAGATATGAATTGTTTGTTTTAATATTGATATTTTTTTATTATTTTATTTTGATTATTAATTACATCTTATATCGTTTATCTATCTCCGTATTTCCTCTCCCCACTAGGCTATTTTTCCCTGTTGGAGGCCTTACGCTTATAGCATCCTGCTTTTCCAACTAGGGTTGTAGCTAAGATAATAATAATAATAATAATAATAATAATAATAATAATAATAATAAAGGAATGGGATTATTACATAATTCTAAAAAAAAACAAGAGCATTAATTGGAATTAGATAAAGGTCTTAAGGCGGGTTTTCACGGTCGAACAGTTCGTCAAACGTGGTTCGACAGACAAGTGTTCGAAGGTGATGTTCGAACGTGTGAACCCGCCTTAAGACCTTTATCTAATTCCAATTAATGCTCTTGTTTTTTTTTAGAATGATGTAATAATCCCATTCCTTTATTATTATTATTATTATTATTATTATTATTATTATAATTATTATTATTATTATTTTTATTATTATTATTACATGCTAAGCTACAACCTTAGCTGGAAAAGTAGGATGCTATAAGCCCGAGGGCTCCAATAGCATTAATATTATTATTATTATTATTATTATTATTATTATTATTATTATTATTATTATTAGCTTAGCTACAACCCTAGTTGGAAAAGCAGGATGCGATAAGCGTAAGGGCTCCAACAGGGAAAAATAGCCTAGTGGGGAAAGGAAATAAGGAGATAGATAAACGATATAAGATGTAATGAACAATTAAAATGAAATAATAAAAAAATATCAATATTAAAACAAATAATTCGTATCTTTATTCAGGCCCAGTGCTCTTCCGAAAGGGTTTGAAATTCATATTATTATTATTATTATTATTATTATTATCATTATTATTATTATTAAGTGGCTACTTTCCCCTTGGTAAGGGTAGAAGAGACTCTTTAGCTATGGTAAGCAGCTCTTCTAGGAGAAGGACACTCCAAAATCAAACCATCGTTCTCTAGTCTTGGGTAGTGCCATAGCCTCTGTACCATGGTCTTCCACTGTCTTGGGTTAGAGTTCTCTTGCTTGAGGGTACACTCGGGCACGCTGTTCGGTCTTGTTTCTCTTCTTCTTGTTTTGTTAAAAAAAATTATAGTTTATATAGGAGATATTTATTCTAATATTATTCTTAAAATATTTATTTTTTCCTTGTTTCCTTTCCTCACTGGGCTATTTTCCCTGTTGGAGCCTCTGGGCTTATAGCATCGTGCTTTTCAACTGTAGTCCATTTCTTTTAGCGAGGCAGATTTGCACCGACTCACAGCGGTGCCCTTTTAGCTCGGAAAAGTTTCCTGATCGCTGATTGGTTAGAATTATCTTGTCCAACCAATCAGCGATCAGGAAACTTTTCCGAGCTAAAAGGGTACCCCTGAGAGTCGGTGCAAATCTGCCTCGCTAAAAGAAATGGACCATAGGGTTGTAGCTTAGCAATTGATAATAATAATAATAATAATAATAATAATAATAATACTACCTCCGCCAACGAAGTTGTGAGGTTATGTTTTCGCCCAAGGTTGTCCGTTTCTCTGTTTGTTTGTTTGTTTGTGAACAACTTTCTGGCCACAACTTAACTCATAGAGTAGTGAAACTTTCAGGGATTAATTGTTATGCCGAGACGTGGAAATGGCTCAATTTTGAAAGTCCTAGGTCAAAGGTCAAGGTCGAGCAAAAGGTCGACCGAATTAACCCTAAGGTAATAAGCTGCCATTGTGGAGGTCTGCACTCTCAGAGTTATTTTCTTCTTCTTCTTCTTCTTCTTATTATTTTTGTTATTATTATTATTATTATGATTATTACTATTATTATTATTAGCTAAGCTACAACCTTAGCTAGATAAGCAGGATGCTATAAGCCTAATCTAGGGCTCCAACGGGGAAAAATAGCTCAGTCAGCAAAGGAAATAAATTGACTTCATAAACAACAAATAAAAATATAAAACACAAACAACTTCAAGATGTTGATGTCTACATAAACTCTGAAAAGAGACTTATGTCAACCTGTTTGAACGTCTGAGTAGGAAGATCATTCCACAATCTGGTCGCAGCTGGAATAAAACTTCTAGAATATTGTATTGAGCCTCATGTCCCTGTCTGGCGTTCGAGACCCGCTCAAGCTCGATCGTTTCTTGTAGTGTCTGCAACCTCACCATCTTTGGTAGGTAAACCCATCGATCTACCTGCTGAATCATCGATAGCCATTGCCTGGCCCTCCCTGGTCATAGCTTGGGTGGGGAAGGGGCTTAGGCGCTGATCGTATGTATATACGGTCAGTCTCTAGGGTATTGTACTGCTAGGACCAACGCCTTTCCCCAAAGTGCTTTTGAGACACACGTGCGCGCGCGTGCGTTCACACACACACACACACACACAACACACAGCACAGCACATGCGTATGCCCATATCCAGGATCATAACAACACAACAACTTTTCCAACTAGGGGTTTTAACTTAACTAATAATAATAATAATAATAATAATAATAATAATAATAATAACAACAACAACAATAATAATAATAATAATAATAATAATAATAATAATAATAATAATAATAATAATATGATACCAGAAAAAAATCTTCAAAAGAAAATATCACAGGCAAGTCAGGGTGGCCATGAGGAGAGCCGTTACAGGGAAATATTTCCAGCACTGCTACTACTTCTTAATACACGTGTTAATTGTAGAGTTAACACATCTATTATTCTTTGGTTTTACTTCAACAGAAATAAGTACTGTATAACTTTTGGGGAATTTGCAAGCTATAGTTACACATGAAAAAATTACTATAGAAATATGAAAATGTCAGGAAATTCCAACGTAAATATTTCTACATTACATATTATCAAGGTTATTGCAGCCTATGTGATAACGTTCCTGACTGGTGATCGCCAGACTGTGGTTTAAGTCCCGCTCTAACTCGTTAGCTCCTTTGCTTGCTGCAACCCCACCATCCTTGTGAGCTAAGGATGGGGGTTTTGGGGGAGACTATAGGTCTATCTGCTGAGTCATCAGAAGTCATTGCCTGGCCCTCCTAGGTCCTAGCTTGGGTGGAGATAGGGCGTTGGATGCTGATCATAAGTACATATGGTTCGTCTCTACGGCATTGTCCTGCTTTATATGGCAATGTCACTGTTCCTTGTCGTGACATTCATGAGCCGCCTTTAAAAAGGCTTTAAATATGAATAAGAAGAATACAGTTTTTCGCGACAAAGGATGCAAAGTAATGCAGTATATTTTTTCAGAATTACTGTTAGGTAAGAAATTTACTAAATGATTCAAAGAAACAAGAATAAGTATGAAATTGAAATAATTATTCAGTTAGTATGAATTATGTTTTTATGAAGGACACTCCAAAATCAAATAATTGTTCTATGGTCTTTGGTAGTGCCATAACCTCTGTACCATGGTCTCCCACTGTCTTGGGTTAGAGATCTCTTACTTGAAGGTACACTCGGGCACAATATCCTTATTTCCTTCCTCTTGCTTTTTTTAAAGATTTTATAGTTTATATACGAAAGATTTATTTCAATGTTTTTACTGTTCTTAAAATATTTTCATAGTTAATTACTTCTCTTGTAGTTTCCTTGTTTCCTTTCCTCACTGGGCTAATTAGCCTGTTGGAGCCCTCTGGCTTATAGTATCCTGCTTTTCCTACTAAGGTTGTAGCTTAGCAAGGGGGCTCCAACAGGGATAATAGCCCCGTGAGGAAAGAAATCAACGAAAAACAAAATATTGCAAAAACCATAACAACATTAAAATAAATATTTCCTATATAAACTATAAAAACTTTAACAAACAAGAGGAAGAGAAATAAGATAGAATAGTGTGTCTGAGGGTCCTGCTTGCTAAGGCAATGTCACTGTTTCTTGCCTCTGCCATTTATCATTATTATTATTATTACTATCCAAGCTACAACCCTAGTTGGAAAAGCAAGATGCTATAAGCCCAAGGGGTCCAATAGGGAAAAATAGCCCAGTGAGGAAAGGAAATAAATAAATGAAGAGAACAAATTAACAATAAATCATTCTAAAAAAGGCAACAACGTCAAAACAGATATGTCATATATAAACTATTAACAACGTCAAAAACAAATATGTCATATATAAACTATAAAAAGACTCATGTCCACCTGGTCAACAAAAAAGCATTTGCTCCAACTTTGAACTTTTGAAGTTCTACTGATTCAACTACCCGATTAGGAAGATCATTCCACAACTTGGTCACAGCTGGAATAAAACTTCTGGAGTACTGCATAGTATTGAGCCTCAGGATGGAGAAGGCCTGGCTATTAGAATGAGTGGCCTTGTGTTGAGCTACGGTCTATGGACGCTGCTACGCTGACCTGGTATGTCTGGAGCTTGCACCAAAAAAAAAAAAAAAAAAAGGACAGCTCCAGTTGACAGTGAGCTTTTCTCAGGCTGGGAAATGTAGGTAATATATTCAAAGCCGTGGCATGATCTTCCTAATCGGGTAGATGAATCGGTAGAACTTTAAAAGTTTAAACCTGCAGCAAATGTTTTTTCATGCTGAACAGGCTGACATAAGTCTGTTTTTATAGTTTATATGTGAAGTATCTGTTTTAATGTTGGTAATGTTTTTTTTTTTCTTTTTAGATTGTTCTTTACTTCTTAAATCATTTATATATTTCATTATATCCTTTCTTCACTGGACTATTTTTCCTGTTGGAGCCCTTGGGCTCATGGTATCTTCCTTTTCCAACTAGGGTTATAGCTTAGCTAATAATAATAATAATAATAATAATAATAATAATAATAATAATAATAATAATAATAATAATACCGCTAGAGAGTTATGGGGTCCTTTGACTGACCAGACAGTACTACATTGGATCCTTCTCTCTGGTTACGGTTCTTTCCCCTTGCCTACACATACACCGAATAGTCTGGCCTATTCTTTACAGATTCTCCTCTGTCCTGTTACAATCTGACAACACTACCAACAATTCTTCTTCACCCAGGGGGTTACTGTACTGCAATTGTTCAGTGGCTACTTTCCTCTTGGTAAGGGTAGAAGAGACTTTAGCTATGGTAGGCAGCTCTTCTAGAAGAAGGACACTCCAAAATCAAACCATTGTTCTCTAGTCTTGGGTAGTGCCGTAGCCTCTGTACCATGGTCTTCCACTGTCTTGGATTAGAGTTCTCTTGCTTGAGGGTACACTCGGGCACACTATTCTATCTAATTTCTCTTCCACTTGTTTTGTTTAAGTTTTTATAGTTTATATAGGAAATATTTATTTTAATGTTGTTACTGTTCTTGATATTCTATTTTTCCTTGTTTCCTTTCCTCACTGGGCTATTTTCCCTGTTGGGGCCCCTGGGCTTATAGTATCTTGCTTTTCCAACTAGGGTTGTAGCTTAGCAAATAATAATAATAATAATAATAATAATAATAATAATAATGATAATAATGATAATAACAATAATAACAATAATAATAATAATGATAATAAAAATGATAGAAATGATAATAATAACAATTATAATAATAATAACAATAATAATAAAAATGATAGAAATAATAATAATAATAATAATAATAATAATAACAACAAGAACAGCAATAATAATAATAATAATAATAATAATAATAATAATAATAATAATAATAATAATAATAATCAGACGAGAGATGAGCGTTGCATCCGCAAGGAAGCGTTTATCACCCGACGTGATAACGTCAGCAATTTTTTGACGTACGATGACGCAAATCGAACCTTTCGCATTGGCCAAAGCGGATTTCCTAAGGGAAGTGTTCTTCTATCTGGAGTCAATTAAAATTCAGGATTTTAGAAGGGAAAATGGGTTTGGTGTGTTTCAATGGAAGTCAATGTAAATCAATGGAGAGAAGACTTTATAAAACATAAGGTGTATTATTATTATTATTATTATTATTATTATTATTATTATTATTATTATTATTATTATTGTTGTTGTTGTTATTATTATTATCATTATTACTATTATTATTCAAAACAATTATAATAGCGCCAACGTATCCCTGTGTGTCGTAAGAGGCGACTAAAAGGGACTGGACGAGGGGGCTGGGAACCCCCTCTCCTGTATTATAATCCTGTGAGACATCAAAGAGGTGGAGCTGGGGGAGAGTGACTGCTCCTCACACTCTAGTTTTGGGGTGTTTGAAGGTGCGTGGATGTAGTACGATAGAGAGTAAAAGGTGTGAGATTGGAAGTATGTTTAGGAATAGAAGGATGGATATATTGGCTTTGTGTGAGACAAAGATAAAAGGGAAAGGTGAAGTGATGTTTGGTGAAATGTCTGGTAGAGTGTCTGGGAGTGAAAGGGGAAGAGCAAGAGAAGGTGTGGCTTTATTGCTGAGTGAATGGATGACAGATAAAGTAGTGGAATAGAAGGAGATTTCTTCTAGGTTAATGTGGGTAAGGGTTAGGTTGGGTGGGGAATGTTGGGCTTTTGTCAGTGCGTATGGGCCAGGTTGTGAGAAAAGTGAAGAAGAGTGGAATGAGTTCTGGAATGAATTAACTAGGTGTGTAGAAGGACTGGGTAAAAGGAATTATGTAGTTGTCATGGGTGACTTAAATGCTGGAGTGGGCGCTGGAGAGGTAGAAGGTGTCATTGGGAAGTATGGCGTACCAGGTGAAAATGAGAGTGGTGAGAGACTGGTAGATATGTGTGTTGAGCAAGAAATGGTGATAAGTTTTTTCAAAAAAGAAAGATAAAAACAAGTATACATGGGTAAGAGTGGCAAATGGAAGAGTGGTAGAAAGGGCGTTAATGGATTGTGTTGATAACTGAAAGAATTTTTGGAAGGTTGAAAGATGTGCACGTGTTTAGGGGTATGGCTAACGGTATGTCTGATCAATTTTTGGTGGAAGGAAAATTAGTTGTAGCAAAAGAGTGGGGGAATAGAGTAGGTGGATGTAAAAGGGAGCTAGTGAGGGTTGAAGAGCTAATAAAACAGGGGGTAAAAAGTAAATATCAAGAAAGGTTGAAAATGGCATATGACGAAGTGAAAGTAAGAAAAAACTGGTGATTTAGAGGAGGAGTGGAAGTTGGTTAAAGAAAATTTTGTTGGGATTACAAGTGATGTGTGTGGCAAGAAGTTTGTTGGAGGTAGCATGAGGAAGGGCAGTGAATGGTGGAATGAAGGAGTGAAGGTAAAAGTGGAAGAGAAAAAGAGGGCTTTTGAAGAATGGCTGCAGAGTAATAGTGTAGAGAAGTATGAAAGATATAGAGAGAAAAATGTGGAAGTAAAGCGCAAGGTAAGTGAGGTAAAGAGGGCAGCTGACCTGAGGTGGGGTCAGGGATTGGGTCATTCATATGAAGAGAATAAGAAGAAGTTTTGGAAAGAAGTGGAGAGAGTAAGGAAGGCTGGTTCAAGAATTGAAGAGACAGTGAAAGATGGAAATGGAAGGTTGTTAAAAGGAGAGGAGGCAAGGAAAAGGTGGGCGGAATATTTTGAAAGTTTACTGAATGTTGAGGATAATAGGGAGGCAGATATAATTGCTGTTGCAGGTGTTGAGGTGCCGGTGATGGGAGTTCCTAACTTGGTTCCTAATTGCTCACTCCGCAAAATAAGTTTGCGGGCACTCTATCACTTTTAGATAGGTTCAAAGCTTCTGAGCTTATTCTCATTATTGTAATTAAGCTTATTTTACCTGTACCAGAAATAAATTGATAATAAAATTCTCAATCTTTACTTTTACCCCATTCTACCTTGAAATCAGATAGGATAACACCTTGCTATCATCAGTTTTGGCAACCTATTGTGGTCCGTTTGGACTTCTTAAATTCTTCTTTCATGTGCATTGCCCTACTTATAACATTGAAAGACCATATGATTACATGTAGTATTATAGTTGTAAACTACAATATTATTATTATTATTATTATTATTATTATTATTATTATTATTATTATTATTATTATTATTATTATTATTATTATTATTATTATTATTATTATTATTATTATTATCATATCGGAAATATTTATTTTAATGATACTATTCGTAAAATATTCTATTTTTCCTTGTTGCAATATTTTATATATACCATTCAAATGATTAAACTAGCGAAATAATAAAATAAACAATTAGAAAAAAATAGACGAATACTGAAAACTGGAGACAGAAACTTCATCTTGTTATATTATTTGAAATATATGAAACACGAATAACCTTTTTTACTGAAGCATTCAGAACATTGATCTCATGAGATAATTTTGGACCAGTATGTAAACAAGAAAAATACATTTGATTATGCAAAGGATACGTCATATAAGATATCATCATCATCATCATCATCATCATCATCATCTCCTCCTACGGCTATTGACGCAAAGGGCCTCTGTTAGATTCCACCAGTCGTCTCTATCATGGAAGTCATCTCTATCTTGAAGTCGTCTCTATAGCAAAACAGTAAAGATAGATATGTATTAATCCCTGAAGCTTAGAGAACATTTTTAAATATGGGAGAATAAGAAATTGATGATGGGTAACCTTAAACATAAGTAGGAAACACACACAAAAAAAAATGTTGTGGCAACAATGATAAAATAATATTGGTAAACAAGGCTGGATTTCAGACTAGAGCTAAACTACAGAGACATGATATCGTAAAGAAACAGAGTTTTTAGAGTGTGAAGAAGTAACTTCGTTTGAAAATCATGCAGTCGACATACAAAGAAGATAAACATGAAATAATAGAGGCAATCTTGATTTTATATAACTGTCCATAGATGATGACACTGAGGATTGAAAATAATTTTCCGGATGTATTATTTCCTTATTTCCTTTCTTCACTGGGCTATTTTTTTCTGTTAGTGCCCTTGGGCTTATAGTATCCTGCTTTTCCAACTAGGGTTTTAACTTGGCTAATAATAATAATAATAATAATAATAATAATAATAATAATAATAATAATAATAATAATAATAATAATAATAATAATAATAATCTCCACGAACAAGTCAAGGCGGCCACGAGGAGAGCCGTTACAGAGAAATGTTTCCAACACTACTACTACTTCAGACTGATCCAGAAGAATTCGAAGAAAACAAAATAGGTTACGTCAACTCACGTAGTCGTACGCAATCTGTCCGTATTTAGACCTCTACAACTGCCGGACAGCTAATTAATTCATTATTCCACTGAGATGGCAGCTGTCACGAGGTTTTTGCCACATTTCGCTGTTGGTCCAGTAGTCAAAGGGTTCGGAAGAGGCTCAAAAGAACTAGGAATTCCAACCGGTGAGAATATAACTTTGGTTTTTTCTACTTAGCCTTGACAAGTTGATAGTCATGGTGTGTGACAGGCAGGGGCGTAGCTGTGGGTTTGGGTCCCCCGTGAGTCACATGATTCAGCAAAGAGGCTCCTTTCCCACTTACCATTAAGAATTTGTCGTTATTTTAAACGTATACTTACATTCTTAACTGCATGTATGATTACGGCTAACTAAGAATACGGCAGTATAAGGGGTGGGTGGGCGTTAGCCTCCCTGTTAAGTAATTAGGTAAGGACACAGCTTGTAGGTTAGGTTAGGTAGGAAATTTGAGCCTAGTTGATGTCCATTTTTAATCTACAAGGGAGGAGCTGGCCGCTGATATAGAAAGGCTCCCATTCTTATATTTTATGACCCATTTTTGGACATCGGGTCGGTTAGCGTTCTCAAATAGGAGATCCTCGCCAGGCCAGTTCAGGAAAGGTGATATAGGGAAAAATAGGCTCACTTGCACAGGTGAAATCTTATGATATATCTCGACGATTGGTTGATCCTGGCCTCCTCCATGAGGTAGTTGCTACGGAAATGAGATTGCCTGCCCTCCTTTTGGTGCAATCTGGGTAATTGAGAAACTGGGAAAAGTTGAATTGCACACATAGGCAGAGGTTGAAGTATCTGTCATGCTGTTAGGCAAGACAGTAACAAGTGTCTTTCTGTCAGATGATTGTATCAGCAAGCTCGTATAGAAAGCGTAAACATTTTGAAACAAGTTCTACTGACTTCCGCCTACCAATAAGTGAGGCTTTCAATTGTAAACAATGAAAGGTTTGTATGTGCTGAGACACAAATACCAAATTGAAAGAGTAACTTGTATTTTTCCTAGCCATACGAACTGAATCTTTTGAAGTTAAACTTCCCACCTCAACGGCTCCTATCATTCCTGAGCCGAAGGTTAAAAGTGAAGAGTCTCTGACAGGAAAATGAGCGGGGCTAACTGCGTACTCTCTCCACCTGTTGTTAACTACCTTGTTAACCCTTTTACCCCCAAAGGACGTACTGGTACGTTTCACAAAACTCATCCCTTTACCCCCATGGACACGTACCGGTACGTCCTTGCAAAAAACTGCTATTTACATTTTTTTTTGCATATTTGTGATAATTTTTTGAGAAACTTCAGGCATTTTCCAAGAGAATGAGACCAACCTTACCTCTCTATGACGAAAATTAAGGCTGTTAGAGCAATTTGAAAAATATATACTGCAAAATGTGCTTGAAAAAAAAATAACCCCAGGGGGTTAATGGTTGGAAAGTTCCAAATAGCCTGGGGGTAAAAGGGTTAAAAAATTCAATGGCTCTTCCATCTCTGCTGCAGACATTCCTCATTTTAAAGGACTCGGGTTTACATAGATGAAAAAAATACAAATTACTGTTAAAATTTATACTGTAAGTAGGTTGCAGTACCTATATGAATTTCTTATTTTTCAATATTAAACTTAGCCGGTGATCATATAAGCTGCAACTCTGTTGCTCGACAGAAAAAACCTACGGTCAAAATACGCCAGCGATCGCTATGCAGGTGGGGGTGTACATCAACAGCGCCATCTGTCGAGCAGGTACTTAGTACTCCAAGTAAACAAAGAACCAATTTTCTCTCTGTCGGGCTACCGGCAAGACCTACTAATACGCTGTTACTAACTGGATTTGTTTTCACAACTATTTGGTGAGGTACACTATTCTAGTTTTGAGCTTTCGCTATGCAGGGATTTTATCTTCATCTCAGAACTTGAACTCGTTTTGGATAGATTTAATTATGGTGACAAAGAGAGTATGGACTCTCTTTCACTTTTAAATGGCCGACCCTTCCCTTAGACGGAAGTGTGTTTAGGTTTTTAGTAATTTTGCTTAACACATTATAGATTTATATATTTTATATCTCTCCGCCTTTATTAGGCCTCTTCGATTAACTTTCCATTTATTATAAACATATAAAATAAATTTTTATGATTTGTTTATATGCGACCTTTCCTGATAGTAGGCGGTCCTAACTTGGAACCGAAGTTAATCAACGTTGAGCCCGTTATATCGTATTTAGCCTTTAAAGAATTTAAAACTTTTTAAATTTAATGTTTTATGAAAGAATTTCTTTGATAGTCTTCGTACTGTTTTCAAAGATGAACTAACGTTTAGTTTTTTAGACTACGCAGTTGTTGACGTTCAGGACGTTCAACATGCGCTCTATCGTTACGATAGAGAGAGAGTGTATCACGGTTTCACTTTGCAGTAAGAGTAAATCGATTCTGACGTTTCGTTCATTCTTTCTTAGCTTAAATGTTTTAAATTCTAAATTAAAGGAACTTTTTATTTGGAAAACCTTTCAGTTTTTTCCTTTAGTCAAATAACATGTTTTTTTGACGATATATAATTGGGCTCTTCTCTTAGGTGCGAAATCAAGAGAGAAAGAGAGAGAGAGATAGAGACGGAGGGAGAGAGAGGAGAAAAAAACGTTCCGTTCAAGCGGGTAACGTTGTTCTCGTGTTACTCTCCTCCCTAGTCGCTGTACGGGGAAGAAGGTAAAACGTTTCTAGGGTTTTATTCTTGTCCACAGGCTATGTGCGGTGAGAGATTGTAAACGTAGTTTATTTGAACTAGTGTTTAGTCTCTTTCCCAGCCACTGAATTCTTTATCTTTATATATGTTTTCTGTTTTTTGCTAGTATTAATGAGCTGCATTATACGACTGTTTTCGCAATTACTACCTTTTAATGAAGGGTAGAATTGCGTGTTTCAGGTAGAAATCAGTAAAAGTTTCGATTTCAGTGAAATAAGTGCAAAACAGAAAATCGAAGTGATAAAGTGATATGCGCAAAGTGTTACAGTGTTGCGTCCGAGGGTTCGTCTGTTCGTGCCTGTCGTTCACCTAGTCCGGGACCTCTTGCAAGCTCCCAAGCCCAGGGGAGAAGTAATGTCGAACGACTTATGGGTTCGTCAGGTCTTGATCAACGAACAGACGTTTCCCTCCGTGGTTTCGGGTGTATCTACCCAAGATCGCCCCACCCACACAAAGACGAGAGAGCCCATTTATTTCTGGTCTGCGGAAGAGGTTTCTCGTAAGAAACCATGGACCAAGGTCTCGCAGCTTATTAAGCGCAAGTCGGTCCCTTCTGCGCAAGTCCAACGGCCCAGTTGTAGCCACTGGGTCAGTTCGGACTCGCTGCAGTCTTCCGACGACTGCTCACCTCCTAAGAGAGGCAAATTGAACCGAGCATAAAAAAGATAAGATAGAAAATTACTGTAATAAAACAATATTATATCATTTAATACAGTAAGCAAAATGACATTTGTAATAACCTGATATCAATTTCATATGAAACCTATTTGTTGACTTTGGTAGCTGGATATTATAGGCATGGGAGTCAGGTTAGGCTTACCATAGGCCTAAATGTAATTTAACTCACAAACAATTAGACTTACAATCCTCTTCTTGGAACCAATTAAGTATGTTGAGGACCTGTATAGTTATGATAAATAATAGACAGTACTGTACTAAATCTGTTATAAATTTTTCAGCTAATTTCCCCGAGAATGTTGTGGATAATCTACCAGAGGAGATCACTACTGGCATATATTATGGCTGGGCAAAAGTTGATAGCGGACCCACCCTAAAGATGGTGTTAAGTATTGGTTGGAATCCTTACTATAACAACAAGAAAAAATCAATGGTATGTAGTGGTGTCTAATAAACACAACACTTCAGTCTACATTTTTGTAATTACCTCCATCAACGAAGTTGGAAGGAGGTTATGTTTTACCCCCTTTTTGTTTGTGTGTGTGTTTGTTTGATTGTTTGTGAACAACTTCTTAGCCACAATTTTAATCATAGAGGTTATGTTTTACTCACTGTTTGTTTGTTTATTTGTGAACAACTTCCTGGCCACGATTTTAATCATAAAGTAACAAAACTTGCTGGGATTAACTGTTATTTAAAAAGCTGGAAATTATTAAATTTTGGAAGGTCATGGTCGAGCAAAATGTCCAGTTCACGTAATCAGCCATAAGTTTGGACATCGTTGTCACAGAGACTTCAAACTTGGTTCATATTTGAGTGTATAAAAATTCATGTCAATTGATAAATGCTAATGTTAAAGGTCAAGGTTGAGAAATTAAGCTGCCGTAGTGGAGGTCTGCGCTCTACTGAATGCCCCTCTATAGTCCATTTCTTTTATCAAGGCAGATTTGCTCCGACTCGCAGCGGTGCCCTTTTAGCTCGGAAAAGTTTCCTGATCGCTGATAGGTTAGAATTATCTCGTCCAACCAATCAGCGATCAGGAAACTTTTCCGAGCTAAAAGGGCACTGCTGCGAGTCGGTGTAAATCTGCATCGCTAAAAGAAATTGACTATAGTTTTATTGTATTTTCTTTTACTGCTGAAACAGTTTTTCCTGCTTGCATTACATGTAGAAAACTAAATTCATCCAGCATGAAGATCTGCTTGTCATTTCAGTTATCTTTCATTATATGTAAATTATAGAAAAGAAGGGGTGTAGAATGCATTTCTTATATCCATATAACAAACAAAAGAGTTTTTCCTATTACCTAATACAGTACTGTACTACAATGGTTCAAATGAAATGTCCAAATCCAGTCTAGAAGCATTGCGAAACAACAATTTCACACAAGGGTCTTGTTTGCTGTCTTACTATTCTCCCAGTCCATGGGCAATCAAATTGTGTGCAATGCTAGTTTCTGGAGTCTCTCATATTTGTTTATCTTTATTCTTATTTTGCAAAGTTTTAAGTTAGTGTGTATTTCATTATAGGCGGATAAGAAAACAAAGGATATAATCTTTAAAATTAGAATGGATATATTTACACTTGACACTTGACTCTGATACTGTACATTGCACAGAGAAGGGAAAACTTGATTTGATTTTAAAGATATTATATTTCAACAGGACCCTTTACTGTAGATTAGCCAGAGTACATGTAAAAGCCTGGGTTGTAATGGATGCATTGCCTAGAAGACTATAGAACTTGAAAAGAACATACTGTTTTATGAATAGTACTTACCTGGCTGTTATATATATATTCGAAGCTATATATATATATAACTGCCAGGTAAGTATTCATAAAACTTTGTTTTTCAATATTAAACTTAGCCGGTGATCATATAAGCTGCAGCTCTGCTGCCCGACAGAAAAACCTACGGTCAAAATACGCCAGCGATCGCTATGCAGGAGGGGGTGTACATCAACAGCGCCATCTGTCGAGCAGGTACTTAGTACTCCAAGTAAACAAAGAACCAATTTTCTCTCTGTCGTGCCACCGGCAAGACCTACTAAATTCGCTGTTGCTTACTGGATTGGTTTTCACAGATTTTGGTGAAGTACACATTTCTAGTTATTAGCTTTCGCTTTGCAGAGGTTATCTTCAATACTTCCTTGCATTCTTTTATTGAATTTTGGATTATTTGTTGACGACTTGGATAGATTTTGAATTCCCCTTTGACTAATTCAAGATGGCTGACCCTTCTCAAGTCCCTAAATACAGAAAGTGTAGTGCTAGGGACTGTTCAAGGCGTCTTCCGAAGGCCTCTATCGATCCGCACACCGTTTGTTCCAATTGTCGGGGTAAATCCTGTCAATTGGAAGATCGATGTGAGGAATGCGTTGGGCTTTCGGAATTCGATTTTCTCGAATTCCTGAAATATTCACGTAGGCTAGAGAGAGATAGAGTCAGGAGAAGTTCATCTCGCTCCGTTGATTTTTCCTCTCCCCATGCCCCACAACCTATTCCTTCCCCTGTAGTGGTTGCTCCTGATCCCCCTTCTAGCACTCAACAACCTTCGATGGCAGATATGATGCGTGCCATCCAGGCTCTGGGTGAGAGAGTCGAGTCATTGGCGAGTGACCGTAACCAACTTATGGCAGACGTCAAGGAGTTGAAGGGTAAGAGTGCAGTGGGTAGTGACAAAATGAGTGGTAGTGTTGTGGAAAGTGTTAGTGTTGCGCTTGAGGGTGCGTCTGTTCGTGCCTGTCGTCCTCCCAGTCCGGGACCTCTTGCAAGCTCCCAAGCCCAGGGGAGAAGCAATGTCGTACGACCAAAGGGTTCGACAGGCTTTAATCAGCGGACAGACGTTCCCTCCGTGGTTTCGGACGTATCTTGCCAAGATCGCCCCACCCACAAGAAGACGAGAGAGCCCATTTATTCCTCGTCTGCGGAAGATGTTTCTCGGAAGAAACAATGGACCAAGGTCTCACGACCTCTTAAACGCAAGTCGGTCCCTTCCGCGCAAGTCCAACGGCCCAGTTGTAGCCACTGGGTCAGTTCGGACTCGCTGCAGTCTTCCGATGACTGCGCACCTCCTAAGAGAGGCAAAGCGGTACCGCAACAGGCAGTAACACCGTCTGTTGCTGCACCTGCTACTGTAGACCCTAAGTGGTCTTTGCTGCAGACCATGCAGACGCAGTTAACATCTTTAATGCAGGACTTTCGTGCGGAGAAGGTTGACGCTGCACCCGTTAGCCTACAACCAACCACGGTTGTGCGTCCAGTAGACGCTGAGGCTACCTTCTCCCGCACTCCAGCTGTGAGAGTCCCGCCACCCATGCGCAGTGTACCCTGCCAGCCGCATGTTGACGTTCAACGACGCACGGAACCCTCCGTTGACGTTCGCGAGTTACAACAACAACCTAAGTTGTTTTGTTTTGACGCGGTGCGTCAACCTCCGCAACCCACTGTGGTTACCACTACTCGCCCACAGCAGACTAGACAGTCAGAAGTAGACGTTTTGCGCCCCCGCGCTGCTATGGTTGTTGCCAGCTCACAGACTGGCCTACAGTTCCATGACGTTGCGTCCAGTGCAGTCACGCATGCACCCGTACTGCCGGACTCAGCTGACCAGCCAATGCCTACTCCTTTGCCGCTTCCTCCTCAGTATTCAGACGATGGACTCTCTGATGATGACGACGCTGCACACCTTGACGACCCGCACACGGACATCGACGAACCCAAGACCACGCCTCCCTCCTTGGACTTTAGGAAAGTTCTTGCACTGTTCAAGGAGATGTATCCTGATCAGTTTGTTTCTGCAGCCCCACGCTCTCCTCCATCTGAGTTCGCTTTAGGCACGCAGTCATCCGCGCCTGCCTTTACGAAGCTCGTCCTCGCCCGCTCGTCCAAGAGAGCTTTAAGAGTGTTGGGAGATTGGATGCAGTCCAAAAAGCACCTTGGGAAGACAGCATTCTTGTTTCCCCCTGCGAAACTCGCTTCCAGATCGAGCGTCTGGTATGCCACGGGAGAAGTTCTCGGCTTGGGAGTTCCTGCCTCTGCCCAGGGCGATTTCTCAAGTCTAGTAGACTCTCCCCGCAGGCTAGCCATGAGACGCTCCAAGATTTGTTGGACTCCTTCAGACTTAGACCATCTGATGAAAGGAGTGTTCAGAGCCTTCGAGGTTTTTAATTTTTTGGATTGGTGTTTGGGAGCGTTGAGCAGGAAACTTCCATGCTCATTATGTCCTGCATGGACAAGGCCATACGGGACGGTTCCAGTGAGCTTGCGGCTTCGTTCGTTTCCGGGGTCCTCAAGAAACGGGAAAACCTTTGCTCCTTCTTGTCAGCTGGAGTAACTCAATGTCAGAGATCGGAACTTATGTTTACTCCTCTCTCAAAGTGCCTTTTCCCAGAGGAGTTGATCAAGGAGATTGCTGCCTCCTTGATTCAAAAAGACACGCATGACCTTGTTGCGTCATCTGCCCGCAAAGCCACCCCTTTGCCTACCGTGTCTAGACCCAGGATGGATACTCCAGCGTCAAGATTTATTCCGCCCTTTCGTGGCAGAGCCTCCAGCAGAGGAGGTGCTCGTGCCGAAGGGAGACGTGGGATTAAGAAGAAAGGTACCAAGTCCTTTAAAGGCAGAGTCTGACTGCCACCTTCTTCAGACAGCAGTGGGAGCCAGACTCAAGAACTACTGGCAGTCCTGGGAGAACAGGGGCGCAGATGCACAATCTGTGGAGTTGCTCAGAGAAGGGTACAAGATCCCGTTTATGCGCAAGCCCCCTCTAGCAACGTCTCCCATCGACCTCTCTCCCAGGTACAGAGAGGAGGACAAGAGACTAGCTTTGAAGCAAGAGGTGTCTCTCTTACTAGAAAAGGGAGCGGTAGTCAAAGTCCGGGACCATCAATCCCCGGGCTTCTACAACCGTCTCTTCTTAGTGGTAAAGAAGACAGGAGGCTGGAGACCGGTGCTAGACGTCAGTGCTCTGAATGTCTTTGTCACAAAGCAGACGTTCGCCATGGAGACGACAAAGTCTGTCCTAGCAGCGGTCAGGAAGGAAGACTGGATGGTCTCTTTAGACCTCAAGGACGCTTACTTTCACGTCTCCATCCACCCAGATTCCCAACCTTTTCTAAGGTTCGTTTACGGGAAGGTTGTCTACCAATTTCAAGCCCTGTGCTTTGGCCTAAGCACGGCGCCTCTTGTCTTTACGAAACTGATGAGGAATATTGCCAAATTCCTGCATTTAGCAGACATCAGAGCCTCCCTCTATTTGGACGACTGGCTTCTAAGAGCTTCGTCCAGTCGTCGCTGTCTGGAGAATCTAAAGTGGTCTCTAGATCTGACCAAGGAACTGGGTCTCCTAGTCAATATGGAAAAGTCCCAACTGGTCCCATCCCAAACTATAGTGTACTTAGGGATGGAGATTCACAGTCAAGCTTTTCGGGCTTTTCCGTCGGCCCCCAGAATAAGTTCAGCCCAAGGATGCATCCAGAACATGCTAAAGAAGGACCGATGTTCAGTCAGACAGTGGATGAGTCTGATAGGGACGCTTTCATCACTGGACCAGTTCATTGCGTTAGGGAGACTGCACCTCCGTCCCCTTCAATTTCACCTAGCTGTTCACTGGAGAAAGGACAAGACGCTAGAAGCGGTTTCGATCCCCATTTCCGAGAAGATGAAGTCATCACTGACTTGGTGGAAGGACAACATCTACCTCAGAGAGGGTCTGCCCCTGGCTGTTCAGACCCCCAACCACGTTCTCTTCTCGGACGCATCGGACACGGGCTGGGGTGCGACATTAGACGGTCGGGAATGCTCGGGCACTTGGAACTCGGATCAAAGAACGTTACATATCAACTGCAAGGAGCTACTGGCAGTTCATCTGGCCTTGAAAAGCTTCAAGTCCCTCCTTCTAGGCAAGGTGGTGGATGTGAACTCAGACAACACCACGGCCTTGGCGTACATCTCCAAGCAAGGAGGGACCCATTCTATGACGTTGTACGAGATCGCAAGGGACCTCCTCACCTGGTCAAGAGATCTAAACCTGTCTCTAGTAACGAGGTTCATTCAAGGCAACATGAATGTCATGGCGGACCGCCTCAGTCGGAAGGGTCAAATCATCCCAACAGAATGGACCCTACACAAGAATGTATGCAAGAGACTATGGGCCACATGGGGCCAACCTACCATAGATCTCTTTGCAACCTCGATGACCAAGAGGCTCCCAAATTATTGCTCGCCAATCCCGGACCCAGCAGCAGTTCATATAGATGCTTTTCTACTGGATTGGTCCCATCTAGATCTTTATGCATTCCCCCCCGTTCAAGATTGTCAACAAGGTACTGCAGAAGTTCGCCTCTCACGAAGGGACAAGGTTGACGTTGGTTGCTCCCCTCTGGCCCGCGAGAGAATGGTTCACCGAGGTACTTCAATGGCTGGTGGACGTTCCCAGAACTCTTCCTCTAAGAGTGGACCTTCTACGTCAGCCACACGTAAAGAAGGTACACCCAAGCCTCCACGCTCTTCGTCTGACTGCCTTCAGACTATCGAAAGACTCTCGAGAGCTAGAGGCTTTTCGAAGGAGGCAGCCAGGGCGATTGCTAGAGCAAGGAGGACATCCACTCTTAGAGTCTACCAGTCGAAGTGGGAAGTCTTCCGAAGCTGGTGCAAGTCGATATCAGTATCCTCAACCAGTACCTCTGTAACCCAAATAGCTGACTTCCTATTATACCTGAGGAAGGAAAGATCCCTTTCAGCTCCCACGATCAAAGGTTACAGAAGCATGTTGGCAGCAGTCTTCCGTCACAGAGGCTTAGATCTTTCCAACAACAAAGATCTACAGGACCTCCTTAAGTCTTTTGAGACCTCGAAGGAGCGTCGTTTGGCCACACCAGGTTGGAATTTAGACGTCGTACTAAGATTCCTTATGTCAGAAAGGTTCGAGCCACTACAATCAGCCTCCTTTAAAGATCTCACTTTAAAGACTCTTTTCCTCGTCTGCTTAGCAACAGCTAAAAGAGTCAGTGAGATACACGCCTTCAGCAGGAACATCGGATTTTCATCTGAAACGGCTACATGTTCTTTACAGCTTGGTTTTCTAGCCAAAAACGAACTACCTTCTCGTCCTTGGCTGAAATCGTTCGATATTCCAAGCCTTTCTAATTTGGTTGGAAATGAAATAGAAAGAGTCTTATGCCCTGTTAGAGCTCTTAAGTTCTATTTAAGACGAACTAAACCTTTACGAGGACAGTCAGAAGCTTTATGGTGTGCTATTAAGAAACCTTCTTTACCTATGTCAAAGAATGCAGTTTCCTATTATATCAGACTGTTGATACGAGAAGCTCATTCCCATCTGAATGAGGAAGACCATGCTTTGCTGAAGGTAAGGACACATGAAGTTAGAGCTGTCGCAACTTCAGTGGCCTTTAAACAAAACAGATCTCTGCAGAGTATAATGGACGCAACCTATTGGAGAAGCAAGTCAGTGTTCGCGTCTTTTTATCTTAAAGATGTCCAGTCTCTTTACGAGAACTGCTACACCCTGGGACCATTCGTAGCAGCGAGTGCAGTAGTGGGTGAGGGCTCAACCACTACATTCCCCTAATTCCATAACCTTTTTTAATCTTTCTCTTGAAATGTTTTTATTGTTGTTTTTTTGGGTTGTCCGGAAGGCTAAGAAGCCTTTCGCATCCTGGTTGATTTGGCGGGTGGTCAAATTCTTTTCTTGAGAAGCGCCTAGATTAGAGGTTTTGATGAGGTCCTTTAGTATGGGTTGCAACTCTTGATACTTCAGCTCCTAGGAGTCGCTCAGCATCCTAAGAGGATCGCGAGGCTCAGTAAGGAAGACGTACTTAAAAAGGCAGAGTAATTGTTCAAGTCGACTTCCTTACCAGGTACTTATTTATTTTATGTTTGTTATTTTGAATAACTGCTAAAATGAAATACAAAATACTTAGCTCATAATAATGTAAACATGTAATGCTGGTCTCTACCCACCCCCCTGGGTGTGAATCAGCTTATATGATCACCGGCTAAGTTTAATATTGAAAAATGTTATTTTTATTGATAAAATAAATTTTTGAATATACTTACCCGGTGATCATATATTAAAGGACCCTCCCTTCCTCCCCAATAGAGACCCAGTGGACCGAGGAGAAAATTGGTTCTTTGTTTACTTGGAGTACTAAGTACCTGCTCGACAGATGGCGCTGTTGATGTACACCCCCTCCTGCATAGCGATCGCTGGCGTATTTTGAACGTAGGTTTTTCTGTCGGGCAGCAGAGCTGCAGCTTATATGATCACCGGGTAAGTATATTCAAAAATTTATTTTATTAATAAAGATAACATTTTATCATAAAAACTCCATTTTTATGAATAGTACTTACCTGGCAGTTATATATATATAGCTTCGAATATATATATATAACTGCCAGGTAGGTATTCATAAAACTTTGTTTTATCATAAAAACTCCATTTTGTAGTATATACATATACTGTACAGTATGTAAGCAGTACAGTAGGTCCTTAGGTTACGATGAAGATCCATTTGAACGACATATTGTAATTCGAGTTTTGATGCAAGTTGAAATAGACCTAAATACATTAATGTATTGCACTGTATGTAAACACAAGTCACTCACCTATGCTTATTCAATAGTAAGGCATAGTCTACGACATAAAACACATGAAGGGTATAAATATGGAATGATAATATGAACTATTAACAAAAATAAAGAATACAATTTGAATCTTCGGTGTATCCACAAAGCCATAGTAACCCGAGGACCTAATGTTATATATAAGTAGTGCATGTATATATGTGCAGGTTTTATAGTGCTATACTTCATGCTAAGTCATTTATTGGTTCTAAGATTTGTGCATTAACAAAAAAAATTAGATTAAAATGACTTACCTTAACCCTTCAACGTATCCCATATCATCTATCTTATAATAAATCTTTCAATACTTAAACTTATTTACTCTCTGATGAATTAATATATTTTACTTTTAAAGAATTTAAAAAGAAAACAGAATCTACATATATTTTTCCTATTCTTAACACAATTTGATTTAAGGTTGAAAAAGACTTATTACAAAATCACTTAACCCTTTTACCTCCAAAGGACGTACTGGTACATTTCACAAAACCCATCCCTTTACCCCCATGGACATACCGGTATGTCCTTGCAAAAAACTGCTATTTATATATTTTTTTTTTTTGCATAATTTTGATAATTTTTTTAGAAATTTCAGGCATTTTCCAAGAGAATGAGACCAACCTGACCTCTCTATGACAAAAATTAAGGCTGTTAGAGCAATTAAAAAAATATATACTGCAAAATGTGCTTGAAATAAAAATAACCCCTGGGGGTTAAGGGTTGGAAAGTTCCAAATAGCCTTGGGGTGAAAGGGTTAAAATGAGGTACTAAATCACTTACCTGTATCTGTAATCTTGATGTCAATTTTTGGTTCCATAGTTCATCTACTTTTTGTGCATGCAGTATAAGGTTTTCCACAATGGACCATCTTTTACCATCATATCTACCTTTAGTATATCATCTAGCTCGTTATAATGTACGAGATATGGAGTTAACTATGATAGAATTGCTTTCATTTTGAGAATCTTAATAGTACACAGTATTCTTCAAGTTTAATTATTTCAGTAACCAAATTATGGAATAATCTATATTTAATCACATTTATAATTATCTCAGTTGTGCAAATACTATTTTGGAAAGCATGTTGGTATTTTATATTTCAAATATTTTGTGTAATTCATTTTCCTTTTCTATTTATAGCGTGATTTGTTTTATTTTTCATCATAACATGTTTTATAGATCAGTCTTTACTCTTAGTTTGTAGCTTCTTTTTCCTTGCTTAATGGCTTTCCCTTTTTGGGCCCTGGAGCTTGCAGTATTCTGATTTTCTAGCTAAGATTCCAACTTCTTTTTAGTAATGATGATCATGTAGTAATCATAATACCCTCAAGATTAATAATAACATACAGTGGTGTGGTTGCAAGTTGCAGTAGTGTGATTGTAGGTTAGAACATATTCTTGCATGGTGGGCGCCAGGAGCCGTAAGATTTTAGTTTTCCCAGTTGATTAATGCATGCCTTTTTTTTCCATGAACTGTTGGTGGATCACAGGAGTCATATCTTTTCCAGGAAACTCACATCATGCATACCTTCGAAGAAGACTTTTACGGATCTGAGCTGAAAGTGGTGATGCTCGGTTATATAAGACCAGAGAAGAATTTCAGTTCTTTAGGTGAGTCTGTACATCTTTTAGCAAGAGTTTCAATACAAGAACCAGTCTTCCTTTTTCACATTGCATATTAACCCTTTTACCCCCAAAGGACGTACTGGTACGTTTCAAAAAAGCCATCCCTTCACCCCCATGGACGTACCGGTACGTCCTTGCAAAAAAATGCTATACATTTTTTTTTTCATATTTTTGATAATTTTTTGAGAAAATTCAAGCATTTTCCAAGAGAATGAGACCAACCTGACCTCTCTATGACAAAAATTAACGCTTTTAGAGCAATTTAAAAAAAATATACTACAAAATGTGCTGGGGAAAAAAATAACCCCTGGGGGTTAAGGGTTGTAAATTTCCAAATAGCCTGGGGGTAAAAGGGTTATACTGTCAGTGATTGATATTACACCCATTAAAGAGTGCAGTTCAGTATGATAAATTTCAGTAATTTCAGAATTCACTGCTAAAATAAGTCATAGCATATTTTATCCATGTGTTTTTGGTCACTGTTCATTTAAGATTTATTCCTAGAAATATAATTATACCATATTGTTAGGTCTCGCATTTCATATAGAAAAACATCTCTTTAATTTGAATACTGCATGACTGCACAGTATTTATATCTATTATTCGGTATATTTTTGTATACAGTGAAGCCTTGCTAATCTGGGCCATTTATGAGAGAAATTGGCTTCGTTCACAAAGGTGGTAATTCAGTAGGTGCAGGCAGGAACTTTGTACCTCCATCAACGAAGTTGGAAGGAGGTTATGTTTTCGCCCCTGTTTGTGTGTGTGTTTGTGAACAGCTTGCTGGCCACAATTTTAATCGTAGAGTAGTGAGACTTGCAGGGATTAACTGTTATGTAAAATGCTGGAAATGATTAAATTTTGGAAGGTCACGGTCAAGCAAACCGTCCAATTCACGTAATCAGCCGTAAGTTTGGACATCATTGTCACAGAGACTTCAAACTTTGTTCATATTTGAGTGTATGAAAACCCATGTCAATTTATACATGTTCAGGTCAAAGGTCAAGGTCAAGCAAGAGGTCGAGAAATAAGCTGCTGCGGCGGAGGTCTGCCCTCTACTGAGTGCCCCTTTAGTTAAATTTGAAATCTCATTGAAATCAGTTGTCAATTTATGCCTCAACTCTGTCATGTCTATACCAGCCACATTGTCTCCGCTGTGAGCACTAAGAGCTATTATCCTAAAGATGTGCCAGTTTATATTTATACCAAGCATTAAGACGTCAACTAAGCAAAATGAATGTATTATGTACATGCTAAAAGTTCTGTAGAAATGAGATAGGCTTCTATTTTTCTGTTATACCCAAATTTTAACTTAGAGATTATTTGAACACCTGGTATTTGAGTAGACTCCTGTTACGTCTATCTGTTCCTTGCCCACTGACATATTATTTCTGCTGAACCAGCCACCCGTTGAGATTGTACCAACCGTGTGTCACGCGATCGTACATAGTTCATTTTGTGTATATATTACATGTACCAACCGTGTGTCACACGATCGTACATAGTTCATTTTGTGTCTATATTATGCTTGTATCTTCGCTCTTCCCTCACACTAAAAAGAACCAGAATAAACATGTCTGCTTTTTTTCATCTGTAACAGTGTCTGTTTTTTTAACATGAAATTTCTTGTTCGAAAAACAGACACTGTTACAGATGAAAAAAAAGCAGACATATTTATTCTGGTTCTTTTTAGTGCGAGGGAAGAGCGAAGATACAAGCATAATATATACACAAAATGAACTATGTACGATCGTGTGACACACGGTTGGTACATGTAATATATACACAAAATGAACTATGTACGATCGTTTGATACACGGTTGGTACAAGATACTACCGCTAGAGAGTTATTGTGTCCTTTTACTGGCGAGATGGTACTACATTTAATCCCCCTCTGGTAATGGTTCATTTTCCTTTGCACACACACACATACACCGAATAGTCTGGCCTATTGTTTTCATATTCTTTACACATTCTCCTGACATCTCTGGTATAACCAGCCACCCATTGAGATACTACCGCTAGAGAGTTAAGGGGTCCTTTGACTGGCCAGACAGTACTACATTGGATCCTTCTCTCTGGTTACGGTTCACTTTCCCTTTGCCTACACATACACTGATTAGTCTGGCATATTCTCTACATATCCTCCTCTGTCCTCATACACCTGACAACACTAAGATTACCAAACAATTCTTCTTCACCAAAGGTGTTAACTACTGCACTGTAATTGTTCAGTGGCTACTTTCCTCTTGGTAAGGGTAGAAGGGACTCTTTAGCTATGGTAAGCAGCTTTTCTAGGAGAAGGACCCTCCAAAATCAAACCATTGTTCTCTAGTCTTGGGTAGTGCCATAGCCTCTGTACCATGGTCTTCCACTATCTTGGGTTAGAGTTCTCTTGCTTGAGGGTACACTCGGGCACACTATTCTATCTAATTTCTCTTCCTCATGTTTTGTTAAAGTTTTTATAGTTTATATAGGAGATATTTATTTTAGTATTCTTAAAATATTTATTTTTTCCTTGTTTCCTTTCCTCACTGGGCTATTTTCCCTGTTGGAGTCCCTGGGCTTATAGCATTCTGCATTTCCAACTAGGGTTGTAGCTTAGCAATGGATAATAATAATAATAACCAACAAATTCTCCTGCAGTCAAGGGGTTCACTACTGCACTAATTATTGAGGACCTTTTTTCCACTTGGTAAGGGCAGAAGAGAGACTTTAGCTATGGTAAGCAGCTCTTCTAGGAGAAAAACACTCCAAAATCAAACCATTGATCTCTACTCTTGGATAGTGCCATAGCCTATGTACCATGGTCTTCCACTGTCTTGGGTTAGAGTTCTCTTACTTGAAGGTACACCCATGCACACTATTCTATATGTTAATTTATTTCCTTTCCTCACTGGGCTGTTTTCCCTGTTGGAGCCCTTGGGGTTATAGCATCTTGCTTTTCCAGCTAGGATTGTAGCTTAGCTAGTACAGTAATAATAATGATAGAGTTCATAGAGGGATTGGAGAAGCCCTTGGCTGATCAGTTGCAAATCTCACAGTCTGTGGCTGACAATAAAGTGATATCGATCATTGCGATTTCCATTTCCCTATCTTCCTCCTGTGGCATCCCCTAGGAAATGTTGGTAGGTAATGATATAGAACCTTTGGGTCTTGAGTTCCCCAAATGTGTGGTTTCATTGAATGCTTACTGACCAAGTCTTCCCATGCTGTTTTGGTGTTGATGGAACCTACTAGGGTGGCTGGTGCTTTTTCTGTTTATGTCCCCTGTACCTGTTCCCGATCTCTTTCCTGGAATACCTACTTCAATATAGTTTGTTGCAAGGGTTTAATGAGAAATAAGGAAGGACTTGTGTGAAGTGGAGGCTGGCCATCTCTTTTACGCCCTCATTATTGTTTTTTTTTCTCCAAGACTTCATCTATCTCATATTAATCTCTGGCACTGTCGTTCAATTAGTTCATTATGCATGTTGCATAAGATTTTTCATAACTCTGACCATCCTTTACATTCAGATCTCCCTGGACAATTCTATCCTGTTCGTAATACTAGGCAGGCAGTTAATTCTAGTAGCCAGGCCTTCTCCATCATGAGGCTCAATATGACACAGTATTCTAGAAGTTTTATTCCAGCTGTTACCAAGTTGTGGAATGATCTTCCTAATCGGGTAGTTGAATCAGTAGAACTTCAAAAGTTCAAATTTGGAGCAAATGTTTTTATGTTGACCAGGCTGACATGAGTCCTTTTATTGTTTATATATGACATACAGTATCTGTTTTTGACGTTGTTGATAGTTTATATAGGACATATCTGTTTTGACGCTGTTACTGTTTTTAGAATGATATATTGTTAATTTAATTTATGCTCATCATTTATTTATTTTCTTATTTCCTTTCCTCACTGGGCTATTTTTCCCTGTTGGAGCCCTTGGGCTTATAGCATCTTGCTTTTCCAACTAGGGTTGTAGCTTGGCTAATAATAATAATAATAATTTCCAGAGAAGAGATAGCTTAATACGAAGGTCCAGAATGCTATTCTATTCAAGAAGGTGTGGTGTTCTTGTTTACATCCCTTTTCATTTTGGTGGGATGACAAATTACTTTTATATGTTCTGTTCTTATTTAAGAAAAAAATTTCCTCGTAGACCCTCCGAAATCATCAAAATAGGTCTATAATCTTTTTAAACTACCCCATAATGAGTGAATAAGTTACCATTTAGCATAACACCAGAAATATCACAATTTGTGTAGAGCATTTTTGTGAAAGTCAAGTGACTTTTTAGAAAGTTTTTTTATTTTTTAAATTTGGAATTCTTGTATTTCATATTGGTGTTAGTAACAGTGGAATTATTCTTTTTCAGAGTCTCTAATAGAAGCCATCAAAAATGACATTGCTGAAGCTGATAAGAAACTGTCTCTTCCAGAAAGTCAGGCTTACAAAGAACACTCATTTTTTGTAGAAAAGTCATCTGCTAAGGTTAGCAATATGTTGAATAAAGAGTTATCCAATTCAGTATGTAATGGCAATGCTGTTGATCATCAAAATAGCTGAATTTATGTTCTGTCCATTAGAATTATATTTTTTTATATTAAAATCATCTTAAAAGATTCACTTATCACTGAAATAGTTTTGAAGGAAATACACGATTTTACGAAGAAAGAAATAATAACTGATTTTTTTTTTTTTTACACATCATTAAGTTATTCAAACTTTCGTAGCTTAGGCTACATACTGTATTTTGTACTACCATAAATCATGAATTATTTTACACATCTTTAACCCTTTGAGCGCCATTCAATGTATTTTATGTCTGATTTTTCTAATGTCCTTGACACCATCAGCCATATTTTGATATGTAGTTATCAAGTTTTTTGTTTTTTCTTTTTTTTAACATACATGAAAATGTTACAAAATATGTAACATATATCAGTTGAAAGGTAGTTTATTTGATATACGCTAATTCATTTTGTAAGGTCCAGCCTTTTATAGATTTTATGCACAGTTGACTTAAGCAAAATGTCCACAAAAGTAGGGCCTTGAGCTTGAGTAACAAATCGTTTGCTGAGGGGTTGCCACTGAAAGAGTTAAGTTTGCAAGTTAAGCTTCCGAAGATATAATTATACACTCTGACATCATCCGTTCATGTAACCAAAAGTGCTATAAAGAAAACTTATTCTGCTTCACGGAAGGTCCCCAATTAACAAACATTCAGAGATACAAACACACATCTAACTGAAAGTAACAAAGATAAGTTGAAGAAATACTGTCATAAAAAGATATAGAAGAGCTGCTTACCATAGCGAAAGAGTCTCTTCTACCCTTACCAAGAGGAAAGTAGCCACAGAATAGTGAAAAATAATTGTCCTAACGACATGTAAGCAGATCTTAGTGTCTTGTTACTTAAGTTCAGTTAGCAACACATCCGCCTGTGAGGTATACAGTAATCAATAAATGCTATTTCTGGTTTGGGCAGTTATTCTCAACACTTGGTTCTAAGGCAGATACGAGGTTCAATGTTTACCCCAATAGTATACCTAAAAACATACAGGAAGCAAAATGACATTTGTAAGAACCTGATATCTATTTCATATGAAACCTGACTATTTGTTGAATTTTGTAGCTGGAAATTATAGGCAAGGGATTCAGGTTAGGCCTACCCTAAGCCTAAATTTAACAAAATTGGACTTACAAACAGCTTCTTGGAACCAAGTAAGTTTGTAAATTGAGGACCATCTGTGTAATTTTTAATTTCTATTTTTATTCACTATAATCAACTGCTCTTTTTTTTCATCTCCCGCAGCAGCAGTGTCTGCTATGTTAGTCTTCGTATATCTAGGCATCTTGAACTTTTATTTTACCGGCTTAAAGTACAGCTTCACTCACAGCATACACTAACAGACGTATTCTTTCACCAGACACCAATTATGTCCCATGTCGACGATTATTGAGACTTTGAACTTGGGTTATTTTAATTCATTACAAAAGATTCGAAAAGACATTTTACACAGCCAGGTGCTTTTCAGACGAGTACCTTACTTTGTTACGTTACGAAACGTCAGCATAAGTAAGTTGATGCATGAAGTCATTGCTTTCTGGCCAATAGTTATGAGACTTACGTGCAAATTTGTCACAGGCGGGATCACGAGAGGGTTAAAGTAACATGAAGAATTTAAACATTTCATTATAAAGCTTGGAACTGTTATGTATATAGAAGCATGGTTTAAGAATGTATTTTACTGATATTGCATTTATAAACAATTATGGTGTGCTATGTATGCTTTATATATACAGTATATATATGCAGTGAATATACATGACAGAAAATGAGGCTAAATATTTATACAACAGTTACGTAACTTTTTATGTTTGTTTTCGTCAGGAGAGAGATCTGTATATGTTACTCTCTTTGAGCCTTTCATGCTTAATAGGTTCCAGGGCAGTTGCTCTCTTTAAGCCTTTCATGCTGGATAGGTTCTAGGGCAGTTGCTCTCTTTAAGCCTTTCATGCTGGATAGGTTCTAGGGCAGTTGCTCTCTTTAAGCCTTTCATGCTGGATAGGTTCTAAGGCAGTTGCTCTCTTTAAGCCTTTCATGCAGGATAGGTTCTAAGGCAGTTGCTCTCTTTAAGCCTCTCATGCAGGATAGGTTCTAAGGCAGTTGCTCTCTTTAAGCCTCTCATGCAGGATAGGTTCTAGGGCAGTTGCTCTCTTTAAGCCTCTCATGCAGGATAGGTTCTAGGGCAGTTGCTCTCTTTAAGCCTTTCATGCAGGATAGGTTCTAAGGCAGTTGCTTTCTTTAAGCCTTTCATGCAGGATAGGTTCTAAGGCAGTTGCTCTCTTTAAGCCTCTCATGCAGGATAGGTTCTAGGGCAGTTGCTCTCTTTAAGCCTCTCATGCAGGATAGGTTCTAGGGCAGTTGCTCTCTTTAAGCCTTTCATGCAGGATAGGTTCTAAGGCAGTTGCTTTCTTTAAGCCTTTCATGCAGGATAGGTTCTAAGGCAGTTGCTCTCTTTAAGCCTCTCATGCAGGATAGGTTCTAGGGCAGTTGCTCTCTTTAAGCCTTTCATGCAGGATAGGTTCTAGGGCAGTTGCTCTCTTTAAGCCTTTCATGCAGGATAGGTTCTAAGGCAGTTGCTCTCTTTAAGCCTCTCATGCAGGATAGGTTCTAGGGCAGTTGCTCTCTTTAAGCCTTTCATGCAGGATAGGTTCTAAGGCAGTTGCTCTCTTTAAGCCTTTCATGCAGGATAGGTTCTAGGGCAGTTGCTCTCTTTAAGCCTTTCATGCTGGAGAGGTTCTAGGGCAGCCCTATCTGCTCCAAGAGAATTTTAATCCGCTCAAAAGCATGTTGGATGTTTTTGTTTCTTTGTAAGATGTTTGTATGTACTTATTTATTATGAAGTATATTAGAAAAGAGGTTATCATTGTTCTGTTAGTTTTAAAAGACCGTAAACATGTATTTTATGGCATTGTAGTTTTCACACTTTTACAATTTCAGTGCAGTATTTATAAATAACCTCTTTGTACTTACCGAACTTTTTAAAGTTAAGTAGTTTTTTAATATTTATTTTTCTTATTTTTGTTATCAGCAATAATTAGAGAAAAAAAAAGTTAAGATATGTGCACGTTACTTATGAATTTTTGCAATTTCAGTACAGTATTTATAACTAACCTCTTTGTACTTACCAAACTTTTTAACGTTAAGTAGTTTTTTAATATTTATTTTTCATATTTTTGTTACCAGCAATAATTAGAGAAAAAAAGTTAAGATATGTGCACGTTACTTATGAATATAATCTATAAACTAGACGATCGAAATGGTTAAAGAAAGGTACTTACACTTTAAAACGTGTATAGTTTTCCTAGTCATCCCATTTCTGAGTACAGAAGAGTTAATGTTGGGTAGAAATTAAACTTGAATGCATACAGTACAGCATACCAGTATTAATGTCACTAAAGAAATACATGAATATTCAACTAGGAATTGGATCAAGTATGTTGTCACAATACCAAAGTTACAAATAAATGAAAGGTAACACAAATATATATCTCTTAGACTTATTGGATTGTCCTGAGGGATTTATTCTTTCAATAGAGATGAACATTATTAGTTGGGAAACTATTGATGGGTATAAACCAAGTACCAGCTGAACTCGGTTGAGTCCCTTGTTAGGCTGGGAGGAACGTAGAGAGTAGAGGTCCCCTTTTTTGTTTTTGTTTTATTTGTTGATGTCAGCTACCCCCCAAAATTGGGGGAAGTGCCTCGGTATATGTATGTATGTATGTATGCATAAACCAAGGGGTTTTGATGAAAGTTAAAGGGAAAAACTCAACCTATATATCTGCTCAATAGAGGCTTCTTTATAAGTTATCACAGATGCTTACATTATCTCAAATCGGTGGAATGTTTATCAAGAGGCGAGTTTCTAGGTGCAAGATGTTTAAATGTTAGAGAAAGTTTTTTTTTTTTCTAGCAATCCTGAAGAACATTGGAAGGTTTGAGGTTGACCTATGATAGATTTAGAAATTCTACCTGGGGAAAATAATATACACAATGTAAATAGGGAAGTTAGGATATTATGTGTTTGTAAAGAAAAATTATTCTTTTTCTAAATCACATCCACTGTCTAGATTATATAGGATCTTTCTAAGGGATGCATCTAATCAAAGGCATATTGTCATTGGTGATATTGTTAGATTATGAAATTTTATTCTGCATGTTTGTATGGGATTTGCTAATCTGAAAATAGAATAATTTCTAAACAAAATTTGTGTAGTACAGTACAGTATAGCAAGGTTTCCATATCATATTTGGTTTTTGTTTAAGACTACATTAATACCCCTCTTTGCATCGATTCTACATACGTCATTTCCAACTTTATTATTTCACTCATCCTTAATATTAAAAGTAAAAGTAAAATCCACGTTACATCATTTTCGTAAAATTATAATGATTAACCATTTTACCCCCAGGCTATTTGGAAATTTCCAACCCTTAACCCCCAGGGGGTTATTTTTTTCCCAGCATATTTTGCAGTATATTTTTTTTTAAATTGCTCTAACAGCCTTAATTTTTGTCATAGAGAGGTCAGGTTGGTCTCATTCTCTTGGAAAATGCCTGAATTTTCTCAAAAAATTATCAAAAATATGAAAAAAAAAAAAATTTATAGCATTTTTTTGCAAGGACGTACCGGTACGTCCATGGGGGTAAAGGGATGGCTTTTGTGAAACGTACCAGTACGTCCTTTGGGGGTAAAAGGGTTAAGTGCTGCAGCTTGCAATACTGTACTTTCATAAAATGATGCAACGTTATAAGTACGTTTTCCTATTCAGTTTGTGTATAGTATTGTGAATATTCGTAAAAGTCACTTAGAAGGCAAAATCTTACGTACGTTAAAAAGTATCGACGTTGGGCAGGGTATTACTGTAATTTATAACTTTTTTGTGGAAATGTGCAGTACTGTACAATTATGATTATCTATTGGCACCTATCCCTCCCTCCTGAATGTGGGCAAGAATATAAGAAAGTGTTTGTTACCCTCAAACCCTGGTCAAAATCAGTGAGGCACTCAACTAAGCCAGATTGGTAACGTCTCTGCCTGGTGTTTACCAGTCGGGGGTTTGAGTCCCGCTCAGTCTCGTTAGTGCCATTAGTGTTTGCAACCTAACCATCCTTGTGAGCTAAGGTTGGGGGGTTTGGGGGAGCCTATAGGTCTCTCTGTTGAGTCATCAGCAGCCATTTGCCTGGCCCTCCCTGGTCCTAGCTTGGATGGAGAGGGGGGCTTGGGCGCTGATCATATGTATATATGGTCCGTCTCTAGGGCATTGTCCTGCTTGCTAGGGCAATGTCACTGTCCCTTGCCTCTGCCATTCATGAGCGACCTTTAACAAAGATGGGCTATATTTAGAAGCCCGTATCACAAAATTTTATTTATGTTACTTGAGACTTTCTTTTCCATCATATTTTTAAATTTATGCAATAAACCTGGACCTTTTTGATTGATGAAATAGTTTTCTATCTTTGAGTGATGGCAGAGGATTGTAGATTGGAAAATGGTTTTCTATCTTTGAGTGATGGCAGAGGATTGTAGATTGGAAAATGGTTTTCTATCTTTGAGTGATGGCAGAGGATTGTAGATTGGAAAATGGTTTTCTATCTTTGAGTGATGGCAGAGGATTGTAGATTGGAAAATGGTTTTCTATCTTTGAGTGATGGCAGAGGATTGTAGATTGGAAAATGGTTTTCTATCTTTGAGTGATGGCAGAGGATTGTAGATTGGAAAGTGGTTTTCTATCTTTGAGTGATGGCAGAGGATTGTAGATTGGAAAATGGTTTTCTATCTTTGAGTGATGGCAGAGGATTGTAGATTGGAAAATGCGTGTCCCAAGGCAAGAGCAGTGGTTTTAAATTAAGACCACTTAGTTTATTTGAAGAACTGGACGAGGTATTTGCATGTTGATAAAGTTTCTTATTGAGCTGTTAGAATAGAAGATACAGATATTCGAATTTCTGTTTATATTGTTTGGAGAGAAAAATAGAAAAGTGAAGGATTCCTATTTTTTTTTGTGCTAAAATAGATACATATGATATCCTTAATTCTTAACTTTTAGGTTTATTAACCCTTTTACCCCCAGGCTATTTGGAAATTTTCAACCCTTAACCCCAAGGGGTTATTTTTTTTCAAGCACATTTTGCAGTATGTTTTTTTAAATTGCTCTAACAGCCTTAATTTTGGTCATAGAGAGGTCAGGTTGGTCTCATTCTCTTGGAAAATGCCTGAAGTTTTTCAAAAAATTATCAAAAATATGAAGAAAAAAAAAATGTAAATAGCAGTTTTTTTGCAAGGACGTACCGGTACGTCCATGGGGGTAAAGGGATGAGTTTTGTGAAACGTACCAGTATGTCCTTTGGGGGTAAAAGGGTTAATCAAGTTGCAATAAATAGACAGGTTTCCTTTATAGACTGGCCACCACTTCCTCTGGTATACAGTGTAAATTTTGACAAACCATACTGTATGACTGTTAGGTTATTCTCTCTTAATTCTGTCATGTCTTACAATGTTTGTGTTTGACTTATCACTGCCACTTTAACATTTGTAGGCCCCATTGCATGTTTATATGTAACAAAAAATTTAAGAAACATATTTTGCAGTTATTTACAAGGATAGAGCCATGCTTAGACCGAGTCTAAATTGCTGTTGCTACATTATATGACTGGCATTATGCCATAGCATTTTATACTTTTGGTGTCAGAGTTAAAAACCTCCCTTGAAAATGGGTCAGATAGAAACCCTTTTCTGGGAAAAGGTAGCACTTAAAATTTCTATCGAAAATGGGTTACGTTGAAACCTTTTCTGGAAAAGATAGTACTACAAATATCTCTTAAAAATGGGCTATGTTATTTTCTAGGAAAAGGTAGCTCCACAAATTTCTCTTGAAAATGGGTTCATGTTGAAGCCTTTTCTGGAAAAAAGATCACACTTTGAATATCTCTTGAAAACTATTGATGTTGAAACCTTTTCTAGGAAAAGGTAGCTCCACAAATTTCTCTTGAAAATGTATGTTGAAACCATCCCAGGAAAAAAGTAAGAGTTAAATGTATCCGTTGAAAATGAGTAGGTTTAAGACCTTCCTTGAAGAGGATAGTGTTGATAACAATTTTTAAATAGAGGTTAGATTGAAACCTTCATTAGTAGTAGATAGCACTGCAAATTATCCTTAAGAAAGGATGGCTTCAAGTCAATCCCAGAAAGAAAGTAATTAAAATATACCTTGATAAAAGGGGATGGTTTGAAAACTTCCCTGAAAAAATTATAGTTGAAAACATCTTTGTGTTCAGTTACTGCTTCCTATCAATCTTGCTCTGCTTTCTGTCCTGCATATTTTTCTGCTTTGGTTCTTTTGCTTGCTTGTCATTGCTGTGTCATCTTTCCATGTGAGCTTTGTCCTTCTCTTCTTCTATTCACCTCCAGTCAGGATTGTTCGATCTCAAAATAAATTTTTCACTTACCAAGACAAAATAAATCTTGAAAACTGTTTGAACCAAGAAACGTTCAACCTCGTTAGCTTTTAATTTTATGTGATATTTAACCTTAAATAAGCTGTTTTTTACAATTGTCCTTTATTTAAGGAGTTTCATTCAGAAATTGGATCATATCTTGAAAGATATTCTGTTAAAATACACCATAATATATAGTATATGAAAGTAATGAAGTTTGGAAAGGTTAGGGGTTACTGTATGTATACTGTACTAGACAATTCACTGTGTCAAACTGATGGCCATTATTTTGGTATGGGACTTGTTGGCAGTCGTGAACGAGGAGCACAGAAATTTAAATTTTACCACGTGCTCCATCTTCTCTAGAAACTACATCTGGTATACAGTAGGTCCTCGAGTTACGACGATTCACCACTATGAACAGGCTCCCGTAAGGTACTTAAGAAAATCCTTGTAACTCAATTTCGAACTACTATGTTTGGCTCGTTGATACGACGTACTTCTTGCGGAGCGTAACTAATGCTGAGTAGTGCGTTACACGTCACTTCAGTATTAGTTTCCCATCTTTGTTTATGATATATATTTGAAGTTTTGGTGCTGCTCTTTTTTTTTTTTTTTTATATTTTTGTTCTTATTTTTGCTGTGCATCATAGAAAGCGTAAGGGGGACTTCTGATGGCAGTGGGCAGGCCAACTACAGGAATAATGATAAGGGTTTGTTATAGGTATTTATTGTCTACCAGTACTGTATAGGTGTAGGTACACTAATGTATAGGGTACAGGTATTCACATGTATATGATACAGTAATTAATGTATCATTAGGGATTGTTTTCTCTCTTTTATAAAGTATGTTATACATATACAGTACCCATGTTTGCATGTATGTACAGTATATACATACAGTATTTTATGTATGTAAAATCAGACTTCCTACGCGGCGTAAGAACAGATCCCCGTTGTAACTCTAGGACCTGTACTATTAAAAAGGAAGTAAATGATGCTGAAAGTTAAGGAGAATCTCATGTTTAAGTATGATAAAGAAACTTAATCCAGACATTTTACATATGCTGCAGATTTGATCTAGCTAAGCTCCTTGAAAAGAAAGGAATACTGGGTTGTTTAGTAGGGTATTTCAGCCAAGACATTTATGTACATGAAGGTGGAATATGGTAACTTATTGAAAATGTCTTAGATGCTCTTTCTTGGTTAGGAGTTCAAGCCCAGTAGTTTTCAGTTGTGTCTGCAACTTCACTATCCTAGTGAGCTATGAACTAGGGTTTTGGTAGAGCCAATAGGTCTACCTGCTGATTCATCAGCAGCCACTGCAAGCCCCTAGCATTGTTTCTGCCACTCATGAGTAACCTTTAAAGTGGTAATAAGGAAAACTGTCACAAATATGCACAATGTTTGATCATTTCATAAAGTAGAGGAGTGCATTGATGTGCAAGAAGTCAAACTGGAATATTACTTGAAAAGTCAACCATGACAAACTTGTTTCCATATTTCCTGCATTAACTATAATTGCTTTACCATTTCAAAGGAAATTTTAAGTACTTATATCCACCTAAATTTTTGTTCTCCAATGCTTATAAGAGGCTATTTCCTTATCACAATATGGCCCTAATTAGTTAAAAGGAGATTGCTACGATTCTGGAGGAATTGATAACTTTTGTATTACCAAGAGAAAACTTGAAAGAGTACATTTAATTGAACTTTTTCCGTTAATTTTTTATTTTTTACTTTAGTATTCATATTCAGTACTTATTTTCAGCCGTTTTTCACTTACAATTGTATGCCATTGTTCTTATTACACATTTGCTTTTAGATCAGTTAATCGCATATTACTGCATACCATAGTGGTGGTGGTGGTATTAGTTATTGTTCCTATATTATATTTATTGTTGACAATAAGTGCTTTAACCATTATATTTACCTATGCATGATATTTTAGTGTAATTTGAGACATTCACAATGCTAAGAATCTCCAGGGGGCTAGCGGGAAAAATCAAAATAACAAGAAAAACGTGTTTGAAAATTAGTATTTTTAAATACTCTCTTCTTGGCGATTTACGAACAAATTTCAAAATGTTTTGGAGTCCATATATATCCAAGTACCCTTTTTAATGTGAAAAGAAGAATGTTTTCGGATATCATTGAAGTAATAAAAATAATAGCACTTAGAACTCTGGGGACCCGTAGTATTATGAATGCCTCATTTAGTTTTCAGTTTAAATGATTTTGTGATAAAATTATATTTATCAGTTTGATTGAAATTTTAACGGCTTTTATTTTTTGAGATTTTGCTTTTTTACAGTATTTAAGCGATTTGAAATGTGTGCGCGCTTGTGTGGCAAATGTATTTAGGGCATTTACTACAAAAGTTACATATGTTAAATGATAGACTTGTTAGAGTTTTTTATAATGAGTAAATACTGTATAGCATTTACTGCCATATTATAAAGAAAGTAATTTACATTTAATTTTTGTATAAAGATTGTCTCTTATTTGTGTGCAATATTTTCACCTTCTACATCATTGTGTTATATGTCTCAAGTGGAAATTATTGCCTAGAAATTGTTAGTGATAAGGCCAGTTGAATTTTTATGTTATTACTACTGTACTTATTTTTTTAATTAGTGTGTTTTCATGAGAATATACAGTATTTAATTTATAATTCAGGTATATTAGAATTCACTTTTGGTATTAGGTTATATTTCAAAGACAAAAGACAAACTTAGAAAGATTTTGTAGTTTATAGCTTCAAGGAGCATAATTTATTATTTTCATTGCTGTAATGTTTTTGTAATTATATTTTGTTCCGTAACCGAAATACAAACCACGCTATTTACAAAGGGTTATTACTTTTAGCGTAGCTGAAATGGCGAGCCATTAGAATTTAACGAGGGTGTATTACCCCCGCGCTAGTTAGCGGGGGGGTAGGGGAGTGGTAGCTAGCTACCCCTCCTCCCCCTCACACACAGGTGAATACTCACTTTCACTTTTGGCTCGGACTGTGACAGACGTCTCTGTCTTGGTCCTCGCTTGGCAGCCATTGTCTGTTTTGTCTTTACTTAATCGCTTACTTTTCTTTTACTCAATATATATGTAAACATGTTTTCATGTTTGTATATATATTTGAGTATAGAAATAAGTAAGTTTCCTTTTCAGATGTGTGTGTGTAGTGTACGATATCTACGTGGAGGCCTCGGCAGTTAGGCCACCACGGCCTAATTTTATGGGTTGCGATCGAGTTTGACTTCGGTCTTTCTCTCTCTCTCTCTCTCTTGAGGTCGTTCACCCTTTTACTATGTTTTACTACGCCCTTGTAGCTTCCTTCCCGTGTGGGTGGGGTTGCTACGCCGTACATTTTGTCTCAATTAGTTTATGAATCTAATTGTAGTTGTTAATTTTTCAGCTTGTAGAACGATTCCTTTCGGGGTTTTCGTTTTTTTCTTTAGTGTTCATTCTTTTTTTTAAATTACATAATTACATAGTTACATAATTATAATTGTTATAATTCTGTTTTGGTTACAGCTCTCCTTCCGCGAGTGTAAGTGGTTGTGAGGGCACGTGCCTGTTGTGTAATTCTTGTTCCTTTTCCTCGGGATTCCTCTTCGGAGCCTTCCCGGGGGAATGAATGTGTACTAATATTATTTGTTTTATTTTTTTACAGTTACCGATCTAGTTCGTTTCTGTAATATAGCAACGGTGTGAGCTGTCTGGTTGAGTCCTGGGGATTCGGCTGTTGCTGCCTCCCCCCTTGTATTGTCGTCAGGGGCGTGTCTCCTTCTACTGGTAGTACTCCCGTGTCGACGGACAGCTCTCCAGTTCATTTTAGAACAGTCAGGAGGCTTGCCTCCTTGGGCGGATAACTTTCCTTCCGAGGGAAGTTTTTTTTCCTGTCCAGGCTTGAGCTTTTCCTCTTTTGGGGGGTTCTTCTCTTGCCTTTTTTTCGTGCGACTATGCTCTTGGTGCTGAGCGGTCGCACCTGCAGTTTCGCTCAAGGGGCTGGGCAACTGCAGGGGCTCCTCTTCGGAGGATTGCCCCTTTTAGGTCACTGGCTGACCAGTCTCTTCCACGAAGTGTTTCTCTGTCGTTCGCGAGAGAGTACACTCATAGAGACTCCTCTTCGGAGGTTTCTTCTGTTGCTGTTGCTGTTGGCCTCCCTCGCCGTAAGGCCCTCCGTCCGCCTCGTCGTAAGGGCCTCTCATCTCCCTATAAGGGTGCTTGAGGCGCCTTTTTGAATCTCCGTTTGCAGCCTACAACTTCTTTTTCTCGATCTTCCGTCTTGGTGCAGATGGACAGCAGTCTAATCTCGTCTCCCGACGGGCAACGGTCTTCCCGACGGACAACGGTCTTCCCGACGGACAGCGGTCTTCCGACGGACATCAGTCTCCCGGCGGACAACGATCCCTTCGGGGCAAAGGGTTGCCCCCACGGGGGTTCTTCCCTTGCGTGTCAGGGTTTCCCTGCGCGCCCTTCTGTTCGTCAGCGCTCTCCTGTTCGTCAGCGCTTTCAAGATGATCTTCCCTGCGGTTCCTGTTACGTGCCCTGTGCGCCCACGTTCGCCCTCGCGATCTAGAACTTCGGTTCAGGTCGGGGTCAAGGACTCTTCTTTGCGCAGGCTTCCACGCGTAGCCTTCTGCTCGTCAGCGATCATCAGCTCGTCAGCGATCATCAGCTCGTCAGCGATCATCAGCTCGCCAGCGATCGTCAGCTCGTCAGCGATCATCAGCTCGCCAGCGATCTCCGGATCGCCCACGTGTGTTACAGCTGGCACGCCAACGTTCTCCAACACTTCTGAAGGAACATGGTTCGCCAGCTACTAGCTCAACTGCGGATGCTGATCGCCATCGCGCGACCCTCAACTGCAGATGCTGATCGCCATCGCTCGACCCTCAACTGCGGATGCTGATCGCCATCGCGCGACCCTCAACTGCGGATGCTGATCGCCATCGCGCGACCCTCAACTGCAGATGATGATCGCCATCGCGCGACCCTCAACTGCGGATGCTGATCGCCATCGCGCGACCCTCAACTGCGGATGCTGATCGCCATCGCGCGACCCTCAACTGCGGATGCTGATCGCCATCGCGCGACCCTCAACTGCGGATGCTGATCGCCATCGCGCGACCCTGAACGATTGCCCGCTTACGCATGCTGCTCCTCATCGCACAACCCTGAACGATCGCCCTCTTGCGGATGCTGATCACCATCGCACCCTTTCACGCGATCATTCACCTGCGCATGCTGCTCGCCATCGCACAACCCTGAACGATTGCCCGCTTACGCATGCTGCTCCTCATCGCACAACCCTGAACGATCGCCCTCCTGCAGATGCTGATCACCATCGCACCCTTTCACGCGATCATTCACCTGCGCATGCTGCTCGCCATCGCACAACCCTGAACGATTGCCCGCTTACGCATGCTGCTCCTCATCGCACAACCCTGAACGATCGCCCTCCTGCAGATGCTGATCACCATCGCACCCTTTCACGCGATCATTCACCTGCGCATGCTGCTCGCCATCGCACAACCCTGCACGATTGCCCGCTTACGCATGCTGCTCCTCATCGCACAACCCTGAACGCTCGCCCTCTTGCGGATGCTGATCACCATCGCACCCTATCACGCGATCATTCACCTACACATGCTGCTCGCCATCGCTTACCGCCAGCGATCTTCTTCACCTACGCGGCAGCACGATCCCTCGCCGTCACGCCCATTCGCCTGCGCGCCCGCGCGATCGCTCGCCTGCGCGCCCGCGCGATCGCTCGCCTGCGCGCCCTCGCGACCGCTCGCCTGCGCGCCCGCGCGACCGCTCGCCTGCGCGCCCGCGCGACCACTCGCCTGTGCGCCCGCGCGACCATTCGCCTTTGCGCGACCGTTCGCCCTCGCGCGACCATAGTTCGCGGCGAATTCCACAGCCGGTGGTAGCAGCAGGGACGCGTGCTCCTAGGCGGCACTCGGGATCACCTCCATCCAAGCACAGGTTGGTAGTGCAGGACGAAGACAGGTCAGTGCAGCATTCTTCCCACCTTCTTTTCAGGCAGGAACCGTCGTGTCCTCTCCAAAGGATCGCCCGATCCCTTTCACCTTAGCGAGGATTTCGGACTCTGTGTCCTTGGAGCAGCAGACATGGTTTGATCCGCTGGCACGGGCGTTAATGAGGGTTATGAAACCAGCACTCACCGGCCAGGGTAACAAACCAGCGGCTGTCTCTCCTACGCTGAAGAGAAAGAGAGGAGTGGACTTCGTGGTGACTTCCCCCAGGGCGAAGTTGGTTCCCAAGAGGTCGGTCTCGAGGGTCCCCTCTCCTGCACGAGTACTCTCTCCTTCTCCCGCCCTGGAAGGATTTTTGGCGGGGGGGCTTTCCGTTGAAGATTTCTCCATCGGACAAGGGGTGACTGCTTACCTCTTCCTCTGGGAGCTTACCAGGTTCTTTCCCTCCTCGGTTACGGCCCGAGGTTTGGTTCAAGGAAGCTACAGGAAGATCAAGGGTACTTTCCTCCTCTCGAGCTCAGGCACCTTGGCCTTTCGTTGTTAAGTATCTACTTGCGGACAAGCTCGATGTTGTACCATCTGGACGCACTGACTGAAGGCTTCCTTCGGGTGTCTCATCTGTGGAGGTCAACGACCTCAGACACCCTTCCATCCTTGAGAAGAGTTTTGTCTTTGCCCAAGGACAGAGACTTAAACATCTGCTGTGCGGAGTAAATCGACTTCCGGTTTCACTCCTCCAAGGCGCTTTCTTCCAGACTCTGCAGGGCTCCAGCTCCCTTTTCTTTCAACCACGTCGGCCTAAGTTATCGGCTACGACAACTGGGACAAGGTGTCCAATTGCAGTTTCCTCCTGTCAGGAACAGATGGCACGGGAGACTCCCCCGGGGGGGCATAGTCCTAAAAGGAGTTCACGAACTCTAGGATTGCAGGTTTTTTCGCTGGGAGGATGCTTAAGGTTACTCATCCGAATGACAGCTTCCCGATGCCCATTCCCGCACAATCTCTGTGAGTAGCCAAGGATATCGCGCCTGCCGTCTCTGTCAGCGAATTCAGTGTCTCTGAACCTCTATGCCATAGCATCAGCAGAGTTGCCCGGTTGGGCAGAATGATCCATACCTTAGGCGAAGGTCTTCCTTAGGATCATCGACGGCTTCACCCCCGGCCCCCTCAGTCGATCCTTTCTTGTAAGGAAGGATCTGAGAGGGGATGTCCATAGTCGACCTCTCAGCCCTGATCAAGTTTGTCGAACAAACTTTGGCCAGCGTAGACCAGCAGAATCGATCAGACTGGTAACGAGGCGACAGGACTCCTTTAACCCTGGATCGGAAGGACGGGTACTTTCAGTTTCCATTCCATCCATCTTCCAGGGTGCTCGTCGAATTCAGCCTAAACTGCAAGTATTCCTGCTTATGATGCAGTGTGGCTATCCCGCCGTGGCATAGCAGGTTTGTTTCCCCAGAGAACTCTCACTGCCTTCCTCTTGGCCGCTCAGGTGCAGACTTCCGCCTCCTCTGCTGTTTGGAGGGCTGGTCAACTCCGGTAGGCTCGGGTTTCGACCTTCTTCAGCGCCGGGAAAAGCTTCCGAATGCTGACCATGAGTGTGGGCTCATGGTATTTTGCTTGGAGCCTTCTCTTCCTCTGCCTCAACATCTGGAGTATCTGGCCATGATATTGAGTCAACCGCCTTACCACATTGGAAACCCCGCTTCTCGTCCGTCCAGCGAGGTTAAGCAACGTCGGTACTTGGATGGGTGACCACCTGGGGACGCCAGATTCTGTTACCACATCCTCCGAGCCTTCCTTTCGGTTGACTGTGGCAAGACTGAGGAGAGTCGCAGTACCTGTTCTCAGTCAAGCAGAGTTTTCAGCCCTACCTTGGAACGTTTCCTAGTTCTTCTTTCCTCATTGACCCGTTTATAGTCCGAACGGTCGCCTCAGGATAAGTTCCATGTGGGGCGATCCAAGTTCCGGTGGCTTCAGGCAATGTTTAACCGGACTCCCTGGCCCTATGGGACCAGCGGAACTATTAAACCTGCAATGGGTGTTGACCTATGGAGCCTCTTGATGGTAGTGGATATTCTCGTCCTTTCCCCACATTCTTGATGCGGTTCTCGGACTCGTCAAAGGAAAGGGGGGGGGGCATGTTCCGGTCCAGGCCTATGGTCAAGACCTGAAGGATACCTCTCCATCATTCAGGCAGGCTTAAGGGCCTTAGTCTGGCCCCTCTTCAGATCCTACCGCTCCTGCCAAGTCGCCCCGTTGCGTGTCGACTTCATGCTAACCAGCAGGGGACGCATTTTCACACCTTCACATCTTGCAGTAGAGATACCGGGATGATTGAGATTCTCTCAATTCCACCATCGGCTCTCTCATTCCAGGCAGGGGAATGTTTCTCTCAGACTATCCGAGCAGAGCCTCATAGAGAGAGTGTACCTAAGGGTCTTTGACCTTGGGTAACCAGCAAGTGCTGGTCTGGGGGACCTGATCGCGACAGCTTGGAACCTCAAGCTTCCGCTAGTTTTCCCCCCAGTCTCAGACCCCGAGACTCTGGCAAGATGCATTCCGGTGATGGTGGGACAACTTCGACGCCTGCGTCTTCCCTCCTTTTTGTCTGCGGACAATGGGTCTCAACAAAACCAGGTTGTCTGTCAACCTTTCAATGGGAGAGCTCCACTGGGACTATGCGCAGAACGGTTTCTGGACCCTCTGCTTCCCCTGACGGAACTCCCGGGAGAGCTTCTCCCACGGCGCAGACTACTCAAGCAACCACACTGCGACATCTCTCCCGAACCGGGACGTCGCTTCGGCTTCATGCCTGGAGACACTACGCTTCCTCCTCTAGAAGAGACAACCCGCTACAGTCGCGGTACGGAGGTCGCGTCATCTGCGATAGTCATCCACAGGGGTCTCCCAGGCAAAGTGAAGAGTCTAAGGTGGTTGGTGCCGTGGGAGATATACCTCTTCCCGTGAGGCCTCTTCTCCAGCAATAACGGTCTTATTGCCTTTCGGCGGGAGGAAACTCCTTTCCGCTCTTGGCAATGAAGCCTGTCGCTCAGCCTTTCCCTGACCTTCAGGCTTAAAGGAATAACTTTTTCCTGCCCGCTGGATCTATCCTCGCTCATGCGAAGCTACGATCGTCCCTGCCTTAGTCGGAGGAAGACCTCCAACTTGGAGCATGGCTCGGACTTTTAGTCCTTTAAGAGATCTTCTCAAGACCCTTTTATGACAGGCCTCGGATTGTATTCCGCCTTGGGTCTTCTGCTCACTCTGGCCACGGCCAGTGTGTAAGCAATCTTCTTGGTCTCTTACTACTCCCCCCCCTTTCTAAAGAAGAGGGGAAGGCAACATTCAGGCTCGCTCCTGAGTTGTTGGCTAGACTCAGAATCTGAGGGTCCCGACCCTTCGGTCCGATTCATTCAAGATTTTGAGTCTCCATTCTGTGTCTGATGTCCCAAGACCTTCTCTTTCTTGCCAGTACAGGAATCGAGAGGTTAGCGCTGGGAACAGCTGCAGTTTGGCCTCAGTTGCAGCCGATTTGGGAACACAAGGAGGACATGGGGGGAGAGTCACCAGTATACCTCTTCAGCCCGGACTCAAGGACATTCATCTCGACCTGTCTTCAGACCCTCCCCCGTCACGTCGCCCTACAGCACGATGTTGGATACATCGCAACGTCCCTCGCCTTCGAGTAATACTACTCTGTGACGCAGGTGCTACAAGCTGGAGTCTGGAAGCGTCTGATGACCTTCGCAGCCCGCTTCCTGCAGGGCGTGACCCACAGGAGTCTCGATACGTTTTCTATCGCTCTGTGGTGGCTACACAACAGCTGGTCTAACCTCAGGCTCCTTTTTGGACAGGTAGCAGAAGGTTGAGGGCATTGTTATCAGGTTTTAGTCTGCATGAACGAAAGAAGTATGTCTGGCCCTTACTTCTTTCTTCATCATCCCCTCTACGGGGAAGCAGCATCCTGGTCTCTGCATAGCTGACCTCGAACCTCTGCAGGTAAACCATGCTTCCTTGTGTTCCGAGTATTGAGTCAATACTGTCGCGTCCCCCATACCCTGACGAGGTGGTATTGGGAACGTCCTAACCCAGAGTTCCTTCTGGAACTCCAGGTCAACTGCCTAGGACGGGTCACACTTCTTCCTTCACACACAAGCTTACGTAGGCCACATGGTTCCTTGCGGTGCAAGGAACTTGTGAGGTGCAGGGACTCCTTTTCTCGAGTGCGACTCACTCGGATTCTGAGTCCCCGGGTAAAGCCAAAGCCAGTATGGCTGGGGACTTTCCACCCTTCCTAAGGGATAAGTCACCCTTTGTAAATAGCGTGGTTTGTATTTCGGTTACGGAACAAATGACAAATTCGAAGATAATTTGTATTTTTCCTAACCATACAAACCTTAGCTATTTACACATATTTGCCCGCCAGCCCTGTCCCCCAAGACAAGTCCTACCTCTAAGTGAAAGTGAGTATTCACCTGTGTGTGAGGGGGAGGAGGGGTAGCTAGCTACCACTCCCCTACCCCCCCGCTAACTAGCGCGGGGGTAATACACCCTCGTTAAATTCTAATGGCTCGCCATTTCAGCTACGCTAAAAGTAATAACCCTTTGTAAATAGCTAAGGTTTGTATGGTTAGGAAAAATACAAATTATCTTCGAATTTGTCATATTCCATTCAATTTTGAAAGCAATTCACTGCAATAAGACTTTATATAATACCTGATGTGAACTGTTTAACTATTATAACATCTTTCATATGATTGTTGCCCTTTTATAAAATACTATAGAATTTACTTAGAAAATAAGTGCAATATGAATTTGTGGTAATCTTCACTTATTTATCGTAAAGCCAAGAAAATGCAGTTGTTGTATGTGATGGATAATAAATTATTTTAGTAAAAGTTTCCATACTTTACCCTTAACTGAATTCCTTGCCCCTTTTCGTCGGCGGGACACGTCAGATGTATGCGATGTAGTTTATCTCAACTAAATTAGCAATGTCTTTAACTTGTTTATTCCTTTAGAATTTTAATTGATAGTTGCCAAAGCAAGGTTTACATTGAATATGGATTTGTTCCAACACGGAGTACTTACCTCGAACTACTTTCTTAGGAGTATCTGGGATATCCTCCCAACCGACCAGAGTTTTGTGTAGTTTACCCTAGTCCCGTTTTCTATGAGGGGTAACCTCAGGTGGAGTGATACATGCCCTGAGGCTAACCCCAGGTCAGAGAGCATGCTTGCTCAGGTCTCGATCTCCAGTAAGTTCTCTGGTCGCGTCACGATAACATCTCGACGCTCACTCCATACCCAGTGCGACCCTTTGTGTCCCCTACCCCCCTTTTGTGTCTTACGCGGTCCCCACGTGGACCCATTGTGTTCATTCTATACCCTTTCCTACCCTTATCCTCTGTGTTCGTCGTGTAGGGGCAGCTTATGTTCTCCCGATGCCTCGTAGAATGGAGCTTCTCAGCCACCTTCCCCTACCCAGAGTAGGGGACGAGGTAAGTCAGTTGTGGGGAAGAGGCCCATTGCTCTTCCCCAGGAGTCTGAGTGGGTGCGTTATAGCACCAAGAAGAAGTAGGCAACGAAGAGGTTGCCTAAGAAGCAATATGGATGTTATTATTCCTGGAACAAAGTTATGTTTGGGTAACATTCCTCTTTAGCCACAGAATTTGATTGAGTTGATGTGATCCTGTAAGGGAAATTCTCATTAATTAACTTTCCCTGATAGCACTTCATTCTTGATGGCCTAAAAATTCTCAAACATAGAAACGTTGTTCTCTAGTACAATTCGAAGACTTGATTACTTCGTAAAAGAGTGACTCAGATGTTCTAAAACAAGTTTTCTGATTTGCACTGGAAGCTAATGAAAGTTTAACACTGGCAACTTATCCTTTTCTTTTAATTATTGGTGATCTATAAATGATTTTTTATTCACAGTTCCTTTTCTCTTATCCAAGAAACAAGCAAACCTACAGATTATCCTTCCTCAATCTAACTTATTGCCTTGGTGGAGTGAAAATTGATCATAATTGGTTTAAAAGAAAATAAGGAATTTGTGCAATGTCAATATTGATGTAAAGATAGTTATCAAAACGTATGATCTAGAGACAACGAAGGGAATATTTGGTAAAATAACACACCATTCAGAAAAAAATGTTTCCGCGTTGCAGTTGGTGCCGTTGTTGCCCCTCAAGCAGTTCACCGTATGCCTAACTTAAGGTCTTTGCAACGTCCTTTTGGTCCCCCAGCTGCACTGGTTTTTTAGTCTTCGACAATACCTCCGTTCCCACTTCCTTTCTTCTGTCTTGCTGCTCTGTCTCTTCTGACTTTACCTTCATATTGTAACTGCATGGTGTACATGGACACTGAATGTTCTCTCAGGCCCCAGTGCCAGGTGTTCTGACCCAATTTCATAAATCAAATCCACAAACAAATGTGAAGGATGATGATATGAAGTACGGAAATTTTAGTGGCTCTGTGAACAGGATGGTATCTACTGTATATGTAACCTTGTAAAAGATAACCTCTAGATTATGGATTATTCCTTGTGAAAATAAGAAAAAATAAAGAAACATGACTGAGAGTACCCAAGAGAGATTAGTTCACAAAACGTTTAATTGGGCTCCACAAGGTACTAGAAGAGTTGGGAGACCCACGCCTACATGGCTGAGGACAATGAAGCGTAAAGTAGATGTTGAATAGAGAAATGTTGATTTAAAAGCTCAAGATAGAGACGACTGGTAAAATCTAACTCAAGCCCTTTGTATCAATAGGCGTAGATGATGATGATGAGGAGAGTATATCACTTTGTGTTTTCCATTTTGCATACCATCCCCATGTATATTGCTTTCAGCTAAATATATTTCTTCATTCTGTCCAGTCTATTTACCACTTAGCTGTTCAATTTCTTTATTTTATCTGTTCTATCCCCAGAGCAAGTCCAATGATAGTATAGAACAGTGAATTTAAGAAGTAAAATGAAAGTCTAGTAGGCATAACTGCCTTTAAAAGCAAAAGGTGCGGTACCAACATGACCTTACTTCATAATATATATATATATATATATATATATATATATATATATATATATATATATATATATATATATATATATATATATATATATATATATATATATATATGTATATATTGAGAGACAGAGTGTGTGTGTGTGAAATGGACATGGCCATGATGTATAATGAGAATGCCAGATAACAGATTGACGTTAAGAATTGCAAAATGTATCCCTAGTAATTGCAAAAGAAGCATTGGAAGGAAGAGAAGACGGTGGATTGACAAGCTAAGAAAATTTGCAAGTATAGACTCGTTTAGACAGTCCATAATTGGATGCTAGTAGATATATATATATATATATATATATATATATATATATATATATATATATATAGATACATATATATATATATATATATATATATATATATGATAAATTTTGCACATTTAGACTTATTTTTCATATGCCAATAAGCGTCATATTTTGATACAATGTCTGGATTCTCATATTGACCTCGGGATGGCTAAGTGGTATGTCACTGATGTTACAAGTTTCCTGAACCAGGGTTCGATTCCCGGCCGGTCAGAAGCCCCAGGTTTCGCCCGGGACTCTGATCCCAAGGTCGGTAAGAGAATCCATACATTAATGTATCAAAATATATGGCTTATTTGAATATATATATATATATATATATATATATATATATATATATATATATATATATATATATATATATATATATATATATATATATATATATATATATATATATATATATATATATATATATATATATATATATATATATATATATATATATATATTATATATATATATTATATATGTATATATATATATATATATATATATATATATATATATATATATATATATATATATATATATATATATATATATATATATATATATATATATATATATATATATATATATATATATATATATATATATATATATTACTGTATATATACTGTATAATGCGTCTTTTCCTTTGCCTTCTTCTTCTTCTTCATGCCAGAGAGAATTGGAGACACGAGTAAATTATCTTTTTTAAAGTTTCAACTGCATTTCTACATTTTTAAAAAAAATTCATAAGATTTTTCGATATATTTCTATCACCACAATTCCATGGAGTGTTCTGTGGTATTTCATGGCTTTTCCATACCAATATAAATATCAAAATTGGGTGAAGAAATTAGCGTCTGTGAATCGTGGTCATCTACTAGGCCATAATTAAGATGAGATTTCTTAAAGGTAATAGAACATGTAGGCGGAAGGTCTCTAAATCTATCAATAAGGGGATGTCCAGCCATGGTCTGACAACTGCTAAACCTGATGAGAAAACCAGTAGAGGTTTCGTCACCCCCAAGTCAAATCGCTAGTTGGAATGAAAGAAAAAAAATCGGGATTTTTTTTTTATAACAATCAGAATATGGGATTTATCCGCACTATAGGTATGCAGGAATGTTGAATGGTTATAATCGATGTATTCTACTCGGTACATTTTTTATTGATACTAAGGAATGCATCGTTAAGCAATGGAATTTGGTCAATATGCTTATCAAAACTGGCAAAACTAGTGAACGGAGATTAACAATTTCATACCGTTTAGGCTATTTCTTTATGATAATATGTTTTTAAAAGTAATGACAGTTTTATCGTAAAAGCGTGAGAAATATTCATTTAACACATCTAGTGATCACAGATATGTGCGGATGTGTCTAGACTTTAACGTTGTTGTCATGTGTCCACCATTTTACCCCTCTTGTAGAGAATTTGCTATTAGGGTTAATAGAATAATATAGAAAAGGTTATATGAAATAAACTATCTCCCATATATGGTATTTTGTCTACTAGAGGATATAGCACTATATTTTTTTATA